>NW_009952893.1:6449543-6494735 GCF_000747805.2 Chaetura pelagica | reverse complement strand
CCTTTGCCAAAATTAATTTGGAAAGGAATTGACAGCTATTTTATTCTGGTCAGCTGCATTAGAGACTCAAGTAGAGTTAAAGACAGTGTAGCTGATTACATTATCACCAGCCATCTCCACTGGCACATTCACACCTCAGTGTCAAACCAGTGTTTTACCATAGTGCCTAAGGCTCCTCTTACCAAGAAGAGCAGTAACTTGGCTGTGTAACACTGATCCTAGTCCAGCTTGCTACCAGAAGCAAATACTTCTCTAATTTTGACTTTACTAGATGTCTCTTGTTTTAGCCAGGGACATGTGCTTACAGCCCATATGCCAAAATACTGATGAAGTTGTATGGAATTCTTCTTGGCTAAGATCAAGGCATTTAAATAAAATTTTAAAAATCTATGATATTTGCATGCTTTAATGAATTTAAATTATCTTTATGGATTACATTTTATATAAATGAAAATGGCCTGCTAAAGATAGGCAGAATGAGTCCCTGAGTTACCAGTCAGATACTGATAACTCTGGTATTCTGAGTAATGAGTGACATTTGGCACCATTTTCTGTGGAATTATTCCTGAGATACACAGCTTAGGTAACTGTATTTTCATGAAATAATGTTAGAGACCTCTTGGCAACTTTGCTTATTTAAAAGTAATAATTTATTTATGTGTTTATTTATTTTGCTTAGTGTGCCAGGCACTAGGAACTAAAAGCTTTGAAACTCTTCACAGTGTGAAAATAACATCTTGGAAATAAAAATGTCTGGCTCCAGTGATTAGCTAAACATTATTTGTGTTTAGCAGACTGGGAGAAAGAGAATGGACTTTCAACTACTTTAGTACTGTAAAAACATTGAAACCAGACATACTTAACCAGTATATGACAGGAAGAATGACAGAGAAGATGAGTTGTATTTAATACTAGAATATCAGAAAATTTGAGATTCAATTGAGTGGGTGAAACTGAATCTGGTGCTGTTATTAAACCAAGCTTCCAAATGAAAGGGGAATCATTTACTGTTGATAAAAATTTAAGTGGGAGGTTGGTAGACTTCCTTAGATTTCTAACACTGTTTTAAATAGCTATTGTGGCAGGCAGTACGTCTGAACATATGCATGATAGCAAAGCAGTTTGTCTTGATCAGATGTATTGCAATGAATGTCAAATTAATTTGCAACATTAATACATTCCTGGAATTGCAATTTTTTTCATTCAGAGCTCTAGATACATTGCTGGCAGTGCCTATGATATAATTCCTTATTAGAAATTCCAAAGAGAACAAGACATACTGATTATCCAAAAATCACTTTCATTGTTAACTGTGGGGAAATACTGAAGTGAAACTTACCTCACAGAAAGCAGAGGTAGCTGCATATTTATGCAGTGGTGCCTCTCTACATTAGTTTTTTCTTTATTCGTTTTCGTGGGTGAGAATGAGAGCTCAGACATGAAAAATGGTAACTACTCTTTTCTGTTACTGTTTCTGTTCATTTATTTATTTATTTTATTTTTAGTATATACTAAGCTCTTTATTTATTTTGGTAACTGGAAACCTTTTTTTTTCCTCCTGAAGAAATGCTGGTGACTTTTGATTTACTTTTGAAATATTTAATAGAAAAATTGGAGCTTTTCTCCTGTCCTTACTAAAATAACATACTCGTGGAACTTGCTTTAAGTGGTTAAATGGGGCTTGCTTACGTGATCCTGATAAGAAGAGGTTTCAGGCAAGTAAGAGTGGGGAATAATTAAAGTAGTAGTTCTTCTATTGCCAGAATTAAACTATTCTAGTCTACATATGCTTTAATTTATGCCAGGTATAGAAGCCTCATAGCAATCGTAGTGATGGGCTGGTTTTAATGCATCCATTTTTCTGTGTGTATGGAAATGAGGTCCCAGTATACAAGTTTGTCTGGTTCAACTATGAGTTAGAGCTGTGAGAGCTGTAAGATCCTCTCTTCTGCTGTGCCTTGGTGAACTGCAACATCTCTTTAGATTGCAGCTATATAGTAGCACATATGTGAGGTATTGCAGGGTTTTGGTTTGCAAACTACTGTGCTAAAACAGTGACAGATTCTGAATGTGCTATACATGTCTATGGGTGTTTGCATGTGTATGTATAGGGATACATTCACTCAAGAGGGCATCAGACTTGCCATTGGAAGATGAGTCACAAATATAAGATGTTTCTATCAAGTAGCATCCTAGTGAGGGACTGGAAAACTGAAGACACAGTTCTTTCTTTCTTTCTAAGAATGGTACAATTATGCTGGCTTCTTTATATAGTTTAATGATTTCATTAAATTAATAACAGGAAAAGATTAAAATGGAAAAGGTGGTAAATATGGGCAGTTGCTTGAGTGGCTGAGCTAATGAATTCTGCTTATTTATGGATCTGTGTTTTATGGTTGGATGCCTTAGGTAGAAACATTTCCTGCAATTGAGGCATTCATAATGGCTCTATTTGCTGAGGATTATCCAGAGTTTAATCAGAGTACAGTTCACTTTGAACCCTTTTCCTTAATGAAAACGCTAAGTTGTAATAATCTCTTAAGCAGCTTTTTTAACTTCAATAGCCTGAACATGGGTGTTATACTGGTACTTCACCACTGACAGCTGATCTCTTGCCATCTAGTAGAAAACAAATCGACATGGGAAGAGATTATGAAGACTAACTGCAAAATGCCATTTAAAAACTGTAACATAAGAGGGCAAATCATAAAAATAGATTTATTTTGTGAAGTAATACAATAGTTTAGCTAGTAGTTGAAATAACAGGGAGTGGTAATGTAACTCAACATGATTTTTTTTGCAGTAGGAATACCTAAAAGGTAATTTAGTAGAGATTAGCAGTAAATTGGTGCTGTTATATTTTCTGGTGTGGAAAAGATGATAATCTGTCGAAAACATGAGGATGAAGAGAAATAACAGAAATAAGAGAAATAACAAAACAAATAATGCTGATTTATTTTAGTTTTGAAATGTCTTCTTTTTTTGTGATGTTCATGTTTGGTTTGTCTTTACTTTCTGTAAATAAGATGTATTTTGTAGTTTTAGTAGTTCAACATCGTTAAATGCTTTATTAGGTACAGATTAATGCTTTTGAAGGTACATTGGTGACTAACAAATATTTTGGTCTGCCTGGCCGTGCTTCTTGTCATCATGTCTTCATAAGGAAGAAGAAAATATGTGTTTAACTAAACCTCAGTTCACCTGTGGCAACTAATATGAGCTAAAATCCTCATTAAGACAAAGTCAGTTTGTCATTTTAAGCCAAGTTAGCAGCTTTGAGTAAACTCTTGTTCCCTCTGGGCCCTCTTATGATTGCTATACAGTGAAAGATAAATAGTTACCATGAATCAATAACGCATTTATTTTCTACTTTCATGGGGAGTATGCAGCCTTCTTGTTTGTGCATACTTGTTCCCAAAAAGCTGAAAAGAAATTTGTAAATGTGGAATTCAACTTTGGATCATTTAGGTACTTAAAACTTGTCTTAACGCAGGTTCTCAATCTTCATTGGGTCATTTTGCCTTATTCAGTAGTAGGATTTTATGAGTACATAATGTTAAAATATGAAAAGTCCTAGTGTGGACAAAGCAGGTACAGTTTATATAGATACTGAGTCATCATGATTGGATCTCAGGTCGACCAGGGATTCTTGTATAATGCTGCTTGTCTATAGGAGATGTCTTTGGGAGGACTGAGTAGAATTCAGTCTTAAAACTTTCATCTTTAAAAGCAAGCACTGGAAAGTGCCCAAGTGCCACATCTGTGCTGAGGGCAGGCTGTGTTTCCCTCTGGTTGAAGGATTGCACTGCAGAATTACAGTTACAGGACCCAAATGAGGGCCACGTCCCCTGAGGTGTAATCCATGAGGACAAAATAATAGGCTCAGGCCCTTCCAACCCCAACTAACAGCCAGGGAAGTCCTTGAAGGAAGGGCATTAATTGCAGATAGCTTTTGAAGCCTGATCTATGGGCTTTCAGTAACAATGTCAAAAGTCCCATGTTTTGTTCTAGTGCAGAACAAAAATACGAGTCAAAACCTCTGCGTTTCTTGCAAGATGCAGTTACGATTTTGATTAGTATTTTCATCATGAACTGATGAAGAGAACATAACTTTACATTTTACAATTCTGGTGTCATTTCAGGCATGAATGAGAACATAATGCTGAAATAATGAAAAGGGGCTGCTTACTTACATGAAACTGATTTGAAAATTAAATGCCTATATATGAAGCTAATTTCAGCTGTGGATTCTGTGGTGCCCATAGATTAAGACTGCTGGTACTTCAGTGTTTGGATGAAAACTTAAGTACTAAAAGGTAATTTGAGTTATTTTACTGGGGGATGCGTAAAAAAGTGGGCTGACAGTGTAAAAATAAGTCAGCTTTATTAACAGCTATATTTGAATATATCCATCAAAAGTTGATAATTAATTTGGAGAAAGCCACAGTTCAGAGTTAAGTATGCAGACTCTTTCCAGAAAACCAGTGCCTGGACACTGGCTTGCTGTCAACACAGATAAGTAAGGAATTTTAGTAGACAATTTCATCATTTTTCATCATCACAGGCAATTGAGGTCTGTGGCCCATGGTCTGTGAGGTACTCTGAAACTTTTAAAAAACCACCCAACCCACTACATAATACAATATAGTCTAATTCAGCACCATCAGCGCCCCCATCCCCTGCTGCCCTGCCCCAATATCTAATTTTTTACAAGGTAGAAGAATGGACATGAGTTTCTAGAGACCAGAAAAAGGCCTGAACAATTTTTACTCAACTTTTGAGTTAGTTTTTTCCACACTCAATGAATATTTCATTCAGGGAGTCAGTAAAAACATTACTTAAGCCTATACAGTATATTAACAAAATGATATGCCAACTATTTAAATTGTTTTCTTTCCTAATATTTATATTAGAAATGCTTGAAGTTTTCCTCTGAATAGATTAGAGGAGCATACTTTTATGTTAACCTACTGGCATCTCAGTACTTTGGCAGTATGATCTCTGTGACCTGCTCTGTTCCTGGTCTGCCAGGAATATTTCTTTCTTTAGGATCTAATCCTGACCACATTTCACATTTGCAGCTTTGCATAAAATAGTTTGCCTGCTTTCTAGCTGCATTTGTGTTCAGCTGCAGGTCAGATTGCACTAATAAAATAGTGGAGATTTTCTGCATTTTTATTTTCTTGATAGCATCAAGTACATTCCTTTTTTTTAGGTTGCTGTGTTGGGATAAGATGCTAGGTTGCTAGATTTTTTTTTTTTTTAATGAGCTCCATAAGAAAGAATAGAGATAGAGATAGAGGAAAGATAGAGATAGAGGAAGAGATTGAAAAAAGATGAAATAGTTAGAACAGAAAGATCTCATAATCTTATGGCAAAACTGAAGCTACTTAGTTGTATCTGAACTAGAGTGGTGTATCCTGCTCCTACTCAGTTTCTCCTGTGTGGCTTGATGTCCTTTATGTGCAGCCAAAATTTGGAGGGTCAGAGGGCTCGCACAAGCCCAGGTCTTGCTTGCAGGGTGGAACTATGAGGCAGCTGGAATATGCATGCACCTAGACCTGCTGTTTGGGAAGATATTTTTGGGTACCATGGGTAGATGTGTGGGCTGCAGACTAATTGGTGATTGAACAATATCTAAAGCTGAAAATCCTTTCTTTCAAATGTAATTACTCAGATCAATGCCAAGAAAAAGAGATTGGGAGAAGCAATATGAAAGATATGGGGTTTGCTTTTAACCAAAGAAGTTGGGAATGTGTTTGAGGTAGAAGATGGAACAAATTTAGATTTATGTACGGTACTACATATTCAGAAAAGAAATCCTTAGATTAAAAGCTGAAAGGGGAGAAGTTCTGCAGTGCAATGAACTGTGTCTTGAGGTATGTATAGTACAATGGGGTTGTGGAACTAAAGCATGTCTCTGAGATCTCTAATAATAACTATAATTAGCATGCTCCTCACCAAAGGGCTGAGTTTGGTCCTCCTACGGTTTTTATTCAATTGTAGTACTGTTCAGATGTATAAATTTAAATCCCAGCATTCTATTTTAAAGAAATAATATTCCTCACTTTCAAAATGGTAGAGATGCACTATTATAATGGCATTTGCAGTGAAAATTTGCCTGTAAAAAAAAACAAATCAGTTACTTCAATAACTCATTTTGGAGAAAAAAAATAATTCCCAGTACAACTTACTGTTTCTCTCCCAGTTTTTGGGGTATAAAAAATTGGTCCATTTTAGGCAGAAATCTGCTGGGGTCCAAGCTAAGTTGAACAAGAGGTTGGTTTATTTACCACCTCTGAATATTAGGCTGATGTACCGAGGCTTGACTATCCAAAAAATGCTGCTAAATTTTTCCATGCTTCTGCAATCCATCCTCCAGGCAGTAATGTTTACTCACCCATGTAAAACCATTTGAGGTCTTGTCTCTAATGACAGTGCAAGTAGTAATTAGCAGTAATGCTGAAGAGAGATGAAAATAAAAAGGCTTAGAAGCACTGTATTTTATTTTTTAAAAAATAATGGATTCTGACTTTATTTGCATAGCCAAATTATTTATTTCTGTACACATTGTCTGCCAGAGATCCCTGTATAATATTGTCAAGTAATGAAATCTAAAGACACTATGGATTATTGTTTTGGTATAAATGCAATGTTGAATGTAAAGTGGTTTCATGCAGAGAACTGGAATGAGACACGGATGATTCATTTACACATTTATTTACTATCCTGCTTATTCTATCAGACTGAAATGGAGAACAATGCATTTATTTTACAGACATTTGACATAAATTAAACAGATATTTTGATGTTGAGCAATTGTACAGACTAGAACATGCATATTAATATGTAGGTTGGTGCAGAAATATTTAGTTGATCAGCAAAATCTAGTATGACAAAAATAACAATCACATTTCCTTTTTAATGAAGTTAAAATGCAGCTGATATGGAGACATTGATACGAGTACCACTAAATGTGAGAAGTTATTAATCTAATGGAATCAGATGGTTAGCTGAAAATATAAAGCTATTGTCGAACAGTCTTATCTACAAAAAGAAATTAAACCAAAATGTTTCTAACAAATACAATAATAATGGAAAAAAGCATGTTTGATACAATTACCAGTGCAAAATGCCCTATTATTCCCCTGCCTCAACCCCAAATACAAACAACTCATGAAGCAAAAGCAGCATATTGTCCCACAAAATGTCTGGGGCATTTTGTAAAGGCAGATGAATGAGGTTAGACAAGACTTATCACATATGCTTTTATCTCCTAGTGACAGTTCCTTTAAAGAAAGATATGTTGTTAATATAGGATTTTATGATGAAATGTTGCTAATGCTGTAAAATTGAACAATAGTGTAATCACTGCTATCGCGGCAAGAGAACTTGAAAAAATACTGTTGTGCTTTTTTGTTTGCAGCATTCAGAGCATTCACAGAGGAATACAAAGTAAAGTTCATTTAACTCAATAAAACTAATATTAGTCATGCTACCGTATCTATGAAACTAACACAGTAATAACTTATAAACATGAATTAGTACATATTTTTAGTTGATATTTACAGTGATCTTAAAGCAATAGGCTATGTATTCAGCTCTCAGGTGCTTTATACACTAATCCCTCCATGTTTCAGCTTATGAGCATGGCTCCTTTGACTTTTGAAAGACTTACATAGGTAAACTCTGCATAACTCTTTGAAAATTTAGAGGTATAAATCCAGAACTCTGCATCCTAGCAGAAATACCTATGATTGTCCCCAACAGTGTTTTTTTCTTTTTTTTTTTTTTCTTTTCCATTTTGTAATATCTGTTAGAAACTGTTCCTTTTGCCTAAAGCTATAATATATTGCTCCATCCTTCAGCTTTATACAGGCAGAATTCCCACTGGCTTTCTGCTTAAGGACTTCAAGAACAGGCATAAATGTTTCACATTCTGAACCTCCACTAAGAGATGCTATCTGAGCAAAACTTAGAGCAAAAATAACAGTGTAAGACATATGTCCTTCACCTTCCAATTGTTAAAAATAATGAAGATAAAAAATAGACTTTACGTTTCTTGCATTGCCTTTTACAGGCTATGTCCTAGTCATCAGAGCAACTGAGCACACAATCAAAACCCTAATAACCCCCCCAATTTAAATAAATTTCAACTGATGATCCAAATGGAAAGATAACCTAGACATGGTAGATCAGCACAAAATACACAAGCTGGGCTTCTGGTCCTCCCCCAGTGCTTAGCCATTTGCACAGCCATTTGCTTTTATTCATCGCAAGATAAACTAAGAGTTACTGTTGAGTTAAATAGGGTTACTTGCAGTCAGTTTAATCATTCCACTGATTTAATGATTTTGGAGTGAGAGTCAGTGCAGGGCTGTCTGTACTGTCTTTATCAAATGTAACACCAACTTTAGAGTAAATTGACTATGGAAATATGCAGCATTTAAGAGTTTGTCCAAACTACAAACCTTAACTATCCAATGGTTATCAATAATTTGCTGTTTAGATGATTCCACCTGGGTTAAGTTGGAGGATACACTGGGGACAATTTAATCTATGGCTATATATTGCTATTTTTATGAAATACCACTGATGACAGTGGCAAGTATTTTTGAGTAAGGGATTTAGACAAGACTACATGGACTAGAGTTCATAACTGTAGTAAATATAGTCTATGTCTACATTAGCAAGTAGCATGACACAAACAAAGCAGATTTGTTGAGGAAATCAGTTTGTGCTGATGATTCATGCTGTGTATCAGGGGTAGTATTTTCAACCAGTTGTAATCTGGTACCAAGACCTAAATGCTTCGTACTGGTTGCAGCACAGAAGGTCCCCTCATAGAAGAAGTGTTCTGGTTCAGCTTCATGGAGAAGTAATCCAGTTTTTATGATCCAGGACTGCTCTGTGATGTGAACCAAAGCATGAGAAGTGGGGATAGCTGAGAGATTCATGTCAAGAGAGCTCTCCTGATTTCCACTAAGCTACTAGTGTAAACATAGCCATAGACTTCCAGATTTAGAAGTGTACATTACTCCTGCTGATGTTAAATACATATTTAAATACTGATTTGAAGTAAAAATTTAACCTAATGAAATTAATTACCCCAACCACTCTTAGATTCAGGGTTTACATTAACCACAGAACTACAGTCAATGTCTAAGGTAATGACATGTCACCATTCTGTTTGGTTCATAAGTACAGTTAGGATAATATTTTCTTTTTGAATTAAATGATAGCTAATAGCATGTTCTTTATCTACTTTTAATTTAAAAGAGCAATGATATTTGTGAACTACTTCCTTGTTCTACAATGGGATCCATCTGGATCTGTGGTAGGTGTCATAAAAGAAAATTAAATAGCAATCAATAATAATATAGGACTATAAGGTGACACTTGTTTTGGAAGGAATCTCCATTGCACTAAAGGGTAGTATTTCTTAATTATTATAACACAACATTAAAAAAAAATTCTTTAAACCTGCAACAGGACAAATACAAAGACAAGTATGTTACTCCACCTGCGAATGTCACATGGTGCGTGATTACTGAACAAGAAACAGTCACACAATGCAAACAATTTTGTTTCTACTGCCAGTCACCTAACCTTTCTTCATTAAAGAAACTGACAGAGTAGCTGTGAAGGTTGCAGTCAAATGCATTGAAACAGCTTGCAGGTTGAGGGGGGCACTGGCAGAATCACAGTATTTTTAAACTAGAAAGATGTGAAGCTGTGAGGTGATAGTGATGCAACAATGACAGAGAGAAATGACAATCGGTGCTTCTTGGTTCAAATGCAATAGTGCCCATCTGGCTATTTGCACCAGACTACCAAAATGCTTTCCTGATAAACAAGATACACCTGTTATCTTCTTGGTTCCCAGCTGTTCCCAATAAGAGGAGCCTAGTGTTTGGAGGACAATGGGAAGAGATCCAAAGATCAGCAAAGATAATAACACACAGTATCTTCTTTTTCAGGAAAGTTTTCTGAAAAAAGCAGTCACAGATCAGATGTTCATGTAGCAGGCAAGTGGAGAATAACATCACTGAAAACCTCAGTAGAGACCTGTTGGTTCTAGGTTAAAAATTCAGATGGGGAATAAAATCTGGAATACATTTTTTTGCTACTGGCAATTTTACCTAATTAAGTGTGAATGAGGACTATTTTCTATATGTTTTATTAGAGCTCGTGTTTATATACTATATTAAAACATGCCTCATTTACTTGGAGTTTTCTGCCTTTCTTCCTCTTGTGCTGTATGTGCATTTATTCCTTGATCTGTGCTGGCTACTTTGAAAAAACATATTTTTTGCTTTTTTTTTTTTTTCTTTTAAAATATTTTTTGCATGATCAAAATGTTTATTTGCTATCCAAATTATTATAAAATTACATTAATGAAAAAATCAAACCAGTCAGGTAGGCCCTGGACATTTTTACCACGCTGGCTGTATTTGCAATAGGGCTTGAAAAAGACAGCTTGGACTCTAGTTCAGAGTTGAGGTTGAAGGAGTTAAATAATTTCAAAGTAAACCTTGTTTCAAATACATCTAAGGAAACAGAAGCTCAGCCTACATGTAGAGGAAGAGACCTACTTGTTTTTCAAGAAATAAAAAGATGTTGCCCAGTGTTACATGTTAGGAAAAGACTCAAGAAGTCAATATTAATTTTGATTTATGTATGTTACAGGCAAAAATACAGGTTTTGTACACACTTTCGGTTACATAATATTGTGCTAAAAAGTTATTCAAGTCAGTTGCTCTAGAATTAGATCAGATATCACCTCTCTAACATCACTGATGTTCGAATTTTGAGACGAATTTTGAAGTGAGGACACAGTGCATTAGATTCCTCTGTATTGCCACAGAGGCTCCTATGTTCTATACAATGAAGAATTAAAAGGCCTTTTGTGTTTTATTAAAAAAAAATGTATTTTATATAAATTCTTTAGTGCAATAACTTCCTACACCAAACTACATTCTTTACACTTTTATGCTTCCCCTGTAAACAGCTTTCCTTTATGAACTTTGCAGTTTGTGCGATATATTATTACCCCCGCCCTAGACTTGGATTAATGTGACTATTTGCTCAAAAATCATTCTGATTGCTCTGTGAGTATCTTTTAAATGTGTACATTTGGTTTCATCACTGAAAAGGATTTAAAACTTTGATTCAGGATTCTGCAGCTAGTATAAAATATAAAAAAATATTGATTGCAAAGCTATCTCCCTGAACAATCTTCATTTTCCAGTGATATGACAAGTCAGACCCCTTTCAGGTGCACAAGGGAGTACCTTCATCTTAAGACTCCTTAAGTTGTTTTAAAATTCCACAACTGTTGCAGAATGACTCCGGAACTCAGAAACAACCCTCCCCTTACTGTAGTGAATAGGTAATATCTCTGAAATAGCTTCAAAGTTTTACAAAAACAGAAAAATATACTCAGGTAATTTTGCATAACTTGCTACATAGCAATTCATGATGAATGAAGTGATTCTGGACTGTACTTCTTACACCTGCTGTATTGGAATGATGGCCAGGTCCAGTCCTGCAACTGCTCAAACAAAGATTTTCATCAGGAATTATACATGAGCTGGGTATTCAGGAGCAGATCCTGTGCATGCAGTCGAGATTGAAAAAAACATATGTCTAAACCTGTGCTTCTGGAAATAATATTCAGTATAGTCAAAGTTATATAATGAAATTACACCAAAATAACTTCTAAATCTTGATCATTTTGCTTCCAAGATTCTAAAAAATACAGCATCTGTTAATAAAGAGAATTGCATTTCCTTTGCTTGTACAATTTCAAAGTAAATGTGCTTCTCTGAAAACATTTAAAACACAGCAGTCAATAAGGGCTTAGTTTTCTCATCTAATTTATATAGTTAAATCTCTTGTTGATTTTCATCAACAGAGACTCTTGTCATCCTCATTTATATTTCAGTCAGTCCTATTTTTGATCAGATTCCCATTGGTTTCAGGAGAAGTTCTTCTGCACAGGGACTGAGGCTTTGGCTTTACCACTACTGAGTTTTTAGTGATTTTACTAGGGCAGAATCAGATTTGCATAATGTTTAGCTCAGGAGAGCTTAAGGACTCAGACCTCTGCTCCTGCAATACACTCCCTATGGCTGGACTCCTCTCTTTCCATCACGTGGCACAGATCTGAGGGGGCTTTTCCAAAGTGTAAGGGTCACCTGGGAGAAAAAGCACACAGTAGGAACACCACACAGACCTCAATCTTGCCAGATCATCATCATTATCTTGAATGGGATTTTTCTGTGGATCCACAGCATGAGATCAGATCTCGTCTGGATTTAATTCGGTCTTCCTTAGTTCTTTAGAATGTAAAAGCAGATCAAACAAGTCCATGCCATTTCATAAAACTGCACATCAAAAATACAGACCAACACTTTAGGCATGTAAAAATTGACTGGCATTTAGTTTTAGTCACTGAAAACATTTAGGAAGAAAATAAAAATAAAAATAGAAAATTACTGACTATAAAACACTCAAGAATTTTGGAACAGTGAGACTCAACATGATTGGAAAATGTTACGCAGGATGTCATAGAAACTGGTAGAACTGAATGCAGCAACAAATTGCAGTCAACTGCAATTAAGGACAGAAAACTTCATTTTTATTTTGAGAATTAATGACCAGACATTATTTGGAAAAAATAACATTATATTCCCAGTTTTTCAAATGACTGAAGAGACACCTTATATTTATCTTTTTGGAAATCAGAAAACCTATGGAAATGTGGAAAACATTTTTATTGTATTTTTTTATTTTATTTTATTTTTTAGCCAAAGGATTGTGCTGTGCTCACTGTTTGGTCTGGAAACCAGAATCCATATTTTGGAGCTTTCAAACTTGCCTCTTTTCCATGGGCCAGGCCTGAGTGAGGTCTGTGGCATCAGCCCAGTGATTTCAAGCAGAGGGCAATATTGCAACATAAATAATTGCTCTTTTATATTAAATGCATGAGATGCCTGATTTTTACTCATTTACACATAAAAAGAAAATTAACTTACATCCACTATGAGTAGAAGCTTGCTGTTAAAAACCCCATCTTGGTGGATCTTAAGTGCCTTTAAGGCTTTCATTCTTGCTGTCTCATGGTCTTTGCAACGTTTGCTCTTACAGCGCTGATCTGGAAGAAGCATTTGCTCCGTTCTGGGGAAGTGAGAGGCCCAATCTCAAGCAACAAGCCTGCGGAACAGCAAGGAACTGATGCTAGAGTTTCTAAACATCTCCTCAGACTTTAAACTGCTGGACTGTCTGGCTATTAGCTGCAAGGCTGCTCTCATAAACTGTTGTAAGGGAGTATCCAATTTCAGCAGAAATCGGATATCAAAACCCCCCTGTATTCTGTTTTTATAAAAAAAATACAAACACATTTTGTAGAACATGCATGTGTAGTGCCATAATTTTGCTGATGATTAGGATTAACAAACTGAATAATTTTTTTTATTTAAGGAATGAAAGTAATCTATAGGCTTTCTTATAGCATGGGAAGCTGTTTGGGCTGGATAAGAAATTAATAGCTTATTTCAGACAGTGGTTAGATGGGTATTTTGCAATGAAGGCCTTGGTGCAGCATCTTTCTTCTATGAAGTTGGAGAATGTCAGAGAAACCAAAGATGCTTTGGCAGTTGTCAATGGAACGTTTGACATTTCCCTTTGTTTCAGTGTAGGGGAAAGCCTATACTCCACATTTGGAACAGCCATGGGAGCATGGGTTGAGACAAAGCTGGTAAGTCCGTTGATTTCTTCTGTGGGTCCAAATGATTGAATTGAAAATCACAGACAGACTTTGGGGAATGGAAGACCTGGGGCAAGTCAAAAGTACTTGAAGCCTGTTTTTTCCAGCAATATGATTTGGGACAATATAAGATGCTACCTCCCCCTACAAAGCTTGTCTTTTCTGTCATTGCAACATGATGGCTTCAACAATGTTGCCATTATTGAAGTATGGGCACTGCATGTAAAGAAAAGAGAAAGAGAGCTCAAAGATCAGGTTAAAGCAAATATTGTTACGACAAAGGAAAAAAAAAAAAGAATGTAGGTAGTATTTTTTAATACCAAGTTAAAATAAATATTCTAAGAGATTGAGGATTTTTGGATATGTCTGTATAGCCATTTGGCACTATTTATTGCCACAGAAATAACTTCTTTTTTTAAAAAAATTAAAATGGAATTTATTTCTTCTGCGTTATGAAATGTTGGCATTTTTCTACAAAAAAAAATCAAATGCTTCAAGTTCTGGTCATTAACTCTTTGCTTTTCCTCACAGGATCATTAATTAAACTGACAAATGCAATAAGTAAAGTTATGCAAATGAAAAAAACCTATTATGATTTACAGCACAGATAAACTAAAATACTGTAGTCCTTAATTAACAGATATATTAATGAGCTTTTTAACAGAAAGCAAGATACTTGAGATGCTTTAAGTAGAAGTTGCAATTTTGCAACATAAGTCTGTACAAAACCTCCAGGCAGCACGCTGTGAAGGAAGTACCTGTGTCCCAGGAAATGCTTTTTCCATAAATCCTTGTTAACAGTAGCTTTCCCCCAATCCCAAACTATTTACAAATATATGCAGTTTGCAAGCCCAGAGCACCTTATTTCACATCTTTATGAATGCATGCATTGACATTTCATCCTTTCATGTGCAAATTCTAAAATTCATTTTAACCAAGAAAACAAAAAAGTTAAGAGTTCCAAATCTGTCTACAATCATAAGTGAAAGGATCAAAAATGTCAGATGTTGCAGAACACTGGCTCCTAACAGAGCTCTTTATTTTATTCACTATTCTTGAGTCATCCCCCCCCCCCTTTTTTTTTCAGTTTGTTACAAAAAGCAGTCTTTTTTTTTTTATTATTATTAAAACAGTATTTAAACTAAACAACTCTTCATGCCATGCAAAAATAACTTTTTATGCACTTTTTTGTTGAGGCTTTCCATGTTTTAGTTCATAGGCATTACTAACCACGTGTTAAGAAAAGGTATTTTTATTGCTTTTGTCATTAATCACATGCTAGTTTCGCGTGTGGGACAGTAACCAGTTTCTCCTGGACTTGAATGAATTTCTGGAGCGAATAAATGGTTTTCCATTTTGTGACCTTCTTGGTTACTGTCTTTCTTCACCTCACCCACAGCATGGTAAATGTCTTGGGTGCAGTTGTGGCTCATGCTTTTGGGTGAAGTGCTGATCTGTGGCTCCTCTGTTAAATGGTTGCCATCACCGTGTTTCTCCCCACAGCAATTTGTCTTCATATCCTGTTGTTTTTCATGTTTTATACCATGTAACTCCATAAACTCTTCTTCTTCTCCAGTGTCTATTTCAGTGAAGCTCCTCCTCTCTTTTGCAGGGAAACTGAAAATTTTTTCTTTGGGTAAGAGAGGGGAAGATTTTTTAACAGGTCCCTGACAAAGTGCTGATGCGTCAGCACCAAGTAAAGGTCGTTCGCCCTGGGGTGAATTTTCTTCTAAGAGGATGGTGCTGATGTGCTGAGGGGTGGCCTGTGTGATGTCTGCTCCTGCCATGACTGGCAGTGGCCTTGCGGTGCTCGGTGGGGTTTGTGGAGCACCACCTCTATTGTCTTTAAAATTAACTTTAAGGGATCTAGATTTTAATGAGTTGCCACCTTTCAGGGAACTTCTGGGGCTTTCCATGGCAGTGTCTAAATGCAAATGACCATGCAACACAGTTTGGGGTCCACTGCCATCACTGGTCACAGCTCTGTCAATTGGATTATAGTCAAAGGTGACATCAGCTGGAGAAAACATTCTGTCTTTTGTGGACGGTGTAAACTGAGAACTCCTTACTCTTTGGTTGTCTCCCAGGTTAACAGCATCAGCTGGAAACCTCATTTGCAAGTGAGAGCCAGGAAACAGAGAAAGGGGAGACCTCTCCGTTTCCGTGAAGTCAGTTGCACAGCTGGCAAAACTGTCGATACTGGATGTGCTTCTCATATCTGTTATGAAGTCCATTGGTCCGGTTGGCAACGAATCTCTCTGACCTGTAACTTCTTCCATTTCTATTTCTTCTTCATACGTGGGTGGCTTTGCTGATTCATCTTGGTAGCCAGCATTAAGATTAGGCTGAGACTGAGTTTTAGTAATTTCATTATACAACATCTCCAGTTTTTGGGCACTGAGGTGCTGCGGGCTGGAGGATGCTGCAGCATTGTTTAATTGCTCGTGGGAGTCTTGTTGACTAACTTCTTGGTATTTGTTCTCATAAGACTTGTTTGAGCTTGTTTCAGACATTGTTCTTCGGGCCCATTTCCACCGGCTTGGGGACAGGTGGTTGTCATCAGGTGTCTCCTTTGGATTTGCTGTTTCTCCAGCCTTACCTGAATCTACTGCTACATCTATCATTTCCATACTGCGAGCAAAGGCATCTTTCAGGTTCATGGAGACGATGCTGCCATTTCTTTTAGCTCTCTCGAGTGCTTCTCGTCTCTTAATTGCCTTTTCCTGTCTTTTCTGCTCCTTATAAAACTCTGAGAAATTGTTCACAATAATTGGTATGGGCAAGGCTATGACCAGCACTCCAGCAATACAGCAAAGTCCTCCAACTATTTTGCCTAATAACGTCTTAGGATAAATGTCACCGTATCCTACAGTAGTCATAGTGATTGTTGCCCACCAGAAGGATGCAGGGATACTGGTAAATTTTGTAGCATCCTCATCCTTTTCAGCAAAGAATACAAGACTTGAAAATATCATTATTCCCATGGCTAAAAATAGTATCAACAAGCCCAATTCATTGTAGCTCCGCCTGAGCGTAAAACCTAAAGACTGAAGGCCTGTTGAATGCCTGGCAAGCTTAAGAATCCTTAGGATCCTCATAATACGGAATATCTGAACCACACGTCTGACGTTTTGGAACTGCAGGACACTTTTATTGGACTCCGTGAGGAAAATGGTGACATAGTATGGCAAAATAGCCAGTAAGTCAATGACATTTAATGGGCCTTTGAAGAACTTCCACTTATTTGGTGAGGACAGAAAACGCAAAAGGTACTCCATGGTAAACCAAGCAATACAGACAGCTTCAACATGTGCTAGCTGAGGGTTGTCATTTGGCTGCCCAAATTCATCTATTTCTTGAAGCTCTGGCAGTGTGTTAAGAGACAAAGCAATAGTGGACAGTACGATGAACAGAATGGACACAATGGCCAAAATCTGTAAAACAAAATAAACAACGCTTTGGTTAGACTGATACAAGTGTATTTTTCAGGGCTTGTGCTTAAATCCTTTCAGATGTGCTTATGTCAAATAACCTCAGAACAGTGGAAGCTGCTTTGGGTGATGCTGCATTCTTTATTTTCTTCTATTTTCATGTTTTGATTTTTACACAGAGAAAAAACATTAGAATCATCTTAGATGTGGTCAAAACCTGATGCTTTTACTGAACACAATAAGCCAATTAATTTCAGAAAGCAAGTCATGACTGTTCTTAACATTTTTCAGTTACAATAGGAGGTGGTATTTATTATTGTAAGATACCAAGTGAAGGATATAAAGTTCCTTCTAAGTGCACAAATTCATTGATTTTATGCATTAAATGTAATTATCTAAAACTTTATACAGTGTGGAGAAGCGATTGGGAACTATTATGTGTATGCTGTCAATGTAGTGCTGCATAGTGCACACTTTTCTAGCCATGGGTAAAATCACGAGCCAAAAGTTTGTAAAAAATAAACAAAAAGCATTGTTCAGCATAGTCCTGTTAAATTGTCATGTCTAGACAAATTTCAGGTGCTACAAGAATTGAAGCTATTGACCTTGAATTAGTTGAGAGAAAGATGTTAAAAAGTAGCAATAGTATGAAGGTTAACCCAGTTTCTCATCATGATTAAAATGTGTAAGTAGATGAATTCTTCCTAGAAATAATGTTTCAATTTCTGTCTCAGGAGCTAGGTTTTTTGAAATATTTTTTCATTCATTTTGGTAAAGTTCAGGCACCTCTGTACCTCATAGCTTTCAATTTTGCCTGGATAGCTGGTCATTCTCATTTACAGAACCAGTATTATGAGAAAATAAATCAATCTATCAGACAACCTAGTGGTTCTACTATGAAGTTTAGTTATTCATACTCAAAGGAATCTGTGCAAAGTGTTAAAGTGATGCAAAAAATATTAGAACACTTTACTTAAAAAAAAAAAAAGAATTGTTTTGCATAGAAGTCCTAAGTAAATCCAAGTTTCTATTAGAAATGCTAAACCAAATTGTTTTGTGTTTTAAAGTTCAGTTTAAGCTCATTCATAAAAGCATTTGCTCTCATTTCTCAGAAATAGTACTGTTAATTTGGTAGTTTGGTATACTTCCAGGGACACACTAAGTCTGACAAAATTGCTGTAATACCCAAGAAGAGTGGAATGCAGCTAAGCAGAATGCAAGTGTGATGAGTATATAGGTAGAGATTGGTCACAGTGATGCTAACTCCTCCAGAGATAGAAAGGCCATCTCACTCTAACTTTGAGGAAGATAGCAGTAAGCCTGCTTCAGCTAGTGGTTACTAAGCACAAATTCAGCTTTCTATGCACAAACTGAAATTGCTCATGGTATGGGGGTGCGTCTTCTGTGTCATTTTGTACTTAGGTGCTCTCTTCGGCCTTTTGCAGATTGTAATAGTACAGAACAGGTAGCTCCTTTCATATTTGGAAGTGTTCCAAACAAATTTGTATCTGTTCCTATCAGTGCTGCTTCTGCCTTTTTTTTGGCCACGTTTATTGGAGGAATAAGAAAAATTTATTTCTCCTGCCAAGTGAGTTGCAGACCATCTGTCTTCATCCTTCATAAAGCCCATACAGAAAATACACCGTGGTTAATCTATGCTATTTAGAAGGGCCATGCATCCCTTTAAAACATCCACAAAATAAACCAGTGCTAGTAAAGAATGAAGGCAATAATACTGCATACCTAGGCAGGGCTGAATACTGAAATTTGTGAAGTCCTGTAGCTGGGACAGAGGTAGACAAAAGGCCTGGAGAGCAGTAAGTACCTTTCAAACTGTGCAAGTCGCATGTATCAGATTTCACTGTGAAAAAAAGTTTGAAGCTTAAATGAGGTATACTAGGTTCTCCACTTTACTGAAATTACTGTGAGGTAACTAATGCATGTTCAAGTTCTCCAACATACTCAGTAACATAATTATGCTTTCAGAATTCAAAGATCAAATAAATATGGCACAGATCTGAATTGTTGAGCTTGCAATTTCTGTCAAGCTGCTTCCTTGTTGGGGCCAGCATTGCAATGTAAGTAATAACATAGGGAAAAGCTGTACAATCAAGGACACAATTACTTGACATGTGTTGTTCTTAAAAAATAAAATCATGAGAACATATCTGCCTGATTGACATCAAACTGGTTTTAATCAGGAAACATTGGCATTTCAGTCTGTCATAGGGAATTCAGTTAACACCTAAATATTCACCAGCATACAAAAGTTCCAAGAAAAGAGGACAGTCAATGTATAGCACCCCTTCTGACTCTGTGTGACAGTGCTAAAACTGAGTGCATTTTATAGGTCTTGAATATAAATCTTTCCTGTTCAGTTGCCACCCAGGGTGTTTTAATGACAACAACCATCTATTTGTTCCAGCCATCCATTCAGACTTTGGTAACACACAAGCCTTGACTCTGCCACCTCTTTGAATAAACTCTACAGAATAGCAGGCCTGGAATTGTTAATGTTTTATACATACCATCTACAAACATGAGTCTGTTCTTGATGAAAAAGATTACAGCAAAAGAAAGTATTTTGGTTTATTCCAAATAACAAGAATCCCAAGCTTTTGTTTGTCTGTCTTGTTGTGTAATTAAAGTTGTGCATCATTCCACAAACGGTATGTTTTAATTATTGCAATTGACTAGATTTTACAGCTCATTAGGCAAAGAATGTCAGGGGATCACTAGGAAGAACAATAGCACCTATGAGAAAAAGAACAAGGAAAAAAAAGGCCTGAGTTTACATAAAGAACACTTTGCAGATTATAGAACCCTGGTAAATCCTCATAGATCACATGTAGCTTATATTAACAAAAGCACTGAGTTTGTAAGAAGGGCCTGTAGCAATCTGCTTGGCTAGCTATGCTGATGCTGAAGAGTACATAAAGCCTCTTCTAACTGAATCTTTACCAGCAAAGCTTCCTGTGTTCTGGGCATCTTTCTGGAACTGTATTCTGGACTGAAATGCCTGGAAAATTTTGTCTACTACAGGTAATCCATCCATGACCACCATCTAGCTATATAATCCTTGACATAGTATATTTAATCTGCATTTCAGAATATAAACAATATTCTGTTTAGAAGAGAGGTTCTGGCAGTTTATGTCATTTAGCTGTGGTTCTACAAAACCGCATTAAAAATCCAACCCTTATTTAACTTTAAAAATATTTCCTTATAAATTGCAAAATGCTTCTAAAATAATGGACATATTTAATTTCCTTTCTAATGTGCTGTGGATGCAATGAATAGTAAAACATTCCAGAATTTATCTATGCAGTCTTACAGGCTGCTCCAAATACTGTTTCTGATTTTTGTGGGGGCAAGAACTGATAGTCTGAAAATGTAGTGGTTTCCTAGTATCAAATTGCCACTGAAAAATGGCTTTTTTTTCCCCTTGTGCTTTCATCTCATTATTCATTATTGCCAGCACTGTGAGGATTCCTCCACAGAATGAGCATACAAACTGAGACAGAGAAGAAAGGTGTAATGGAATAGGCTTCAAATTGCTCCTTGCAGTTTGGCAACAAATGATAGTGTGTGAAAGGCTCTTGACATAACTGACATACCAGTGTTATTGTTATATAAAGCAGAGAAAAAGTTAACATTCAAATATAGCTGCTCAGGGAAGGTTCAGTTGAACCACTACTGCAGTATATTTGATTAACAGAGGTTTCAATCTGTAAACAGGTAAAACTATTAGCAATGTTGTTTCCTCAGTTTATTTTCCAGAGTGGGATGTAGGGTAGGATCTATACCATTTCAATAACAGACAGCAATATAGTCTTATTACTTTTCAAATCTCTAGCTTCCATAGGCACTGAAATTTAACAGACTGTTGCATATTCCTCTCTTTCAGCATTTAAATGTATGGTATTATCTGCAAATAAAGTGCTCTGGCAGTCTCCTTAGCTCTGGATTTAGGAAAAAATGAAGAAAAAGTAGTTATTGTTCAGCTTTTGACAGATTTCTGATAACAGTTTCTGGAGAACTGTATCAGGTTTCTTTAGCACTTGGCTATATATACTCAGAAGCATCTGCTCTTGGGAAAGAGGTGCCTAGTTCTAGGTTTGGGCAGATAGATTGCTGGAGTTGGTCTAGGTTCTTCAGAGAGACCTGAGAGCTACCAAGTGCTGTAGGCACGCTGTGCTGTATCTTGGATAAAAGTGTCCTTAGTCTGTAGTCCAGAGCTCCCAGTTTGTGCTCAGACAATCCACTGACTCAGAGCCACGCTGGCAGAAGCAGAAGGTCAGATCATGGAGGTTTTCATTTGTCTGAGGATGCTTGATGGGAAATTTGTGGAAATCAGTTTTAATCAGCAGCAGCCTTTTTTAGCAACAGTCTTCAGATTGTGGTACTGAGTTTGTAGCCAAATGGAAGAAAAAGTTTTGCTCAGCAGGAGCACTGTCTTGTACATCTGCCTAAATCTGTGCATGTCCTGTTCGTGGTATCTGGGACTACTCTAATGAGATGACCATTAGAGCAGCAAAGACAGCAGTACAAATCAGCAAGCCTTCCAGCTATGCACATTATTAAATGAGGAATTTCAAGAATAGTCAGGACATCAGCCTGCAGATATTTACTTTCTTTCAGCAGTGCAAAGGAGAAGCACATTTTTATGTTTCTACAAACTGGATAAGTACAAGGATATTTTACCAGCTCTTAAAAGCACTTATCAGGACCACACCATGGCACTGCCTTCAGCTGTTGCCACCACTGTTCCTTGCTAGACACTGCAGAACAAGATAATGAGACAGATCTCTGTCCCTGATCTTTTCATTGTCTCCTTTTATTGTGACTCTGGGACTTGCAGTTACAAGCATCACCTCTTGCTTCTGGCCCACGATTCTAATTGTGCTGCTCTGCAGAGAGGACTGTGTTCAGCTCACAACTCCCTGCTGGCAATTCTGCACTTAAATTGTGTACTGGTCTGTCGCAGCTCACATCATGAACAGTCTGGCAGACTTATAAGTCTGTTGCTTTGAATCTGAGGTGTCAACAGGCCTCAGTGAAAAGTTCAACAAAGGCAAGACATTTTGCTACCAATAAGAGGATATGGCCCTTACTGCCTAATGCTCTTTATTAACATAGGGTCCTTGGCCAGGAGACATGACAAAGACATGACAACAGAGACAAACCCTACTTGGATTTGGTCCAAACTGGAACATGATGGAGTTACGGCATCCTTTGTAGTTATCTTACTGAGTCTGCAAACCATCATTACAAGAGGAAAATTGCCACTGCTTATGCATATCTACCTCTTCAGAGACTGTTCATCTCTTTTTACCTCTCTAGAATAACCTCGGATTGCAGACTCCTGGCACAGGTCTAACAGCTCCACATAGAACAGTGTGTTTAATTTTTGAAAAAATAAGATAGAGGAGAGGGGAATAATTTAACAGAATAACATAAATTTAGTTCAGCTTACAGCTCTATCACAGCTGCCCTTTCAGGAACACATCTGATAATGGCTCTGGCAGCTTGTTTAATCACTGAGCAGCTTTTCCCTGCTACACTTGATCTCCTTCTTTGATGACATTATTTAGAATTGTGACCTTTCATTTCCACTTTTCCCTAGATCATTATTATTAATATTTTTAAGGACTCAATTTGAATGTTCTTCATTGATCTTTCAGAGATATTCATTATGCCTGACGTTAACCTCCATATGTGAAGGTAAGCTCTTAGTGTTTTACTTATCTGGCGCCTAAGAAATGCACAGTCTTTTTGTTACTGAGACATCACCACCCTCTACAACTACCTGACAGGAGGTTGTAAAGAGGTCTGAGCTGGTCTATTGTCACGTAACTGGTGATAGAACAAGAGGAAATGGCCTCAAGCTGCGCCGGGGGAGGTTTAGACTAGACATTAGAAAGAACTTTTTCACTGAAAGGGTTGTCAGACATTGAAATGTGCTGCCCAGGGAGATGGTTGAGCATTTATGGCTGAAGATGGAGGTGGCTTGGTATAAGGCAATCTTCCAGTGGATAATATGGGAAAATGGGAACCCTGGGAATGTGTACTGCCTCCATGAATGTGAACACAGGGACCATTAAAATCTGTTAGAACACTCGTGGCACATTAGCTACATAGTAGTAAAAATTAAGTACAACATTGCTAACATTTGAAGGATGTATTTACTAAATATTGTGACCAAAAATTGATGACAGGAGTCTTGGAGACCACAGAAATTGTGCTAGGCACAAGTAATAGGCCATGGATTGAAGGTGGGACTATTAGCTGGCTCTGCAGCACAGCCCTAGAGAAAATAGCTGTAATTATTAATGAGTAAAAGTTGAGGATGATACTGGACATATCTGTTAGACTAGCAAAGACGGGAGAGCTAAGTGGTCACAGATGAAGGCAGTCTTCATAATTTGGGAAGAGGCACATGTATTCAGTTCAACATCAATGGAGATAACCTTGAATACTGTTTGTTTAGCACAAAGCTAATAAGCAGTACTTTGGGCTCATTAACAGATTAAAATCCATATCAGGTCAGTCCTAATAATCTTTTTGTTCAACTGCAAAAAGCTATCTCAGCTGGAGACAAAAAATCAATTATTTAATGATAAATAGCAAACTGCCTTGTAGGACATAATATAGAAAAAATAGCATATCCAGTGCCAGCATATGTGAATTGCTGTATTTTTGTCAGTAGGAACTGGATAAGTCTATGAATTTGTCTGTCATATTAGTGACAGACATTGAGCTGGTACCTGCTTGCAATGGTAGTGTAAGTAGTTTAATCAATTAAATAATTTAATGTAATGTAGGTCACAATGAAAATAAAAAGTATGTTTAGCTAAAGCTTTCTTTGGTGTCTAAGAATGGGAGAGATTTAACTTGCTATTACAGATCAACACACAAAAAAATAACTTCAGGAGTCACGGTGAAGAGCTTTATTTATAATATTGTTTTGTGTCTGCAGAGCTTTTTAACCTCCCTAAATATTATTTTTAGATGAAACAATTTGTGCACGCATGTAAGAAAAGTCAGCTTCATTTATAAAAAATGAATGAGCTGTCTTTATTAAAGTCCCTGCATGTCCTCATGCAAAGGTTTTCTAAACCTTTTGATGATCATAGTGGGCATGTTTCTTATGTTTAGGTTGTATTTTGAACTAGATGTCTAATTTTTGGGTAGTGAAAGTTGAATATTATTTCTTAGCTGAATGTACCAGAATCTTCAGAATTTCCATCTAAGTCAAGACAAAGAGTTTTCACTTTCCAACTCGTTTGCATAGCAGACCATATGCAAGATCTGTTCTGTATTCCTGCATGTGAAAAACATTGGCTTCATTGCCAGGAATTTCATTTTCAAAAAAACCCCAAACAAACAGCCCCTCTTCCCCCAGAACACAACCCAGGCGGTTATTTCCAGCAAGGAGCTGGGCTGACGGCCAAACGCGGAGGAAGCGTGGCGGTGGGACCCAGAGGGGTGGTGGGAGGCAGCGGGGGTGGGGGTGCCATCCAGTCTGGGGGGCAGCGGGGCCCCCGGAGGCGGCGGGACCCGGCGGCGGCACCGGGAGCTGTCCCGTGCCCCGGTGCTGAACGGGCCCCGGGCGCCGTCGCTGCAGAGCCCTCCTACCCTCTCGCCTAAAACACACGAAGTTATGGAAACGATACCATTTATAAAGATAATATCGGCCAAATTAAGATAATACCGAGATAATTTTTTTTTTTTTTCTCAAACAATAATGCCATTGAGGCAGGCTGGAATCTCATCCGAGGTGAGAGATTTCTTTTTACTGCTTGCCATTAAGTAAGTTATCAAAAATACCTAGGAAATAATGGTGGAGCTACACAAGGAGGAGTAACGTTAAATTAAAACCCAGTAGCTTACTTTTGAGGAGTTCTAGTATAGGCTGTTGAATAGATACAATGGAGGAAATTAACATGTGATGCATAGATTTATTCTAATGCTACTGATTTCACTATTAAAATGCACCTTAAAACAGAAAGCTGGATGCAACGGATGTAAAAAATAAATACTGTGGAAATTAGAAATTAAATTTCTTGGGTTTTGCTGTTTGTGTTTGCTAAGTAGTTTTAATGGCATTTGTTTACAGCTAAGACCTCAGTTTATTAACCAGGACTGTACGCTTGAGTCTAATTTGCTGACAACCATATTAAGATTTTTGTTTAAACTATTCTCATTTTATCATTTTTTTATTATTGACTGAAACTGTTTTTTAGTGATATTATACAGTGAGTAGGGATGACCTACACCTGGAGACTGCTCTTATCTATTAAAGAGATTTGCTACTCAGCCTTATTTGAAATTGCAACCGGCACAACATGCAGACAGAATCGTTACTCACACTTTAAAAATAATTTTTCTATCTTGGCTCCATGTCAATTTCTATATATATTTCAGAACTGTAGCTCTATATAAAACATCTACATCAATCTATAGGTTTTTATAAAGGTTATGCCAATATTTCTCACACTTCTGGAACCAGAGAAATCATTAGGGAAAAGAATCCAGTCTGTTGGATCTAGTCTGTTGTTTCCTCTTTTGCAATACAATCATAGTTGCTAAATTTCTCTTCCTAAGTAAGAATCTATTAACTTCCAGTAAAGGCCCGTATATCTTAAGTGTCTTCCTTTTTTACTAACCTTCTCCCTTTTCCCTCATAACCAATTTATTCTTCTGCTGGAAATATATGTGAGATGATACTTTTTCTCATTACTGCCTAGACTTGCATTTATGACATTTAAAATATTAACTATGGCTTCAACAGAAATACATGAACCTTTCATATCACATCTTGTGTTTTAGTATGCTACCAAATTCCAGCAGACATTGATTTATTAGTGTAACTCATTTCATGCTTTAAAGACCATGCCCATAACCATGGGGACAATGGACTTAACATAAGGAAGGATGGTTTTTGCCACTGATAGCTAAAATGGTGCTCCAGAGCATTAGACAGCCTGGTGGAAAAGAGGATACTTCACAGAAGACTTAAACTAGACACATATTCACTGAGCTTCTCTAGGTGCAATAAATATTCAAGTTGCACACCCTGACCCTATCAGCTAAAGTAAGCAGGTAATAAAATCAGAGGTTATTGCTATTACTGGTAGTTAATCAAGTGATCATTAACTTCTAATCTTTCAGCTTCAGCACTTCCCAGAATTGCAAACATTCAGGAAAAGATGGAGACAGATTCTTTGAAAGCTCATGCAGAGGATGGCCAGTCTTTATTGGGGTGCTCCTGTTTTGGACTTATTTTTTTTTACCCATGGGAACACACTGTTGGTAGGGCTACCATGACAAGACAGGATGGGATGGACCTGGAAACAGAGCCACCTATTTTGAGTAGACTTCCTTACTGTCCTTTTCAAGTTTGTCTTCCATGTGGTAAGAATGTGTGTTTTCTCCAGTGACTTTGAAAACTATGCTGCTAGAATTTTTACCTTCTGCTGTGGTTACGCAGCAAAGGTACACATTACATTGAGAGCAGTTTTTTGGCCAGGCTAGATGCTAAGCAACAGAGTTCAGATTCAGCATTTGGGTTAGGAACTTTTCCTTATGTAAGATGTCCCTCCAGAAGTACTCTTGGAACTTGTAATACTCCAGTACTCTTGTAATACTCCAATTTCAAGCCTTTTTTAAGGTGTAATGTATTCTGTAACACACCCACAGCATACCAATGCTCTTCAAACAAATACATAAATGTCGTCACATCATAATTTGAAAAGTCAAATTGTAATTGCATAAAGATCTGATGCACAAAATATATTCTCTATTATTAAAATATTATTAAAAGTACTGCTCATGCTGCTGAGCTACTAGGTAGGAAAATGCCTGTAAATTATGTGATCCTTCCAATTTAGGGCTGTAATTCTGCTTATAGCACAAATAACTTGAGCAGGTGCTCAATAAGGTGTTCAAGGGAAGTCTGTTCTCTCCTAAACTGTGGATTGGCCAGAAGAGGGGCTGAATATTCACTGCTCTACAGAAATGACTGGTTTTTTTCCCAGTCACATATGAACGTCTGTTAGGCTTCATTTGTGGCCTACCTGTGCCACTGGGCCATGTTTTTTTCTCAGGAAGTCAAAGGGAAATTTGCTGTTGCCTGAGATGAGAGTGCATATGTGGAGTTTGAATATTTCTGTAAGCTTTATTGGAAATGTGCTTATCACCAAGGGAAGAAGGATGTCTGCGTGAAGAAGAGCAGGCCTGGACCTCAGCAGTGAAGTAAGGAAGCAAAGGAAGGAAGACTGAAGAGTCTTAGTCTAGGGTTCCACAAAAGATGTTTTGATATTTGTCCTATTTCGTATTTTAACCAGTAGAGGTCTCTGTCTTATCATGCAGTTGTTGACAAGGAAGCAATATTCCTGTTGTCACAACACATATTTAGTAAAAAACCCTTTATTTCCCATGGAATGAATGTATGTGAATGTAAAAATGCCGACCTAATGCCCTTGGCATACCCTGCTGATTGCTGACCAACCTAAGCATCTGGGAACTTTAGTGAGAACTCTGGCTGCTAAGCAACTTTGAAAATAATTCTTATGGAGATATCCTATAGGATTTTGAGAGGACAGAAGAGGGACTGGAGATATTCTATGGAACCACATCTAAAAATAAGTAATTTTAGTACAGCTTTCTTTATGACATGGGAAGGCTCTTGGAAGCATCTTACAGAAAAGTATGGTGCATTCAATTTCCACACAATGCCTCAGGTAATTCCAAGTTGTGATAGATGAACGACCTGTTCTGCTTCATAAATGTGTAAGATAATATTATTTCTGTATGTCTAGCTATCAAGAGTAATCATGTAGATTATTTGAAACATTCACACCTGACTGAAAATATCAATGTGATGCAATTCTATTCAGACAGTTGTATTTTCCTCATCATTTGAGAAACATATAGGATACAGATATATAGTTATTCTAAAATATTGACAGAAGAGATCAGCAGTTTTGAAATTATATTAAAATTCCATTATTTTAATCTACGTATAAAATACATATAAGATACAAAATTTCAAAAATTATAACTTTTTGGATTTTAATAATTATCTAAGAATGGAATAGGTTTCTATTGGTTTTTTTGCTTAATATTTGAGATCATTATCTTAATATTTACCAAGTATTATCTGAATATTTGAGATCCTGGACTAGTTCCTCGGAGAGAAAAAACTCTAGACTGAGACCTGGAACTCCATCAGAGCTTTTTGTTTTCAAGTTGTTCCATCCTAGTCAGGTGCTCCCTTGGTAGATAAACTCTACAGAAACCATTAGGATTTGTGTCTGTGCCTCATGCTAATTAAACTGTGTAAATATATTATGTTAATAAAGAAAAATGTTGTCTAGTTTAGAGGATACCTATGCCCACATGAAACAAAGTGATACGTTGCGGCTTTTTTTTGCTATTGGGACCCAAATCTATGCTGGCAACAGAACTTTTCCAGCTGGAGGGAGCACTGCCTCAAGGACAAAGAGATGTTACAGAGTTCCCCTGCGTGTTCACGCTTCCATACACTGTAGCTGTGTAGCCGTACATGAGCCACTTTTCCGTCCACCTTTGTGCTCCAAATGCACTGTGACGAGAGGTGCAGACAGCCAGTCCACAAGAGTCATTAGCCCTGTGTCATCAGTTCCACCTCCTCACAGGGCAACCATTTCTAGGAGCCAAGCAGAACATGAAGTAATAGAAGGAAGTATCAGGCCTTACCCTCAAAAGACTTATTGTTAGACACAGCTGTTTCACAAATGCATGGACAAAGAGTAGCTGACTGTAGAAGGGGAAATCAGTGTTGAATAGTTGCAAAAAAATAAGCAAACTGGTCAAATCTTTCTGATTGTCAAACTGATGGCCAGGGCACAGAAACCCTAGAGCTTTCCATGACTGCTGCTGTACAGCAGAGTTTCTACAGCCCACTCAAGCTTAAGACAAGAAATAAACCTGAGAAAAAATAATTGTCAGGTATGAACAGCTATAATGCAGCTATTTGCAGCAAGGTTATGGACAATAAAATCCATCTTCAAAGAACCCTTGAACATGGAACAAATACATTATATTCTGGCTATGCCTCAGGAAGTATCTTTCATAGTTGACAATTTCATAATATATATTTTTTTCTTTTAACTGCCAGCATCTGGAAATTTACAATGAAGACTCAGAATGAAGGCTTTGAGGTATTTACAGTTGCTTCTAGCTACACACTGATTGCATGTATTTCTACATAAAAAACCCCACCATCACTAGAAAATAAAAAATTCGCTGCAAGGCCAACATGATTCTTTTTCTTGCATGATCTTTATTACAAGGGATAACAGTGCATAAGAAAGTAATAAAGCTAAAAATCTGTGTTAATAGACAGATGTGCTAATCAAAACAAAGTAAATCTTTTTGAAAAATCTTTTGCTGTGGGATATATATGACAAAACCATATGACTTCTAGTAGTGTACAAAGAATCATGGCAGTACTGGAAGAGGACAGTATGATTCAGGCATCGGTCAGTTACACTTGGAAGAAACTGGAACCATTCTGTATAAGGAATATATGTAAAAATGCTATAGATTGTTACGAATGGCTTATCTGAGGTATAAACATACAGCTAAATTCTTTCAAAAGGATTATTTCTTATTGATCTTGCAGATCATAATTGCTTCTGCTTTATCCTGGGTCCTTCATGACCAATGATTTTTCTGTGAATAACCTAATAAGAAACACATTTTTATGGGAAAATATGGGTTTCACTATACCTAGAGCTAACTGACTTTGATGTATTTTCCTGCTATTAATAGAAACATGGCAACGGCACCATGGCTGTAGTTTTGTTTTCTTGTAAAATGATTTCTCTTAGTAGTCACAGAAGTGCATGTTCCTAAATTGTCCCATGCTCCTTTGAAAGGTAAGAAGTGGGAGAGAGGTGATTTGTTGTCAGTACAATATATTTGACATTACCACAGAAAATGTTATGTTAGTCTTAAAGCGAATAAGGGGCAATGCTGCTTCTGTTGTCATAAAAGATGCATTAAATGCATGCAGAAATGCATGTGATATGGAGAATAAGGAGTTAAAGCATAAGAATATATATTTGAGGTGTTTTCAAAATCTGGGTTCTTGAGTTGTCAACTGAATTTTTCAGTATTTAAGAAAACAATAATCTTCGAGGTTCTGTTTATATTAACCTCTAACAGAAGCCATAATATCTCATCTTCTGTCTTGATAGTAATATTTCAAAAGGAGTCTAGTTTGACATGAGACTGGAATTATTTAAAAATACGGTACTATGTTAACTCACAGTGACTGAGGAAAGATACCATCCTCAATCAGCTCTAGCATCACCCTTTTGTGGATACATTTATGCTCAAATGACTAGCTCTTCATTTTCAAATCCTGGTTCACTTCCAGGCTCTTTCCAGAGGTAGGTGATCCCTTCCCTCAATATTGTTGATAATATACTCCAGGAGAGCAATATGGACAAAACATTCAAGTTGAAAAGCAGAAACAAGGATGTCTAGACCAGATTTACCCATGACCTCCACCTCTGCACAAGGACCTTTTGTTGTCTCTGCCCCAACTGACACTTCCAAAATGGGAGGGACTGCTGAGTGACCTGTCTATGTGCTCAGGCTGAGCCAGGACAGACATTTTCATCACTGTCATAAACTTATTTTCAAACATACATATTATATCTAGAATATGACATTGAATCTGATTTATGAGAGAAAACCCTCCTATAGCAACTGTGTGATGGTACTGTGCATTATTAATGCATCTGTTGGGGGAAGCATGCTATACATAACTCAATAAGATAAAAAACAAATTCCATGGATTTTTATCAGCAGGAGGCTTTTTTCAGAGCAGCATGATTTGGGTAAGAAATTCCCTTAATGGCATATGAAATCATAAAAGAGGAATACAGTTTCCAAATCTCTCTCAGTGGAAATCAGAGTTCCAAACAGTAAAATGGTGCCAGTGAAGAAAGGGAGTAACAGATGCCTTTCCATTGTCTGATCCTTCCACTTACAGCTTTCAACATGATGGAAAGCATTGCTAACATAAAAATATGGAAATAAAATCATCCTGAAAGTGTTAAACATCAGCATTGTTAATAAAGTCACTAGCTGCAAACCAAATCTGGAAGCCAGAATGAAAGGGATTAGGTTTTTCTTCTTTACATCAAAGGAAAACGTGTCTGCTCCTAAATATCTTGTCAAAGAGAAAAATCTGCAGTCCCCTCTCCATTACAAAGCCCTATTCTTTTATTAAAATTCATGTAGTTTCTAACTGTGTAGCTGGAAAGAAAAGCAGTATTTGTTTTAGAATTCCTAATTGCTTTTGAATTTGACAAATGACTGAAATTATTTGCTTATCAGATTTAGTTTAGGAATGAATTGTATTTTTTTTTTCCCAGGGGGTTTAAAATTTGAAGCAGTATTTGTTTTAGAATTCCTAATTGCTTTTGAATTTGACAAATGACTGAAATTATTTGCTTATCAGATTTAGTTTAGGAATGAATTGTATTTTTTTTTCCAGAGGGTGTTAAAATTGCTAAAGAGTTTAATCAATTTTCCATTAACGTGTAAGTCAGTCTTATAGAGAATTACTAAAGCAGACGCATCATAGTGACCTCTTGGTACCAGAAGTTGGGATTAGGATATTAGCAGTTAAGCAATGTAAGCCTTGGCCCATTGGTGACAAGAGATTAAATTGCAGCATGCTGTGCCTGCTGTGAATGAAGTTTCTATACCTGGTCTAATAGATTTTTTGCAGTGCTCAGATCCTTATCCAGGTCCACAGAATTCAGCTGGAATATCCTCGCTAAGTTTAGAAGTCAAAGGCCCATATAAAGCAGGTGTCAGGCATCAAAATCCTGCCTCAATTTGATGAGGCAGCTCAAAAGGTGACACATTAGCTGTTTCTTAAGTTTTCTTTTTCTGCACTCAATAGAGTAATTACTGGGTTTTTTGCCGGAGGTGGTAAATGTCGAGTTATTTAGATGCACTGAAGCATTTAAGTTAGAAGTAGGTAAGACCACCATGTGGAATGCTGGTCTGATAATGTCTTGTAAATTAATGTGCCTTTTGCTGAATGATTTTTTTTCAGTGAAATATCTGGTTAAACTATTATCACTTATTTTTTCTTTAAATAGTACTTAGCCATTGCAAGTTAGAAAAGAAGCAGCAAATATATGAACATAGATACCTTTTACAAATGGCATTTTCCATTATTTCTTAAACATGTCAGAAGTTTCATAGGAATTAAGTTATGAAAGGAATTTGTTGTTCTGCATCACTATTGCCTTAAGCTTTGATGACTTGTGAGTTTCAGGGCAGCTAGGTCCTGAAACTGAAAAATAGGTGGCCTTTCTAGGTATAAGCTGTTTAATTTTCAAGAGAATCAAGTGCAAAATGCTCCTGGGGAAGGCTGTGGCATGTCATGTCTATGGTCTTATTTCTCCTAGCTATAAATTTCCTATTATATAAAAATTCTACATAAAAACTACTGTATAGTATCTGCCAATGTTTCATTGGTCTTTTGAGGATCAATTAATATTTTTTGGCATTCAATAAACTTTCAGAGATCAGTTCCTTTTTAAACCACAGCATCTTGCTGGCTGTCTTTCTTATGCAGGAATGAAAGATGGGGTTATTGTTCATGTCCTTCCACACAAGCACTCAGAGGTGCCTAAGGACCTGTGTTGATATTTTTGCTATCCATTTTTAAATGGCTCTGGAAATGATACCACACTGAATCAACAGCACTCAACACAACTGTGCTACCTCTCTAAAGTGCTGGGTTGCATGACATGATTTTGGGGCATTGGACAGCTTGTTTTTTTTTTAGAACTCATAATTTAATCCTATTTAAATTGCATTGCTGGAAGAATGCAGTTCACTTTGAAGCAGGCTCTTTACACACAATTGGCAGACCCTTGTCTGAACCTCGATTAAACTTGATACTGAATGAACACAATAAATGGAATGGGAAGATAGGAAGATGGGGACTGATCTTTACTGGAAAAAGCTCAGTACTACATATTATCTACTTTTTATGGTTTCTACATTAGTGCCTTTAGAGAGAATGAAGGCTTTAATGAATTTTGCACACCATGTAGCAGTAAGTGTTCTTTAGATGGTTAAGAAATACAATTTATTATTGTATTGGCTTAAGATGGGTGAACTAGTCTCGGGTTCCAGAGTTCATGTAGTTCAATTGGTTAGAATGACTTATATTAATTCTGCTCACTTTCTCCCACATGTCTAACAAGTATCAGATAATATTTTTTAAAAATAGTTTTCCTTTCCTTCTTTTCCCTCCTGGAAGGCCCTTTCTTCCATAGCAGAAAGAAGCTTAAGTATCCCATTTGAAGAAAAACCTATTAATTAACTGGAAATTAAGAAAAAACAACCAAACAAAAAACCAAAAAACACAAACAAAAACCCATCCCCTTTGCTTTCCACTAGCCTGTCAAGCTGGAAGACTGCCATTATTATGCTCACTGGATCATATTTTCACTACATTTTTTTCATTAAAATTCCTGTTTAACAATTTATAAGCTTCCCCTTCAGAACTTTATGTGAAGGAATAATCTGTATGTGCATGTATCTGTGTGTGGTTATCTGTCTTAACTACAGCATCTATCAAAGCAAAAAATGAAATCAGGGCAGGAACTTCTGAATCATTTCCGTACAAATGCCTTTTACAGCTGATCTGCAGAATGCTGAGTTGAAACACAGGAGAACAGTTGATATTATGTTGATGGACAAGAGGTCAACTCCCTACAGGGTCACATATGTCACTGCTGAAAGCTTAAGCAATTGCTTGCACGCATGGCTATTTATAGTGTAAAAAGCGAACCAGGAGCATTGGTATCTGATCCGTATCTCAGATACATAGAGCAGACTGAATACCAACTGAGGGAACAACAGATGCCCATGAAGCTTGTCTGGTTAACAGATGTCATTTGAATAAAGTTTATTAAATATTAATGGCCACTTAAGAGGATTTCCTCGACTACTTTCTCTCTGGAACAGTAATGAAATCACAAATGATCTGGGCTGCATTGTAGTCCATGAAATATGCCTATGCTACTTCAAGGTCTAGGGTAGGTGAAGAACATCCTTTCTAAGTCTCCACAGGTGTGGAGCTTAACTCAAACTTGGAGCAGGAAGGGATCCTGAGTAGCTGTGGAACCGAGATTGCTGGCTGTAAGAATAAAATCCTCATGGTAAGAATAAAACCAGCTCTAGAACATCAGAGGTCCTGGTTAGATCAGAAATTTGATTTTGTGCATGGTACTGGTTTCCTTTTAGCACATTTTTAGGTTGATTATCCTATTTTAAAAGTGCTTCTTGGGTGCAAATGTTTTGTGGTAGTGTCTTGTAACAGAGTAGAATAAATCCCCAGTGTAAGCTTAATTTTAAAAGTCATCTGCTTACAACTTTAAATGATAATACTTTGCAGTGATAGGGAACACGAATCACAAGCAAGAGACTGGAGTATGGGCTGTGGCTACCTGCAATTACATTTCAAGTCTGTCTTATGGAGACTTCATTCCATATCTCCTCAGCTGTTCATATATTCATATACTGTACAGATGAGGAATACAAAGATATCCACTCAGAGTAACCACTCACAGTTTTTTAGGTACTTAGAGTGATCTACAATGTCCAAAATGTGCATCTAAAACAGCTGAAGATTGTCTCAAAAATACAGACTGCAACAAACTCTAAATCTCAGATTTACTCTTACACAAAACTGCCCTTTACAAATCCCTAGATTTCATGAGAGCAGCAGATGGTGAAACTACATTTCTAACTCATTTATGTTCTATGCAGTGGGGTGAATTCTTTTTGCTCTCCTCGTATGAATCCTTCCAATACAATTCTAACATTACTTCCAAAAGCTGAAATTGATTATGAGATTGTTTTTTTTCTCAATTTCATTGTGTCTTGTTTTTGAAGAGAATAACAAGCAAAGCTTATTGTCACTTGTACTTCAAATGCAGCACCTGTCAGCAATCATATATAAAAGATATATATACACATACATCTACACATACACACAGATACGTACATATGTATGTATATACACTAATACACAGAGAGGTCCCTGTTAAACATCTTCAAATCTGAAAGACAAAGGCTTAATTTAGGAGCATTTAGAGTTGTGGGCTACACTGCTGGCATGGTGCTAAATGCAATTTACTAAGCCCTTTATGCAATGTTTTATTATACAAAAAATACCAGATGTGCCAGAAGTAACAAAGCAGATTGGTTTGGAAGATTTAATGAATTTATGTCAGCTCTGAAAGCCTGAGTCAAACATCATATTCCTGGGGCTTAATTTGGATTGCTTTTTAAAGTAATTAAGAGCATACAGTTAGGACACATTCGAACTGGGTTGGAAATACTCTACTGGAAAATACAGTTTTGTTACATATCTTTTTTGCATTGTATCATTGAATCATTTTGGTTGGAAAAGACCCCTAAGATGAAGCCCAGCTGTTAACCCAGCACTGCCAAGCCCACCACTAAACCATGTCCCTAAGCACATCTACAAATCTTTTAAATACCTCCAGGGATGGTGACTCCACCACTTCCCTGGGCATTCTGTTCTGGTGTCTGACAACACTTTCAGAAGAAAGAATTTTCTAAGTTTTTCCAATATCCAATCTAAATCTCCTCTGGTGCAATGTTGGGGCATGATATTCTGTGTTCCTTTCTTTTTCACTGAGTACTGCCTTTCCCAAGACTTGCACTTCCTGTAATGTCAATGTTCTCAACCCTCACTGATTTCTGTGAGAATCTCACCTATGGGAGAATGGTGAGAAAGAAAACCTCAAAAATAACAATGAAAATTCATTGGCAAAAAATTCATGGGCTCTGAGGATTTTCAGGAACTTGTATAATAATTGCATACAGGGTGATTCTTCGTTAATTTAATATGAAGAAATACCCAGAACACCACCTTGCCCCAGGGTTTGGTTGTGTTTTTCCAAAAAAAATCAATTCACAGTATTTCCTGATTTGCTTCACCAACCTGATCTCATTTCAACAGTTCTCTTTGCAAGGAAGATGGAATGGAGATCTTCTAACATAGTCAGTTCAGCTCCAAATTCAGTTATAGAGTAATGTTTTTAATGCAATATTGTACTGTGATTTATACCCACTTAGCAAAACCAAGCATTAATAGAATCAAGTGAAAGAAGAAAATAATAAAATTATTACTAGAACTTACACTAGACCTTTTCTTCAGAAAAAAAAAAACCCAAAACACACCAAAAAAACCCACCACCACCACAACAAAAACAACTACAAAAACGGCAAAAGAAAAGGGTCTCAAGAATTACTTGTGTATTAGAACAGTTATCCACATATTATTAATATATCAAAATTAGGGTTATCTACAGAATATTGAATGAAGCCTGGAAGTACTTCACCAGTGCTTCAATGTTCATTATGTATCATAAATATTGATCACTAGAAAGAATGGTAAGCATTTACTCAGGAAAATATTGAATGAAATGAAAATCAAATAACTATTTTCTCCATGCCTTTTCTTCTGTCTTAATGGTAAAAAAAAAAAAAAATAAATAAATTTTTAGATGCCAAATGTCTCAGATATCCATTACAATTGTGAAGATTTTAATTTAGAGGGACAAGCTTTCCAAGGATAGAGAATTCACAACCTCCTTGGGCAACCTGTTCTAGTGTTTGACCACTCACTGTGAAAAAGTTTTTTTCTTGCATTTAAAGGTACTATACTGGTTTTAAACTAGTGCTAATTGCCTCTTGTCCTGTCACTTGCCACCACTGAGAAGAGTCTGGCTCCATCTTCTTTATCCACTCCCCCAATCAGATATTTGTAAACATTAGTAAGATTTGCCCTGAACCTTCTCTTCTCCAGGCTGCAGAGCCCCAGCTCTCATCCTCTCCTTGTACTAAAGATGCTGTAATCCCTCAGTCATCCTTTGAAGGACTCATTCTAGTCTGTGTCTCTCTTTCAATGGGGAGCCCAGAACTGGATAAATGACTCCATGTGTGGCCTCACCAGTGCTGAGCAGATGGGAAGAAACACCTCCCTTGACCTGCTGGCAACACTTGTACTAACAAAGTCCAGATGCTGTTGGCTGCCTTTGCTGCATAGGAACATTGTTGGGTCATGTTCAGCTTGGTGTCCCCCAGGATCCCAAGTTCCTTTTTTGCAAAGCTTCTTTCCAGAGAGACAGCCACCAGCATGTACTGGAGTCTGGGGTTGTTCCTCCTCTGGGGCAGGTATTCACATTTTTGTTTTGTTGAAGTTTCTGTTGGCTCATTTCTCCCTCCTGCCAAGGTCTCTCTGAATGACAGCACAACCCTCTGGTGTATATAACACTCATCCACAAGGGTGGATTCTGAGGGTGTGCTCTTTCCTATCATCCAAGTCATTGATGAAGATGTCAAAGAGCATTTGCCCCGGTATTGACTCCCGGGGTACACCACTTGTGACTGGCCTCCAGCTGGACTTTGTGATGCTGATAACAACCCTTTGAGTCTGGCAGTTCAGCCAGTGTTCAGTCCATCTCACTGCCCACTTAACTAGCTTGTATTTTACTGGTTTGTCAGCAAGGATGTTATGGCAGACAGTGCCAAAAGCCTTATTAACATCCACTAATCTCCTCACAATCACCAAGATAGTCATGTCATTGTACAAAGCTATCAGGTTAGTTAAGCATGATTTCCCCTTTGTAAATCCATCTCTCAGTCATCTTCATGTTAATGTAATTGAAAACAGCTTCCAGGGTTATTTGTTCCATAACCTTTCCAGGGACTGAGGTGAGGCTGAACAGTCTGCATTTTCTCCTTCTTGCCCTTTGTGAATAGAGGGATGTTTGCTTTCTTCCAGTCCACAGGAACTTCTCCTGATCCCCACAACTTTTCAAAGGTAATTGAGAGTAGCCTTGTGGTTACATCACCTGGGTCTCTCAGCACTTGTGGCTTTATCCTATCAGTTCCCATTGACTTGTGTATTTCCAGTTTGTTTAAATATTCCTTAATCTGATCCTCCTCCACCGAGAGTATTGCTCCAGACTTTCCTGGATTCTCGGAGATCTCAGACTGCTAATGGCTGACCATATCAATAAAGACCCTCTGTGCTGGCTCAGGCTGTAGCTTCAACACTGCTAATGTGAATTGCACAATCTTTCACTAGTAGTGGATAGGTCAGAAATATGTTTTCTTAATGTTTAAGTTCTAGGGTCATTTTTATAGCCATTAGGCAGAAACTCCTTCTTTTTCTCTACCAGCAGTGATTTACATGTAAAACTCCAAACCACTGTGCTGAAGATGTGGAGCTGGAAACATCAGCACATCCAGCAACTTTGAAGGATTAGTTGTTTGGTAAACCTGATCCTATGCTCCCACATCTTCAATGCTATTAGTTCTGAACAAACCAGATTAAACCCAGCAATTTCTATACATGTGATGATAAATTCTACTACTTTTCAGAATTCCCCCAATACACTGATAAAGGGAGGAGGGTGGCTCATAAAGAAACAGTGTAGCATCTGGAAAGCAGTTACCTTAATTTTGATTTTATTTTACTGCTAAAAAATTTTCCCTCTGGATACCATTGTTATGTTCCATGTAGAAGAACATCTTGTTACCACAGTATATTGAAAGTCACACCTTCTGACTTGCTAGACATGTCAGAAATTGATTTTAGCACAGAAAGTAAAAGCCATAGCAAAATAATCTTGACTATAAATTGTATCTGAAGACCACCATTTCTTTTTTTGTGTGCCAATTGGTAAGACAGACAATAAATTCAAACACACTTTGGAATGAGACATTTTAGCAGATAAGCTGAATAACAATTGAAAGGATTTCCTGGAACTGAGAATGGCCAGAATGAAAATAAGAATGAAACACTATTATAATAAAAAGATCATTTTCTACTGTTTGGAATTTTCTGAGACTTTCTTAAAGCTTTTCCTATGCTGTACTAGGCTCATTGCTGACAAAATTTTTCTTTTTCTTACAGACACCTTTCTCTCAGTATTGTTACCTGAAAACTGATAAGGAGAATATCTTATATCAGGTAATGAAAAGTCTTTTTAAGAAAAAAATTATAGAATCACAGAATGTTAGGGGTTGGAAGGGACCTTGAAAGATCATCTACTCCACCCCCCCTGCCAGAGCAGGATCACCTAGAGTAGGTGTGTCCAGGCGGGTTTTGAATGTCTCCAGAGAAGGAGGCTCCACAACCTTGCTGGGCAGCCTGTTCCAGTGCTCTGTAACCCTCACAGTGAAAAAGTTTTTCCTTATGTTTACATGGAACCTCTTATGCTCCAGCTTGCACCCGTTGCCTCTCATCCTATCACTGGACATCACTGAGAAAAGCCTGGCTCTGTCCTCCTGACACTCACCCTTAATGTGTTTGTAAACAAGTCTCCTCTTCTCCAAGCTAAAGAGGCCCAGCCCCCTCAGCCTTTCCTCCTAAGGGAGATGTTCCACTCCCTTCATCATCTTTGCGGCTCTACGTTGGACTCTTTCAAGCAGTTCCCTGTCCTCCTGGGCCCAGAACCAGTTACAGTTTTCCCCACACATTTGTTTTGCGCTTTCCTACATTGAAACAGGAGAACTAAGTCCCACTATAACAAAATAAATGTTTGAATGCTCATTTTTCATAAGTTTCATAGATATGGTGGAAATAAATCAGTGATAGGCAAACCTCAGAAGGCCATATCCAAAAGGATACTTCAAAAGTCATGAGGAAATCAAGTGATTGCAGGCTTTTCCAATATGCAGACCTGTGGCAGGGATCTGGGGGAAGTGGGCTGACAGTGCTTGTGCAGCAGGGTCATCTGAGCGAGTAGGCAGGAAAGGAAGGAAACTGGTGCAAGGCTTCTGCAGACCCACAGAAAGCTTTTCCCTTCCAGCTCTGCTGGCTGGCAGTGGTGGTTAATGCCAGGAGATAACAGCTATTAATGCAGCCTGGGGTGAGCTGAGGGATTAAGCGTGTTTGCAGAAAGGCAGAGACAAGTATGAGCCAGGAACAGATGACGGTCAAAAGACAAAAGAATGCTGGGGCAGACTGATGGTGTCTTTTAGAACAATATGCTGTTTTTCTTTGGGATACAGGCAAAGAGAACCTGTTGGAAAAATTGGAGGCTTGATTGAAGCACCTTCTGTTTGAAGCAAGGCTAAAAGCTACTTGATTTCCATTGTATTCACTAAACAGCTCATTTGAGCAACTTCTGGTTAGAAGAATAAATAACTGACATTTCTGAACTGTCATTAGTGCAGTACAATATTTCACCAAGGCATATGGACCTAAAAATTAGCTTGGTTGCCATTGGCTGGAGCATACAATTAATTTTCTGAGCCTTTGAATATATTTACATTGTAGAATTGTCATTCTACAGCAGATACCTAAAGCCCTGAGGTCACTAATCATCTTATATGAAACACACAAAGTTACTGTAATAGAATATTGTCACCAGACAAATTACATTATATTTCTGACCTTATATCTTAAATACTTGTCATTGCTATCAAAGTAGATTTGTTGGGCTGCTCTTTTTGAAAATGTGAAGAAAGCTTCAATGAAGAGAAGCTTGTCCCGTGTTCTATGAATAAACAGAGTTCTTCATGATCCACCAATACAATACCTTGCCAAAGCAATAAATTCATCTTCAAAAGGAAAAAACTATTCCACCTTCAGCTGCAGATTGCATTTGTCACCATCGTACAGGTATGTTTGGTTTGTTGTTTAAAAACAACTTCTTAGTGAGATAAATTTGGCAGTCAAAACATTAAAAAAATACATTTACAAAATATAATGCTGTGCTTCACTTTGAAATCTATGTTGTTATGCTCACATCTATTTCCAGACTTTGTCAGGGCAAATGGTAGAAAAATCCCATGAAATCAATCAGAACATTTGAAGATAGTTCTATTATGGTTTTCATTCATCCTGCCTGGTTCTGACTCTGTTTCTTATGCTCCAGATAAAACCCCTTTATCCCAGTGAAAATATCCTCACCCTTCTCCTCTTGGTTGCCTCTTTCAGAACAGGAGGTATCTCATACTTGCATATCCTATAGAAAACCTCAGATATGAAAGACAACTATGTCATGAGACAGTACATTGCAGAGGTCAGTCCCCATGGGAAGGGAGTGGTAAAGTAATTACAAATTATATAGGTTGGGTTTTGTTTGGTTGGTTGTTTTTTTGCAAGGTAATGTCTGCAAGAAAGCAAAGTCTAAGCTGAATCCTTGAGATACTTGGAAGCCTCCTTATAGGCTTGATAGCTATTTGGACTGCTATTTGTAGCACATTGTTAACATTTGCCAAAAGACAAATGCTTAGAAAACCTTCTTGCTGGCATGAAAAGATGGAATACAGCTGTGTAAGGCTGTTACCGACACAGGCTCTGCTCTCAGTCATGCTGGAAGCTTCAGCACAGGGGCTGTGGATATTAACAGAAGCAAAACTTGGCCCCTCAATAATTTATAAAACAATTTGTAGCTTTTTTAAAATGAGAGCTCCGTATGGCTCAATGCCCTTGAAAAATACAGGTCCATAATGTGTCACATCAGCCACCATGAAAGAATGCAGATAGGAAATGAGGAAAGGCAGGGGAGAAAGTGACGTCAGGCAGCCAGTGAAGACGGTGCAAAATACAGGGTATGTGTGTGTGAGTGACTTTGTGAGACTATTGATCTGGAGAAGAGCAAACTATAGCTACTTCCTTTTTTTAAAGTCTGTTATCAGTTGTGATTACAAGCCAAAATGAGCAGTCCTGAATGCAAATTGATCCTCACACCTTTGCCTGATGACCTGGCCTCTCTATGCATTTCAGAGCACAGGCACAGCTTGCACCCCTGCACTGGCAGCTACCTATTCTGTAGGAAGACCTGTGCTGAGTGGCAGGTGGCATTCAATGCAACCCCATGGTCCTGTGAACATCTTAAACTGAAGCTTGACTGGCTACAAACGTGACAACACAGGACAGAGAAGCTGGTATGGAATATTACAACTCACACCAAAGAGGCAATTCGTGTAATTTACATGTACCTGATAGAAGCACATTCTATTTTGATAGCCCACGCAAATCAAATGTATCTTCCTATGTCACATAGTTTGCTACTTAAAAGCACAAATAAATAATGCAGTAGTCACCAACCTGAAATAGTGTCACGGAAAGGATAGACACGCACAGTCAATATAAGACACTTACTTTAACAGGGTATCTTTGCCATTCAATAGCACGTATATTTGCTGGGATCAGACTTCATTTCCTCCAGGCTTGCACTAAGCACAGCTGCATCAAGGATTTAGATGCCAAACTGGTAAACTCTGTTTTTAACATCTTGCAGAATCAGAATCATCTTCCACTATAATGAATTATAATACAATGACAGATTCCCACCCCACATGTCTTTTGAGTACTCCAGTACTCCACAATGCTGAGTAGCATTGACAAACACATTAGCTGATGCATTTTTGGATGTGTTTGTGTAAAAAGGCAGTCAGTAAGCTGTATCTATTGTGCACTGGCATCAGTGAAACTCTTGTTCTCCTATGCTCTGTTCTCCTGTGCTTTATCATGGCTTTAAGGTGCTATGCCTCATTACAATTTTAGCCTCTTCAGATCAGCAATTGACCTCTTCCTTTGTCATGGATAATTCCATGAATACTCCTGGAGCTATACAAATGATAAACAAAAATCACCTAGTCCCTATTTGGTGCACAGCAGAAACTCCATGCTAAATTTTCTACAATCATAATCTGACTCTAAGTATTAATTAACAGGCTATAACCTGGATAAGCTTTGTGGAAGGATACATTTTAAACAATTGAGAATAAATACATAAATAACTTAATTTGCAGGTTTGGGTAATAGTCTGTACAGAAATCTTGTTTAACCTCACTGGGTCTACCTCCATCTCTAGTCTTTTAGACTCTATTTCATGAACTTTTAAATTCAGCCTCATATCTGTGCTCTGTGTTTGTTTTAATGGCCTAGTATCTAATGCATGACATTTAATAAAGTAATAACCTAATAAAGCCTAAAAATTACCCTGTTCTAAAATGCTGTTGGAGAAACATCAGATGGTTTGTCATCCTGTACCAGGAAAGAATGAGTGAGTGCTAAAAGTGGCTTCACATCCTTCCTATATATAGAAATCCTATTACAATTACCCTTAACTGTCCTTTGCCTTTCCTGTAGTAGTTTCCTCTGTGTCCTCTGTAACTCCATAGGTAAATACAGCAAGATGCCAGGGTTTTTCTGTGTATATAGAAAGCAGAGGCAATCCCAATCCACTTTTAGTGGATCGTTAAATTTTCAAGCAAAAGCGTAGTACCCTCACCCTCATCTTCACCTTTGTTTCACAGTTTGTGTGTGCAGTAACAGTTCTTTGTGTTGTACCTATTTTACATTTTGTCAACAAAACTGTTGCTCAGAGTATCCTCCATTGACGCATCTTATATTTGGAGTACGAAGTATTTGGAAAAGAGTCAGGTAGCATTAATACCTTCAGAAAGCAAATCTGTGCAGAATTCATGGCCTGCATAAGGAATGAATGTGGATTTTCCTGAAGGAATGTGAGCACCTGCCACAGATAGACATTGGTTATAATAATCATCAGTGCATCTGATGACATTTTTAGCAGTTCTTTAAAAGCCTTCTTTGTTGCCGGAATTTTTTCTTCCCCTCTCTGTAAATGCAGAGCCTGTTACTTTCCTTCTGAAGATTAACGGTCAGTTAACTGCTCATGGCTGAGAAAGGCTCATTAAAGCAGTATTTTCTAATCTTCCACAACACTGTCATTCTCTCCTTATTCTAAGCATACAATTTTGTAGAAACAGGATCAGCGATTAATTGAGTCAATTAGCAGCCAGATTTGCAGACAGTTGGGGAGACCTGAGATTTCCCACTTACTGTATTGATTTGTGTGCAAAATGGCATCTAATTTTCCACGCTTCTAGGTCTGGCAGGCATCCAGTCTGTTCCTTTTCCATCCTAATGGCTAAGAAAATGTCATGTGATCTTTGCCAATAAATTGCATTTTTAAAATCTTCCTTCTTAATTCAGTCATTCTGCTTGGGAGTTTCTTTAATATATTTTAAAAAAATCAAGCTCTGTTACTAAACTAAACGCCTGGTCAAGCTTGAATCTAAGACATTAACCATAAAGCAGCAAGTTTGGTTTCCAACTGAAAATAGGCCAAAATTTGTACTAATTGACAACCTCTACATTTCTGGTGAATTGTTGCTTTTTGCAGTAAAGGATTAACTGACATAAAATTCCTCAGTATGTATATATATTTTTAAAGTTTTAGCTTGGAGAAAATGTGCTGTTCTTTTTCCAAGCTTCCCTCTGCTCTCTTTCCCCAGATTTGATCTCTGTTATTCCTGAAGGCAGAGCTGACACAACTGATGGACAGCTTTCAGCCATTACACAGGGATCAGGATCTAGGACTGGGTTCCAAGCATCCAGGAAAGCACAGCTACCATCTTTCTGGTGTGTTTAGATGTATCTAAGAACAATTTCATGAAGATAAACACTGCTGCTTTAAGGGTGAAAACTGCAGTGGAGAAAGTCCTTTCTATGCAGTCTTTTATCTTCCATCCCAACAGTGCCTAAGTACTTCCCAATCATTGACAGGAAAACTCTCTTGCTAAATATTTACAGAATGCAGCAGAAATCAACCTGTTGGCCTGTTTGTGAAAATAAATTATGGGGAACTTTCACTTGGCAGAATAAATAGTTCTTCTCTTATGGGCTTGATCTTCCTGGGCTGTGTGGGGCCTTCATCTATCATACCTCTTCTTCCTGGCCAGTGCCAACTGGGGGTGGTTGCTGCAGAAGAAGGTCAGGGATCCACAAGCAGAGCTTATCCTTGATTCCAAGAAGAAATGAGACCGTGAAAATACTGGCGAGCTGGCACAGCACCCCGTTAAACTGCTCCTGCT
>NW_009952893.1:6444900-6449488 GCF_000747805.2 Chaetura pelagica | reverse complement strand
GCTGAACTATATGGCTTCCCATATTACTTCCTCCCTTCTTCAGGCATTCATCTGGGATGTTGTGTTGTCCCATCATGCCAGGCAAGCCCTGGTACTTGCTTTCTCTTTCTGCTGGGAATCAGTTGCTCTTTTTCCCCTCCTCTGGGGTCCTGTTGCTTTTTCCTGCTGGAATTCAGGTACTCTCCTCAGATCTACTGCTGTCTGCACATGATATACAAGGAAGAGTTGCTACTTCCTTCCTTCTTGCCTTTCCTCTCCTCACTTGCCCCTTTTCTCCACTCTCCCACATGCTTTATGAATGCTTAGTTTCCTGTATCACATAACCAGCCACTGCAGGACAGGTGAAGGACCCCTTCTGACCTCTCCATAATCCAACCCCATGTTGTCTCAGGAACTCTGTTAACACTGTTGTGCATAACCTACTAACAGGCAAGATGAGACTTCCTCTCTGCTGAGGAAGATACGAATACAGGCTGGGGGAGGTCACACTTAGGAGCAGCCCTGTGGAAAAGAAGCTGGGGGTACTAGTGGATCAAAAGTTGGACATGAGCCACCAATGTGCAGCTGCAGCCCAGAAGGCCAACTCCATCCTGGGCTGTATCAAAAGAAGTGTGGCCAGATGATCGAGAGCATTTAAGAGAATTGAGAAGCAACTGACAAGTGGCCGACTGATTTGAATGGATTTCACAGAGATCAAAGAACCTCAGCTACAGAACTGAAACAACCCCAAAGTCAGAGAGCACGATCACCTGCTTCACCTACAAATGGGACTATGCTTCACTGAGGTGATCAGGCTTCACCTACACCAGGCCATATTCTTTGCGCCCACTGTTCCTGCTGGGAGGATATTTGTGAGCATTACAGCTCTGATAGAAATGTTCCTCTAAAATTCAGTTTAAGTTCAACGACACAAGGGTATAGCAATTCATTCTTGTGCCAATATAGTTAAAGCAGCTGTCTTCCTCCCTGACATTTACTTCTGATATTTGCTTATAGATAGTCTTCTATTTGGAAGTCTAAGCAAGCCTTTCTGAAACCAGGAAAGTATTTTATTCTTCTGAAGTAGAATAGGGTCTTTATTGCTCAGATTATAATAATAACCCTTCCTTGCCTTTCCTTCCATTATTATTGCTTAAGTAAGGAATCAAATTCTTAGTGTCCAACATTTTCATCTAGAAGCTTTTTGCTATTCACCTATCTAAAAAAATATATTATAATTTTCATCTAGTTGTTTAGTAAGGTTCCTTAATAACTTTATTATCCACCTCCACAGTTTTCCATTGGCAGGTAGTACTATTCAGCAGAATGGAGAATGAATAGAGTTAATTGCCTGAAAGACAAAACCCACAAATAATGCAAGATTGCATGATCTGGTTCATTAGTGAGTTTCCTCTTCACTGCCAAAGTGTAATTCAAAGCTCTGGACCAGTAAATTTTTGATTCCTGGGGATTATTTAGTAAAGGTGGTAGGAAATATGCTATTGTAAGAGAATAGTTTCGTTTACTTAGTAAGTATAACAGATTCTCAGCTACTTTATACCAGATTTGCTTCTTTAGCTAAACCATGATATCCCATTACCTTTTTTTTTTAAAAAAAAAAAAAAAAAAAAAGTGAAACCTTGTTTCTAGCCTCAGCAGCTTTCTGCTTTCTCCTAATCTGTTAGATTACATGCTTGCCATTTTCCTCTCAGGCCTTCCATACGAAAGCATCTACTGTGCTGGTGTCTTTGAAAAAAAGCTTTTGTAACTGACTTTTTCTTCTCTTATTTCCCCATCTTCTCTTATATGATCCATCAACTGCCCTTGTGCTGTATGGCAGGCAGGTATTCTTCAAGGTGAGGAAGTACTGTAAGAGGAGCCCTGGGGACATGGGAAAGTTTCAGTGGGATGAATGAACCTGAAACAGGTGCAGGAGAAGTTCTGGTGAAAGCTGACTCTACAGTTGCCATAGGACAGATAGCTAAGTAGCCACTTATTAAAAATAGCACAATTAGCCTTTGATTTTCTCAAAAGAGAATCAACAGCTGTGTGAAGAAGGTATCTGAAGTCTTGACACATTACTGAAAAACAGTAAAAAGCAAACCTTTCCAAAATTATGCATCTCGGAATGGAAATAAGTTTCTTATTCTTTGTAACCTCCCATGTCAATAGTACATTTTTCAGTACACAAGAAAAGTTAGCAGTTTTCTATTCAGTGAAGCTGACTGGAAGCTGACATAACACAAGACTAAGGGTTCTAAGGATAAAGAATAATAAATTCTATTTTGTATAATATTCCAGTCACAGCTGACATTCAATATTACAGGCAAAGAAGAGAAGACCCCTTAGGCAAAATACCTCAGTGTACGAATAGAGGTTCTAAACAAGTTGAAAATTCCCCTTTCAGCCTCTTTAAACTATTCACACTCTCCAAAGTTGTAGCAAAGACCATAACCCTCAGGTTTATAATAACCTCTGGAAGTCTTATTTGTCTTTTATTTCTAAGCTAATCTTTGCTATTATGCTTCACTGCTAAAGGGGTGACAATTCAGTAATACGCTTGGGCACATCTGGAGTTAGCGAGGTACATAAACCTCTCAATTCAGTGGGATGTAAGTATCTTTCAGAAGTGAAACAACTTTGGGAGGTTTGCTCAGTTGTACTGTATGAGAGTGGATATTTGGGTGAATCAGATCACATGGCCAGAGCCAAAAATACCCCAACCTGCAACTGCATTTAGGTCCCAGAATACTTTAAAAATACACTGCTTAACGAACTACTTGGAGATACCCAAACTCTTCCACTGCTTTCCCTTCCACTTCAAAGTCTCCTTGGAGAGACTGCACATGGGCAGAATGACTCTGTGTGAACCACCACACTAAGCTGCCTCTAAAGAAACTAAGCAGACCAAAGCTTAAGAACAGCAAGACAAGGATGAGAGTGTCACAATGTGCCCTGATGTCCTGCCACTCTGCAGGATAGAGGAATTCCTACTGGAATTTTTATTCTGGTAGAAACCAAGGTGCAGGGGACCTGTGACACAAGAGGAGGGAAGGCTGCAGGCATCCAGCCTCATCCTGATGTGTAGCCAGGCCGTAGCTGGAATGCACATCCAACTCTGAGGACAGAACACTTCTGCACCCCACAGCTGAGATGCAGTCTGAGGTCCAGAGCTGCCAGGCAGCTTTTCTTTAACAAGAGGCATCTGCTCTAATGTACAAACCCTACAAAGCAGCGAATGTGAGTCCCTTGTTGTGATCTCTCAGTTTAAGTTCTTCCTGTTTAGAAGCCAATGAAATGTTTGGGGTTGCTTGTTATAGCTCTGACTTTCTAAACTGAACCAACCTCTTTGTGACACAAAGAATTAAAAATTCAGCTGCACTTCTTTGCCCATCTTAAAAAGCATCCTGCTAAATACACTGTAATGTAAATGAGAGGACAAATTAGCATATCTGACCACGGACAGTCATTCTCCACTGAGTAGTGTGTTTAGATACAGATGATTACTCAGTAAAGAAATAGCAGCAGTAGAGATGAACCTATTTCCTCAGTTGTCATTACATAGGCTCCAAAAGTGTAAGCAATGTTCCCTGAAAAGCTAATTATTCTAGTAAGAGGACTTCTGCATTACAAATAATGTAATCCTTACAGCAACAACTGATTAGAAATAAATATGACAATGTTTTTCCCATAGGGAAAGGCATTTGCTCCAGAATTTTCAACTATTCAAATACTGGAAAAGTTCATTTTCCCCTCCTTCAAAGTAACTACATTTAGATAAATGGTTCAGATTTTGCAGTGTTCTTGACTTCTCTCCATTTAGTTATTCACTACAAGGACCATTTTAATCTCTTTCAGATTTTTCTGAGGACATTGATTCTGATGTTCTATCTAATGTTAGTTGCTCATTACTTTTAGAAGTGCTTTAATATAAATTATAAAAGGACTTAAGAAAAAAGGAGTCCTAAAACTGCAACAGGTACTGGACTGAGCAGTTCTTCATATAACCTTAATGTAGTAATAAAAATTAATAAAATAAAAACGATCCCAAGTACATTGCTCTGTTCTAGGCTATTGCCCAGAAGTAGAGGAAGTGTTTACCAAGACTTCAAATACTCCCAAAGTCAAGAGGCACAAAGTGGAAACAGGCACTTGTGTTCTGAGCTCTCCATTTAGAGGCACACTACACAAGGCTGGGCAAAGTTTTAAGACTGCTACTTTACAAATGCTGCTAAAAGGCAGGATGTTGAAGAGGGTGATATGTCTGGGGTGATATGGAAGACACTGACAAATCAAAGACTACTGAAATTAAAGAAGATTTTTACCCCAGTTTGCTTCACTTTTGAATGCTAAAATAAGATGTAATTGATTTTATTTATAAAGATATCCTCCCTCTTCCATCTCACATGCTCTATCCCAGGCACTGAAGTGACTGGACAAAGTGTCATTATGTGAAGAGCCTGAGTACCCTTGTGGGTGCCTGCTGAGACAGCCCAGCAGCCTCTTCCAAACACAGACCGCAGTTATATATAAACCATCATCACATCCAAATTCTTAGAAGAGATGCCTGCCTACCTACTGAGTGAAGTTAACAGTTGCCAGAGAGGGA
>NW_009952893.1:6384850-6444592 GCF_000747805.2 Chaetura pelagica | reverse complement strand
AAGAGAAATATTTTCTAGTTGTGTGAGCTCAGCTTCAGAGAGAAACTATATTAAACTCATTGAGTAGCTGCCACCAACCAAAGCCTCCAGGTATTATACTGTTTCTCTCTGGCATTAGCTCTTTGGTTTCCAACAAGCTACTCAAACTTTCTGTTTTCCACTATGCAAAGAAGAATAGATACTCTTTTGTCAATATTGCAGAGATGTGAAAGGAGTTTTACTGTTTACTAATCAAATATTTTTAAGGTGAAGATCACAAGGAACCCTTATTTACCCTCTCAGCTATATGTGTTCTTAAATTGTCTGTTTAGTTTATATTGCAATTTATGAGTAGAGACTACTTTAAAATAAGCAAAATAGCTTGTCTGCAGCTTTTCTTCCTGGGGTACTTACTATGTATCTTTTCTCCTCATCTCTTCCTGAGACTAGCAGCAACACAGGTGGAAATGGAAGGAAGGGGCAAAGTCCTTGATTCTTGCAGTTCCTTCAGTTTCCACCTCAAGTCCTACTTTGTCGTCGTGTATCTAAATGGAGACGCCAAAAAAACAACAAACAAGGGTTCTATTTCCTTTGTTTCTCATCTATGTGTATGGAAGAAACTCTCCAACTCTGGAGTTAAGTATGACAGACACAGATACTGCCTTCTTGTATCTGAAGAGCTAGATTATTTTAAGAAAAGCTTAAAAAAAATCTCGAGACAAATAACCACCAACCCACCCTGCAGCTAAGAGGAAAGGAGAGAGCAAGATGCTCTTTTGGATTTTTAAGGACCATGGAAGAGCAGACCCATCTAAAGTAGCACTGTACTGCATTAGTTACCCACTACAAAGTTGCCATAATATATTTTAAATCGACAAGTTATAATATGATCAGAAATGATAGCTGGACTAAAATATTTAAGTATCAACTGGCAGATTGAGGGAGCGGGCTTATACTCACTGGATGTGAATGTTTTATAATACCTGATTTTCATGTTTAACATTATAAAAAGCATTGATAAAACTAATCCAAACTCTTCACATACAATTAAACAATGTGGAAATGAGATACTATTTATAAATGATGAAATTACAATTAAGGTTAGAGCATTGTGTCTAGTGTAATAAGCACAAGAAATACTTTATTTCAAACAAAAGGGACGAATGATAATGAAAATAGATGGGAAAAGAGTTTGGGGCACCTTTGTTCCTCCAACGTATAGTTCTTATGGATCCATATGGGATATTTGACTTAACTGCCCATGAAAAAGAAAACAAATAGCAGTTATTTGGGAGATTATAGCCTTTCATAACACTGGCATGCTGTACTTTGTTTTTAGTATGGGGATTAGACCAACACAAAACATCAAATGAGATGGATGAGGTTTTAATTTAGTTTTTACTTTTACAGTCTGGTCCCTATTTCTTAACTGAAAAACAGGAAAAACAAAGAAAACCAGAAAAATGTAATAGCTTTGCAATACATTGGATGAATAAATATGCCTGTCCTTTGCTAGGTAACAGATTTCTGGGAACTAATGAATACCCAAGATGCAGTCTGGTGGTGATGCAGCATGGAAAGAAAACACTAAATGCAATGTGGAAATCAAAGACTTGAGACAAAAGCAGAGGGAATTTTAAAAACAATGAATATGTTAGTGGGATGGCAGATGCAGCCTCCTGTAAAAACAAACTTTCACTGGTTGAATTTAAGACTATATTTTAAAATTGCTTTACTTAAAGCAGTGAAAACCTACTTCAAATGAAGACATACTTCAATGTGATCCAGGCTTAACCCAACAAGCTGTTTAGCTAAATCAGCACAAGTTTTTAAGCAGGCCTAAGTGCCATGCTTATAATTTATAGTCCACCTGCAGCTTTTTCTCCCCACTGGCCCTGATTACAGAAACATCTAATACCTCCACAACATAATTTAGCACTGAAGGATGCCAGCTAAAGCAGGGTACAGAGAAATGTTTTCCTCATCATCACAGCCACTGCAAATATGTGAAGGCCTGGCTGCTCTGCTTTATACGTTCTCTATACTACACAGAAACCAGTGAAGGTCAAAGTCCTCATCTGCAAGGCACCTCCTCACTGGAACTGAGTATTCAAAAGATGACTTAGGCATAAGGATGAGGCCACAGCTAACAACTCTTATGGTTAAAGGCGTCTCTACAGAGAATAGGGCTGGCACGTTCAGACCTTTAAATAAGAGTATAAAACAACTCCATCCTGAAATAGAAAGCAAATTTCTTTCACCTTTTCTTCTTACATGGGCATTAATGAAGTATTTAGTGAATGTGTATGAGTTTTCAAAACAAAACTCTCAAGTACTCACTTCTATCTGTGGGGAAAGGATAGGAGAACACTGCCTGTCAGGTATTAAATACAGTGCATATGCAAGATAATAAGGTATTTCAAGACAATTATAAACATAGTACAAAAACCTACAGAAAGCCAACAGAGAGGAGGATAAGATGCAAAAATCTTGGAAGAAAATAACATGCAAAATTGCTGGGCTGAAGGAGGAGAGCAAGGGAAGAAAAAGACTGAAGGAAGGGACTGAGACAAGCACTTTTAAATAGCTTGCCTGTATTTCTCTGATTTTCTGCTTTCTCCTTTCATTAGCCTTTCTTTTAACTGACACAGAAAGCATTTGCCTACACAGAACATGGAATGGGAGGAATTAAAAGAAGTGCCTTTGAACCACACTCAACTGCAAAAATCACCTATGTCTGTCTTCTGTTTTCCAGTATCAATTTCCAAGAACATGTAGGTAGCTTATGCCATCTCTGGTTAGGCAGTTACATTAAAAATGGCTTATTCCTTTCATAATACATTGTCCACTTGCTATAAGAAAGGGCCAGATGGCTCTGGACAGTGAGCAACTTCATACTAACCTGACTGTGTTACTAGGGTGAGGTAGATTGCTAGTCCAGCACTACAGACAAAAACTTGTTTGACAAAATAAGTCATCTCTTTTCCATAGTACTTACAAGAGTCCAGCCTTAATTATTAACAAGATGGCAATTTTTCCTCTGCCCAGAGCTACTGGCAGAATTCTTCCCAAAGCCTTCACTTCTGCACAGCCATCCAACAGCATATCCAGAGGCTGGGAGCTGCTCATCTATGGATGGCAACAGATCATAATCCTTGCTATGAGAGCAGGTAAGCTGATCTTCGGCCTTAGCAGTGCAGACTTAGAAACTGAATCTGTTATTATCAACATAGAAATTACAGGGAATGCACACAGGAGTAATTGCATGTCATTAATTCACTTATATATGACTGTGAAGAAAGGTAATTAACATATTTTTAGGAAAAGAACAGTATCAAACCATTTGGGAAGATCTACAGCATTACACTGCATCTCTGAAGACTGGATGGATGAATTCTAAAGTGATTAATATTTCCCAACAAGAATTTATCACCTTAAACAACATTTAGTGAAGAATGAATGAGGAGAGAAAATTATACCAATTCATGAAGCAACTTCTTTGGAGGAACTTGTGACTCTTTAGAGGTTAAATCAGTCAAATGACAAAGCTCATAGTAAAATCTTTATTACAAGTTCTTGCTCTCACCAAACTATGATAAAAAAGTGATAGTTAAAAGCTTTACAGAATTACTTTAATGGAAGAGCAGCCTCTCCTTTGATGATTTCACATTTTAAATTCAACAGTATACAAGATGGAAAACAGTTTTTTCCCCAGACTTCAGTAAGCTTACATTATACTTTCAGGATGAACAAGATGAGAGTCTAGCTGTGGCAGATAAGATTGTGGCAGATTTAAATCCATTCTGGCTAACCTCAACCAGGTTTAGCAAACTTTTCAGTTCATGGCTTTCCAAGAAAGTAGAGGCAGAATTGAGGGGGAATGAAAGTAGGAGAAATACTTACTGAGCATAACTTTTAAGTATTTCAGTTTCTTACTTACGATGCCGGAAAAACATGGAAGCCATACATTTGAGGCAAAAGAATAAACTATGGAGTTGCTAGAAAATAATTTCTGATGCTAAAATGTCTTGTATTGCCTCCCTTGCAATTCTAGCACACACAGGCTTTCTACTGTAGTAGCCAGTTCTTTGCTTTGATTGAGGTACTAAAAACGGAGCCAAGAACTTTTCCTCAGATAACTGAACTTACCACTTCAGAGTGCATCCATCTAGGCATGTTCTGCTCTGTTTTCTTCAGAGATCAGCTGCAGCCACGTTGTCTGGGCATGTTTCTGCCCAGAGCATCCTGCTTTGGCGGTTCTGCTGGCTGCATCTCTCACTCTTGGCCTCCTTACCCACCACTGGAGTCTCCCCAGGGAATTCCCCAAGCATCCCTGCTAGTACCAGCTGCTGGAGAACCAAACATATCCAAGCAATCTGTTCTATTACCAGAGATTATGATTAATTTAAAAGCATGAGGGTGAAAGGCAGTTAGTATCAGTGGTGACATTAAAGTGAAATTCTTCTGGAGAGGGAACACTAGGAGAGAGAAACATACTTGTCTGATGTTTTCCAGCTAGCAAAATTATTTCTAGAGAGGAATAAGTGATTCACCCTAAGAATTTTTGTCACTTGTTATTTAAAGGGAATTATTGTGGCTTGGGGTTTTGAGGTATAATTCACAATTTTAAACATAATAAATGTGTAAGATCCTCTTGGAAAACAGATCCATAGAAAGGGCAGGCAGATGGAGGTCTGCATGCTGTTTTGTTAGATGTCCAGCATTTGACACTATCCTACATGATATCCTCATCTCTAAATTGGAGAGAGGTGGATTTGACAGATGGATCCCTTGCTGGATAAGGAACTGGCTGGATGGGATGGCCGCACTCAAAGAACTGTGGTCAATAGCTAATTGTCTGAGTGGAGATCTGTGATGAGTGGTGTTCTTCTGGGAGCAGTACTGACACGGATGCTGTTTAACAGCTTTGTTGGTGACACAGACAGTGGCATTGAGTGCACCCTCAGCAAGTCTGCTGATTACACCAAGTTGTGCGGTGTGGTTGAAATGCTGGAGAGAAGGGATGCCATCCAGAGGGACTTTGACAGGCTTGAGAGGTGGGGCAAACCGCATGAAGGTCAACAAGGTCAAGTGCAAGGTCCTGCACCTAGGTTGGGGCAGTCCCAAGCATGGGTACAGGCTGTGAGGAGAACAGATTGAGAGCAGACTTGAGGTAAAGGACTAGAGTGTGTTGGTGGATGAAAAACTCAACATGAGCCAGCAATGTGTGCTAGCAGCCCAGAAAGCCAACTGTGCACTGGACTGCATCAAAAGAAGCATGGCCAGCAGGTCAAGGAAGGTGATTCTCCCTCTCTATTCCATTCTTGTGAGACCCCATCTGGAGTACTGTGTCCATTTTGGGAGAAAGGAAGGATATGGAGCTCCCGGGGAAAGTCCAGGTTTTTAAGATGATCAGAGGGCTGGAACACCTTTCCTCTGGAGACAGACTGAGACTTGGGGTTGTTCATCCTGGAGAAGAGAAGGGTCTGGGGAGAACTTGTAGTGGCCTTCCAGTACCTGAAGGGGCCTACAGGAAAGCTGGGGAGGTACTTTTTACCAAGGCTTGTTGTGATAGGATGAGGGAGAATGGCTTTAGACTGAAAGAGGGTAGATTTAAGTTAGATGTCAGGAAGAAATTCGTCACTATGAGGGTGATGAGACCCTGGACCAGGTTGCTCAGGGAAGTTGTGGAGGTCCCCTCGCTGGAAGGCTTCAAGCCCCGGTTGGATGGGACTTTGAGCAACCTGGTCTAGTGGAAGGTGTTCCTGCCCATGGCTGGAACTAGATGATCCTCAAGGTCCCTTTCGACCTTCTATGATTCTGTGACTTACATTCAGTAACTCCTGAAACCATTAGGCTTTAAATCTGCTCTTTCTCTTAGAAAATACTGTGAGATTAGTAGGGCTGCACTAATCAAGTGCCAGTATTTAAAGACAAATGCCCTTGCGAAGCATCTCATGAGGGCTAAGTGAAAAATGAAGGAATTGCCCCAAATTCTCAAAGACAGATGTTAAGTATATTTTCTCTGGTTAACATGATTTCTAAAATATCAACATAATGGTGTTTCTCTGTACCTCAGCAACTGCTTCACGAGAGAATAGTGTATTAGATAACATGAACAAAGAGACACATTTTATCTCTTCAGAGTCTGTGGGATTCACTCTTGGATTATCCAAAATGCATTGTGAAAACAAATATTTGTTTCATTTTTTTAAAGCTTTTTCATCTTAAGAGTTAGGCTGGATAAAGTCACCTGTGTGTAGATGCACAAATAAAAAGAAAATTGCAGATGAATCTTTAATTGCCCAAGGTATCTATTACAATTGCAGTTGTGAGTTGGTAGCACAACTTTTTCACACTACTTCAAACATCACGAAGTGTTTATCTGCACCCTTCTGTGCCCAAAAATCTTAGCCACTTTTATTATTTCCACGAAATACAAAACCCATCCTATTGAAATTTTTAGAGTTGTACTGGTTTTTGTAAAAAAAATAAGTCTTAATTTGTTGAAAACTTTTCTTTCTGATATTTTATTAATGAAATGCTTTAATTTGGTATTTGGAAGTTATATTGTAAAATAATCACAAAAATGAGGTGCATCTTTTTAAGCCGAACAAGCATCTCTTTCATTCAAGATTACTTATTTTACTTTGATATTTTTAAACATGAAACTGAAAAACCTACAGCTGCTAAATATATGTAAATGTATATATGCATAGAGTCTTTACTGCTAATTGCATTTCTAACTTGCTTGGCTTAGTGGAAAATCTATACCCTCTTTCTAAGTTCCCCAGATATAAAGTATTGCTTAGAGAAGTGCTAATGTTAGTTCATTGGAGTCTCGTGACTGAGGGCCTTAAGCTGAATATGTGGTACATTCTACTTTTGAAAAGATTACCCCCATATTAATAGAATTTCCTAAACATCCTTTAAGGAATATCACTTCTATCAGTATTATCTTACCTCTTACTATTGAAGGCAAAGCCCATGAGTGTTTATAATGAGGTAAATGTTGCTACATTAAGAATAATGATTAGCAGCTATACTGAATATAAGACTATGCCACCTTATGTTAGCTGCTTGAGAAAGAATAATAGAATTAACAAGGCTGCTTTTTCTCTGAGCCTAATTATGTCAATACAATACAATTTGATTTAAAGTTACTATTTTTTTTAATTTTTTTTTTTAATCTTATGAGCCAGGGACTGTCTGGGTTGCTGGAATTTGAAAGAAAAAATGTTTGTATGATATATTTGCCATAAATGGGATGTGCTTAAACCAACAAGAACTCTGTAACAGAGTCAGCTGAGAAGTATGTATGCTCCAAGTGTGAATGAAGTTCACCTCTTAGCCAGGCAGTAAACACAAGCTGGATTTTGCCATGTAGCAGGCCGTAACATTTAGAATATTGCAGAATTCATCAAGGAAAAGAAGCACAGCACAGAATCAGTCACTGACTAAATGTTCATTTCAGTTTTGGTTTAAGCATGAGCATGATTTAAGATATAATTATCAGACTGAACAACTAGAAATGGAAACCAAAGATCTCGACCCCTCCTCATTGTTCGCTTGTGCTCCCCTCACTACAAAACGTTCTGGGGCTATAAGTCAGAGAGGAGCAAATATTGCAAAGCAAGAACTGTTTTGTGGGTTGTGGTTTTTCTTTGTTTGATTTTTTCTTTTCTTTTTTTTTAGGTCAGTTTTTTTTGTTTTGTTTGTTTTGTTTGTTTTTATCCATGTGAATAATCATCAGGACATAATGGAGAAATAACAACAATATCTCTACCCCTGGCATACTAATTTCAGAAGAACACCAGAAGACTAATGGAAGATGGAAGTAAATGAGTTGATAAACTCACTGTGGATTTTCTTATGTCTTTTACAAAAGTTGAAATATAATTCAAAGCAAACTGCAAAAGCCAAGAATCATCTGAAAGGCTGACATTTTGAAGGTAGGAGTATCCATACAGCACAGTATTTTAGAACCTGGAAGTATAAAAGCATATTTTCAGTCCCCCACAGAAAACACTAATTTTTGGAGGTACAAGCACTTTCATCTTGTCCCTGCACTTAAGAGACCTTGGTACCTCTCAAATTAGTAAGAAGGGGATTTTATCTTGGGCATGAAACATACAAGAAATGAACATTTAAAACGCAAGTTCAGAAAAAGGTCATAGAAAGGCTGGATTTAAAACACATTTACATTAATTCCTGGTTTAGAAACACATCTGTAAGACTGTTCTCTCATTTAAAAGCAAGGACTTAGAAGCGTGTGATGGGTATGCCACACAGTTACTTATATAGGTATTACATAATACATTATGTATATATATAAACATAAAGTTACAGAATGCTTTCCAGAGAGCTCAGCGTTTGGGTCTAGCAGTCTTGAAACTGTTGCTTTGAGCAGCAGGGATTATCAAACATCCCAAGATACTCAGTGTAAAGATACAGCTTTCAATGCCAGTCAAATATATGCAAGTATCACCTTTCATTGGTTTTTAACCTTCACAATTATAATGAACAGCTTGGAAATGTGACAGTTTGAGCATGATTCAGTGACCTAAACACAGGCTTCCAGTGTCATTTTGGATGCCCTACAGTACCCTGACTGGCCTCCAGCTACTGGTCTACAAGGGCACTGGGGAACTTCTGTTGCTCCAATGTCACATCTGTGAGATTCATACAGATGCCACAGATAAACCCCAGGGCATTTCAAACACTACTAGATATCTATATTTAGGCAACTGAATGGAGTCCTTTGTGTGAAAAGAATGCAAGCAAAAGGATCCAAACAGATTCCTCAGATCCATAATTATTTTTAATTTTTTTCTCATTATGGGAAGCTCACTAGTGATTTCAGAATGCTTCAGCTGGCAATACTGGAGTATGCAAAGTGATTTTTCAGATGTCTGCAATTAATTAGGTACTAGAAGTATTCAGCAAAGTCTTCCCTCTGATGAGCATTTACAGAGAGGATATAATTTTGGTGTAATTCTTCCACTAACTGGCTGCTTAGGAAACTGCAATGTTTTGTGAAAATTTTGGACTGACTGCTTCAAAACCTTGACAATATGTTTAGTCTGCATAAATGAGGGTTAACATATTTTGTTTTGTTCATCACACTCTGAACTTTCACAGTCACATAATTATCCACTCAGATGGTCCCACAGTCTTATTTTGACTGAAAGGGAAATTGGAAATGTAGATAAAATAAACCCAGGCTGGAAGCTTGGCAGCTCTGCCATTTGTTAAAGAGAAAAAGACCAAGGTTCAGGACTTTCTTTAGCGTGGGATGTTTTTCACTGCAAACCATTCCTTCACACAGTGACAGCTGCTATGAGCATTTAAGAAATGGCTGGATTATGCTTTTCTGGTCTTCTCTTGAAGAGAGATATTATGAGAGGTTTGAGTCGCATCCTGTGGGGCATGCTGAGATGCTGGCATTTCACAGCGCCCAGAATCAGAATCAAGGTGCTTGATCTGTCTTTTGAAATGAAACTTCCCAGGGCTTTGTTTCAAAAATTTAAATCTCAGAAAGTCTCATCTTCTCTTTCACTGTACCTTGTATGTAATACTTTGGTGACAATGATTTTCTTTGCAAAGCATTTAGGTGATACTAATGTTACAGGATGTTTAAGAAACAGGTAACATGAGTCAAAAGGGGCAGGTCTGATTTGAGTCAAAACAAAATGATAAAAATAAAACTGAATGAAAAATTTCAGATTCTTCCTTGTAAAATATTTTGACAAAATCAGTCCATGCCCATGAAATGGATTTCACAGCTGTCCTATGGGAAACTTTCTGCTAGGAATTATCTGAATGTTATTGTCACTCATTTGTTCTGCACAAACCCATACATTAGAGTGTAGTTGTATAGGAAATGAAAGCTTGTCCTCTCTAGCTCTCTCCCTCAAGACTGGGTTACAGCAGAGGTGTCTAGTTTTATACCAGCCAAAACAAACATGGACCAAAAGTGTAACTGCCCTACATCTGTAGTAATTTTATACCCTAGCAAAGAGTGAAATGTGCTTTGAAACTCTGGTTGTAGAAGCATTATTTTACATCCCTTGTCCCTATGTGTAAATGCCATCATGGTGCCCAAGGCAGCTGAGGCTTGGATCATTATTTTTTCAGGTGTGCACCAACATGTCTAGTCCTGCCACTTGCAGTTTCACTGATGGACTCCTGGCAGACAATTTATTCACAGAAAAATCTAACCCATCTCCTGCGGAGGAAGCAACCCTGAGATAGTCTTTAGGCAAACACAGAAGGGAATGCACACACTGTATTTTCCCTTGCAGATACGCAGTGGTGTGACTGCACAGTATTCATAGGTGTGGAAAGTGAGATTAGATACAGATTTCTTCACTTCTAGGACTGCTAAAGAAATGCACTGCTTTTGGCTCCTCACATCTTAAGTTTCACAGTGAGACTTCTCTGCTTCCTTCAGATTTTGCTTTTATACTTTCTTCCTTAACAGATAAGCTGCATAAAATTGTTATGGCCATGAGGCACTGCCAGCCCTGATCATCCTCCTGCCCTTATCCCAGGACACCATTTCAGCTCCCTGGGGTTCCTTCCACCCTGCCCAGGGTCCAGGACCCCATGTCGACCCTCTGGGACCATCAGCCCCTGCCTCTGCAGCAGGGCTGGTCCCCAGCTCCCCACAGCCCTGCCACAGACTCCTCAGAGCCAGGCCCACCTGTGGGCCCATGGCCCAGCCTGGTCTTGGCCCATCACCATCCCAGGGAGATGTTTGATGTCTGGGGCTGGAGGTGCTCCTGTGTCCCCAGAGCTGCCACAGGCTCCTGGATAGGGTGGGATGAGACAAGCTCCCCTGCCACCCTTGTGGTGCTCTGACAAAAACCTCTAAACTATTATTAATAACTGAAATCAGAACAGAGTGAATCAACACCTTCACATGTTATTTACTTAGGAACAGGTCATTCTGGAAATGGTTAACATGTAGTGGTCCCAGTGGACAGTCACTTCAGTCATGTCACTAGAGTACCAAGCTTTTGTACTACCACTTCATGTCATTTAGCTGAGGCCAGGAGATAAAGTTAATTTTCTCACAAACCCCCCAGTGCAGCCAGGGTCTCAGAATAACACTAAAACTTTGCTTAAAACTACAATGTTCCTGTATAAAGAGAATTAAAATTAGAGGAACAGAGATATACGTTGAACATGGATTTTCAGAGGCTGGCAGCCAGGTGTACATATGGCGAACCTCTCCATGGCTTTCTCTGGTGTATTGATTCTTGGATTAAGCTTAGGACAAGAGGCTGTGCCTAACCTGGGCATGAGATCTATCTGTGATGGAGAGACCCTGCCCTTCAAGATGCAGCCAGGCACAGGCTGTGTCTTAGACTGTGCTGACACCCCATTGTGCCCACCAGTAGATTTCCATCCTCCTACAACCCTTTTGTGTAGAGTTCTTGTATTTTTATAGACCTGTGGATTTAATACTAACAGAAAGCATAAAAGCTTTTCAGAAATAGAAGCTTGAATATTTTCCAAGCCATAGATCTAAAACCATACCTCTTCCTTTCTGATGATCAAAACAGTTAACCTTAAAGACTAGAATGGAGGAAATTGTTTATTACCAAGAAGAGCTCTGTGCTCTTTCTGTATCCCAGATACAAGCCAGGAGTGGGGCTATACTTCCCTGCAGATACCCAGTGCTAAATTATAATCCTGGTGAACTAGGGAACCCCATTAAAGCTTTTCCTATCTCAGTGCAGCCTGCAAACTGCCTTCAGTGACTTCTTTATGCCAGATATCCTGCAGGTCCAGAGATAGTGTTTCTGGATTAAAGATACTATTTTTTTCTTACATGGGCCTGGATAGAAGGGATGAGGGCTTTAAATTTCTCATCCAGAAGTTTTTTTCTGTCAGTGGCTGCAGAAACACATCAAGACATGATTTTTCACAGGACAGCGCCCTCTCCTAGGAGCAGGATAAAGTTCACTTTAAAAATGCAATGTGTTTTCATACTGCATAATACTCGTGATTAAACATGAATTGTTCATAGCTGTTAGAGCCTGGGGCAGTTGCCAAGCCCTAGGTGATAAATGACATTTTCTTGTTATGCTCCTGGCAATTAAGTAATGATGTGGACAAAACCCTGGTGGGGCTATTGCCAGACCCCACGGACTTTCAAATAGCAATTTTTTCAAATGGCAGGATAACAATAGATCAAATAACTGATTTTTGTCCCAGAATCATATCCCACAAGGATAAAGCTCATTTTTTCTTAACTCCTACATGACACTGAAAAATTTTCTCTTTGATTTCGAAAAGCATACCAGGAATACACAGAGCTGAAGTAAGAAATAGATATATAGACTCTGATATATGGCAAGTCTGATGAGCCATTTTGTTTTGTGAAAATGCCTCAGGGCCTCTGATGGGACTGGGTCCTGCGCTGCTTGGTGCTATGAGCATGTAGCAATATAATCACATCTATTCAAAGATGCTGCAGTTAGAAAAGGAGTCTTCAGCACAAACCACAGTATAATCCCTGTTCTGCATCCTGATGAATCAGGCCTAATAAGAGCCTTGGGTAAGGGTGAGAGGGGAATAACTTATTTCACTTTTGTGGAGGCTCTAGAATTATAATTACATTATAAAAGCCATGTCATGACACAGGATACTACGTAGGCGAGTTTGCTCATATATCCAGTTGCTGGAGCTGGGAAAACTCTTCTTGATGAGTAAGTGAAATTCTTTAGCAGTTTTAACTTTTAGCATTAATCACAGTAATTTATTATTAATGATAATAAAGTTCATGCTAATAGCAGCATTCTATAATTTAGGGATCTAAACATAGCAATTTCCTGAGGCTTTGACAGTGTGAGGTATTAGTCCTTCCTGACTGGTGTATTGAATGGGACTTTCTGCTGGGAGCAGTATGAATCATGGATTTAATATATGTAAATTCTGGAGTGTAAAATCTTTTCGTGGTTTACAACCTGGCTGCTTAGACTCACAATCCACATTTGATGCAACTATACGAAGGAGTTATGCAGTACGTTTTATGGCAGTGAAAGAGGGTTGTTACATGTTACAGGGGAAAGGTAGACGTTACGCTTTCCTCTTCGTAATATGATATTAATAAAAATGAAAAACAAATGCAATCTCTATAGCACTATCATTTTAAATTTCGGAGTCATTAGCTTTCTAGTACAATAAGCAATAAACATCATTTAATAGGCAAAGCACAACAAAGGGATCTTGCTGATTAAACAGCAGCAATCAGCAGTTTCATAATGAGAAATAATTTTAAGTAATAATTTAAACAGAATTGCTTCATTTATTAGCCTAAAATTTCTACTCCCAAGGAATTATGTCTCACTTCCCAAAGAAGACATATTTGGAGAAGATACACATGCTGTTTCTGCCATGGTGAAAACTGGGTAAAAGGAGATGCCCAAACCTCTGCCTTATATAAAGGCTATTGCTTAGCAAAACAAAACAAAACAAAACAAACAAAACAAAAAAACAAACAAAACAAAAAAACAAACAAAAAATCCCCAAACAAAAAAAAAACACAAACAAAAAAAGAACAGACTGTTTCAGTTACAGCTAAGAAGTGCTATTCCCAAAGAGGTTACAGAAACGTGTTTGCAGAACAACACAGCATGCCTGTGGAAAACAATAATCCCCTTTGCTTCTTAATCTTAGGGAGAAAGTCTAGAGCTAAGAAGGCAGACCTCAATTTAAGCAGACTCAAGAATTTAATCAATTTTGGGTACATTTAGGTCTCCGTCCATGTAATCTGATGGCAGAGTGGTTGAGACAGCAGTCTTATGAAAGGACACTGACTACTGAAGTAATGAGTTGGTGACCACAACCTGACCTCAGACTGCTTCTAAATAAGCAGCATTCTCTCCTGGATGCTGGTTTCTGTAACACAGAAATGAATCCAACAAATCTCACCTCCAACCTGCTGTTCCTTGTTCCTAGAGTGCATCACAGGGCTTCTTGCCCTTCAGTTCCAGGGAGAGATGCAGGCACCACTGGGACATGCCCCTTGCACTGATGCCCAGGAGCCACTCAGAGGCACTGAGTTCCTCAATGTGTGGAGAACATTGACCAGTTCCAGGGCCTGGCTAAAAACAAACTTAAGGACATCAGCTCTGGAACTGCATGGCTTCTTCTCATGGTTACATGCAGAGGACAATTTCTTCATTCCACTATATCCTTTTCTGAAGAATCTGACCCATCTTCAGAGTACTTATGGAAGTAAAACCAGCAGGCATTAGCAGCTTTGCCTGGATGCTCTCTGGATAACAAACAGTGTATGCTGGTAGGCTTTTACTCCTTACTCAAGCTGAGTTTGTTTTCAGTAGTCTAGAGACAGCAAAGATGTGACTCCCCAACTAGCAGCATGAATGCTAGCTGAGGTTCCAGCAAAGCACAGGCCCTACAGTTTGGTCAACTAGTGGCATTTTGATACTCCATCCATGAAGCATTAGCACAGAGGACAGCGCACCAGAGGGAGAACAAATGTTACTATGGTGAATATATGGATAAAATCTAGAAAATTGTCCCTTACTAGCTGGGGAAAGATGGACAATGCCAAAAATATATTTATTACTGTATGTGCATACAAGAGTGCATCCCGGTATCCTAGCTGCTCTCCAAGACTCCAAAGGTCTGTGGGTGATTACAGTACGCATAGAAGTGTCACCTTGACTACAGGTCCCATAAATTACCCTGTTGCAACAGCCTGATTAATTTTTTCCTTATATTTTAAATATATATACTATATGTAAAATTATAGAAAATGTATTTATTTTAAACCAGCATTTTACCAGTAGAAAAAGCAGAAAAAAGAATTGGAAAAGAAATTAAGATCAAGAACAATTATTTTTGTTACAAATACTTTTGCCATATTTACCTATTGCTCTATTTAAACTTAAAACAATTTGCATTACACTGCATCAATGTACCTGTTTCTTTGATTCTCTGTAAGTTAGATAATCTGAACAATGAAATTCCAAAGCATTTTTACTTCTGAATAGGTGTGGGTCAAGTGAAAAGTTGAAACATTATTTTAGAGTGATCAAAAAACGAAATGTGGAGTTGGACTTCTGCAAATTATCAAATATGAAGAAATATGATCGATCAAAAATCCTGATCTAGAGCTGAGTTTTGAGATATGAGACAATTCATATAAATTTCTATTTCTCATCACCATAAGTAAATTAAAAATTACCTTTTCTTTTAAAAAGGTCTTTTTTTGAGAGAGAGATAGAAAGTAGGAGTAGCACAAAGTGCTTTTATTCCTCCTTTCCTATAAATTTACCAGAAGTTACAGAGAACAACAGTTTAGGTGGAATTGCATTATAATGAAAAACCTTTTCTTTATCATAATTATTATCCTCTCCATAAAACACAGTCCTTTGTATCCTTCTGAGTATTATGGGAAGTTTGCAGGACATAACAGTGCTATGTCAGTCGTAACCTCAATACAAACCTAGGAACTAATTTTGGTCTAATTTGTCTACTCTAACAACACAGCCGGTGGCGTTTTGGCTGAGCTGCTCTAGGAATATGTGTTCTTTATGATTCAATAACAAACTGGGGTTTTTTATCTTCTTTTGTCAGTGATGGACTAAAGTGCTTGGTAAATAAAATAGAAAGCAGTCTCTGCAGTACTTCTGTGATGGGCGTTGACAAACACAGCTATGGAAAGGAGTCAAGATCTAGTGAAGAGTCTATATATCCAGTAGATTTCCCACTTCATACTAAAAAATGTCCACAGATGAGGACTAGCACACCTTCAGAAACAGGGAAGCTTTGTATGTAGGCAGAAAATGTGTGGGAAGTGAGTGCCGAAGATAATGTGTTCTGGAGAAATAAGATGGAGAAAGTAGGAGGTTTGGGACAATGAAACAGCTGACCACCTAACTCAGGAAGGAAGCTCGAAGTACAAATATTCAGTTTGAAGTCTGCCTCCAACTACCAGTTTGAGAATGGTTTGAGCTTTACCATACTCTTTACTCTGTTTTATATGAAACTCTATCAAAGTCTTCCCAGCAGCTATGCGGATGTAATTTAAAGAAGCCAAGTCATGTGAAACAAGAACTTGGTATTCCATTAAGAATACGTACTTCTGCCCTGTGATCTAGTGCATCATCTGACATGTCATCTTTCACTTTTCTAATGCTGGTTTTAAGTTTTAATAGAAATATAATTACATTTTTAATGTAATTTACTTCAAATATTCTTAGTAGCAACCTCCCCTTTGGATCTAACAATATTCTTTTAGGAAGACAAAAAGGAAGTTTCAGAGAACAAGCTTTGGAAGGAAGTGATGCTGCCTGCTGAAAAGAAAAAAGTCAGGAAGGATTGGCACCTCCAGCCATTAAGCCCAGATGGTCTTCCACCCAGTAAATATGTCATGACCTGCATGTTACTGCTATAGATTCCTAGCAAGCAAAAAAACAGAACACTCACCTCCTACCATCCCCTCAAATTCCACACCACTACCTCACTTTTTGTCTTGGGACAGTTTATTCTGGGGTATTACAGGCATGCAAATATTAATGTACTACCTGATGGAGCAGTGATGCTACTGAAGCTGTGACAGTCTAAAGATACATGGCCTAGGGTTTGCAGGGAGAGAGGGTATCTTCTACAAGATCAACCAACACAGAGTGAAAAAAAGACACTGAGCAAAAAAATGTTTGCTTGTTTGTTTGCTTATTTGTTTGTTTTCTGATGGGTTGATATAACCTTTTTAAAGCATCTAAGTACTGCTACAATTTAAAAGTATCTGTCTAAGAATAATCACCATTTCTTGATATTTCATTGATTATCCTGTGGTCATATGATAGTTATTTCTACAGATCATCTAGCAATACATCATGTCATAGTGACAAAGACAGGAAAAACCTTTTTAACGAAACATTAAAATTCAAAGGTAGTGATGCCATTTATCCTTCTATTGCCAAGATTTGATCCAGTTTTTCACTGTCCTTACTAGTTCCAAAGGATTTTCTCAATTCTTTATTATTTTCTTATCTCTGATTGTGGTTCCTGATTGAAGGATCATGAAGAGAATAGAAGAACAAAAGTGGGAAAATAATCTTTGGAATAGCGATCAGTTATTCATTTGGGTCAGCTGTTGTAATAAATGATGTCATGTCACTAAGCAACACAATACAAATAACAAATATTGTTCCGTTGAGTGCAAAATACCATAAATTGTGTAGATAATGAGGTTTTAATGACTAAGTTCACTTGGTACAGAGTCTTAGAAATGTTCCAGTAAATGTTGCTTACATCACAAAAAGTGCACATTAAGTACAGTGCAGTTTACCACTCTGTACTCACTCCTGGCACTTACAGGAACACCATTAGAGAAGAGATTTGAAGAGGTTTGAATTACCTCACATGAAAGAGAAGATTTATATTAACACACAGTGAGAAGCGATATTTTGGTAACAATGTAAAGTTAAAGTGCTACAAAAGAGCCTAGAATTTCTTAAGTGTTTTGTCTTGCACTTGAATATAATAAGCTACAATTTAATTCCTGGTTAAATCTGGAATTGCAGCTATATAACAAAAAAAGTATTCTATTTGGGTTGACCTTCCATTTGGTGTTATAGAGCTATTCATGAACACAGCATTTTTTTTAGAAAGGAAAAAAATAACATATGTACAGAAATATGCATTTTGTTAAGAATAAGACAGAATCAGGGAGAAAAACTGTCAATTTTTGTGTAACCTCACTATGACAGTACCTTTTAACTAGTTCAGTCAAGTTGACATATGTTGTGGATCCAAATCAGCTTTCTTTGGAAATCATGAGCATTTTGCTATGTTATTTCAACATTTCATTAAATCTTTCATTCTGAAAATGCTGAGTACAGCCTGAACACATGGTGATTTTTATAACTTAAATTCCTTATTTCCATAAAGTATTTGCTGATGAAGTAAATTGTAAAAATGTATCAATTTCAGCAATGGCCAGGATTAAGTACTACTAATACCCTTGACTACTAGAGAGTGACTTAATAATTGCACGCTGATAAATACAGCAGTATCACTTGAAATGTTTGATTTAGACAGAATCAAACAATTGTGTTTTCATTGCTGCTTCTTTATTGAATACAATTTGAAAATAATAATAAATTAATTTTGAAATAGATGTTTTTCCCATTACTAGAAAAGAGTTAATTCAGGTTCTTTTTTTTTTGTTTGTTTGGTTTTTTTGTTAAATCTGTATTTTTCAGTGGAAAAATGTTCTGTCTGAAATTTCTTAATGAGCTCCAGTGGTAGGCATAGTACATGAAAAGTTGCACGGCCATTAATACTCTTTCTCTACAGAAATTTTGCATGGCATGACTAGTTTTCCGAGGAAAAAAACCCAGAAGAAACATTTAATCCTAAATATATTTCTGCCAGTAAATTATACATTTCTTTGTCTTGGTTCATTTTTGCAATGCCCATCCTTCATTAAATGGTTGAATTTCTTCCCTTGGCTTCCTGATCCTGGTTTCCAAAATTTCCTGTTAGTCTATTTTCACATAGCCTTGTTATCTAGCGATCACAAGTTGCCTTTGCTGTGATTTTTCTCCACTTTCCCAGCAAGGATGCTTATCCTTAGATCAACACTTCACCAGTGCTCATTGCCACTTTGTCAGCAATTTGCAAATTCCCATTCAAGCACTAAAAAGAAATCCAGAGAATCTAAAATTTTGAATGACATTTTCTCAAGTAGCTTAAAATGAGCAGCAGGGTGCCTATTCTGGCTCTGTAAAAGAAACTGAGGATTAACTCCTTATTGATTGCTAACATGTTGATTAAATGTTTGCTAGCTGTCCTTTCACCTCCCTTCCACCCCTTTGGCCACGGCTGATTGCTTACTCATCAACCTTTTGAACCCAATCAGCCACCACAGTAATTATCAGCAGTCCTCATAAACCCCACTAACTCTGTAACAATACACTAGGGCCACTTATCATAGATCTTGCAATGATGAGCAATACACACAGTGATTCTACCCCACACTTGAAGCGTTTCTTTTTCAATACAGGCAATCTGAGCACAAAAACAATTTTGCAAACAAAATGCTGGTACTACCTAGTTTGTGAGGAGAGCCAGGGCTGCAGTGGGGGTGTCATCTCTGGGCCTCTGGGTGACCTGGAAATCACCACATTCCTGCAACAGCAAACTCAAATCTTGATCTATTTTATGCCAGCTGCTGTGAAGTCCTGTAGGTTGAGAAATCACAACTTTGTATTGGTTTTCTACTCCTTTTAAAAGGTTCTACCAGGAGTACTAGTGTTATACCATATTTAAATTAATAGCATACTAGTTTTTATAGCCTGTTTCTATCTTCCATATAAAAACCCAAGACCAGAGAAAGAGCAAGACCATTTGTTCTATACTTCAGAAGAGACTGTAGTCAATATTTTGACTAGGCCTCTGAAAAATAACACCAACAAGATTATACAAAAGGCAAAGATGCACTTGTCAAGAAGGTGGTTTTGTAGAACAATACGCAATAAGTCAAATTCCTTGAAAGAAAAGGAAGTCACAAGAATCATCTAGGGTGAAAACTTAACAGCATTCATAAATTGGCTGATGCTTAAAATTGTTTTTCATTATGCTCTATTTATCAACTTGTGAAGGATCTCATTTTAATTTACAATAGCACTCCATGGTCATCACCCTTCTGACTCCTTTCACTAGATTAGAAAATTCAGTTTTGTATACCCTATTCTCCCACAGAAAACCACAATTTTATTTTCCTTCTCACCTTTTGACTACAATGTGAAATCTTGCCTTTTAGTAGTGTAATAATTTACTGGACAACTCCCCACCACCTCAAGGATGTGCCCATGAACATCATACTGCATCTTGATTTTCCTTCCTGACAGTAGAATTGTGAAATCAATTTCAAAGATAAAAATGCCATCTAGTTTGATTCATCAAGTGGAATAAAGCCCTCTTGCTGAGAAAGCCATTTGAATGCGGGTTAACTGTGACCTGTGCTCCTCCACAGTCCTTGGAACATCTGGCCATATGGGTTTAGCAGATTAATCCAGTGCTTTGCACTCTCCCCTGTTAAACAGCTTAAAGGTTGCTGTTTAAATAGCACGCAATTTTTTTAAAAAAAGATCAGCAAATACGTAAAATAACTGGGACCAGATGAATAACCCCTCTCCACAGGAAATTTTCAGAAGACCTGAAGAAGCAAAATATTTGAAAATTACTTGGGTTTGTTGTGGTTTTTTGTTTTAACTTGACACATCTAAATGTAATCTTTCCCAAAGTTGTCAAATCCCATCTAGCTTACATGATTGAACCAGACATACAACTTCCACTGTTCCTGCTTCTGACAATTGTAAGAGACAGTTTTAAAGTCTGGCTTACCAGGGAGTTGTGGGTAAGAGGGACCTATAGTAACACCAACCTATCTGCATGAAGCCTTTATGCCTAGATGAAGCATCCCTCCTAGGATGCTGGTAGCCGGGTACTTGCTTGTAACTTCAGCTGTAGCTCCAAAAAGCTGTAAAGTACACCCTCACTGCACTGACCACCCAGCTGGTGCCTGTGAGTGCCCAGAGCTATGTAAGCATCTCTCTTGACAGATCCTCTTGGAGCAAGCAGGGAGACTGGGCTCTGGCTACTTTCCTCACACTTAGGGTTGGTTTTGGCCGCCGGAGCGATTGCGACCGGATTGTGCTGATTCGCCAAGGGTCATGTGGAGGACACTCCTGCAGAGAGGGGGTTTTTCACTACTTTTTTCACAACAGCAGAATAAATACAGTGGTTGCTGAAATAACTTGTATTTATTAAAGTTTGTGATTACTTCTTTTTCCACTGAATATGGCAAGCTCCCTGCAGGTGGAATTTAGATATACTTATTTTTTTTTAATGGTAAAAGAAAATCAATTTTCTTTTCTTAAATTTTTTATTTTAGAAACTTTTCTAAGGTTTTTCTACAGAAAGAATTATTTTAAAAACAAGTCAAATTGAGGGCAAGTTCCAATAAATGGGGTGTCAATACCAGCCACCTTTTAAGCCCATCTCTGTTTCTAGGATTTTATTTGGTATAAGCAGAAACTAAACCCTGCCAGTGCCAAATTTTTTATTTGTTTAACATTGTACTTAAAGGTCATGCATTGCATCTGAATTCATGTTTGTCTGGTTTTTTCCAAGCATTTGATCTCTCAGCTGTTGTACTTCATAACTACTCCACTGGTGATATAGCCTCAGATGACCATGTGTGTGGCAGGTTAAGTCCTGGCCAGAATAGTGGTTTGTTTAAGTGAGTCTGAAGAAGATGTCTTCAGAGGTGCTGGTGATCATTGCTGCTCTGCAGACAAACTGAAGTCTTATTATCTTTGTTTTGCAGAGCTACTAAGTTTAATATTGCCCATCCAGATTAGTTCTGGGACTAAATTCTGTCAGTTATGAATCAGGGTGGATTCAAGAGTGTCTCTCCCAACCTTCAAGAGAGGAACATCGTTATATAATGACAGCTACGGAGACGAAACCCTACTGATACACTTTGAAACAATACTAGAAAACAGCTTGTAAAGTTGAAAATCTTATTAACACACAGAGTAGCACATTGCCTATTAATCTGCATTCCTAGTTAATGGAGAAATTATTAGCAGACAGCACTAAATTAAGAAAAGGAATGATATTTTGATTTAGTTATTGAATTGGCTCTATTAAAGAAGACTCCATCATTACACGGACAATCCCTGCTCCTCATTCTGTTGTGCATCTTCTAGGAAGGGACCTGAATGAGAGCTGAGTGACAAAGTGTCCATCTGAAGCAGATTAAAAGAACATTACCACAGCTCAGGTAGTATTTTAGGGTCTAGATTTCACCTCTTGCATGGTGTACACCAGAACGCCAGCTTGAAACAGAAAACTGGCAGCAATTCACAAGCCTTTAGCCTGATCCTGCTGCTTCTGCTACTCTAATCAGACGGTTCAGGTTATATGAGTGTGACATGCATGATCTTTGCTGATAATTAATAGTGAACTTTGCGAAACACTGAAGGAGTGACCAATTCTTTCTTTGAATAAAACATCTGCAGCAATGACATACGAAACGTCTATTCCCTTATATTTTTATTATGATTATTCTTAGGGTATTTTTTCTAAAGGAATTTTCTATTCCTTTAAAAGTTTCTGATTTTACATTTTTCCCATTCCATCTGGGTGGAAACTAATACCTTTCTAGTGAGAGTCCAAATCTCAGGATATCATAAGAGGGTAGGATTCTCCTCTAAAATGGAAGATATCCTGCATGAACTTTCTTCAACTCCTACTTTCTGCCAGAGATTTCTATTTTAGTAACTCAGTTGAGATTCCTGACTACTAGATTACAGACTTAGTATCTCTAACTGTGTCCTAGTAACTACTCAATTATTTAAAAGTGGAATAGCTCCAACAGATGCTATTGCAAGAAACACACTCCATAATGGCACAGTTATGGCATTCCCTTGGCACATTGGAAACCAAGGGTCAAATCCTTGTAACACAGAGTTTTAAAATGTTTATAAAAAGAATTAAATTTATGCTGGGTAAACAAAAATATCACTGGGTCAGGGGATCCAGTTCAAATGCCTGTTCTGGGCTACATCCTGTCCTAACATGGAACCAACTCCAACTCTGGTTATTGGGACAACAATTTATCTATTGGATTTTGGCAGAAATGCACTCTTGCATGTTGTATGACTGTATCCTAAGAAGCAACAGAGATCCTCTCAGCTCAGTAATTTAAACATAAAATTTGCAGTATTAGATGGGGTATGAAAACCAGCTATTCTATGGAAATACAGAAGTTTTATTAAAATGCTGAAGTATTAAAGTGAAGTTCAGAGTTGTTGCCCATAGTTCATTTCCTCTGCAACTGAAAAAGAAGCTCCACAGTGCAATTTAAAGAGAAAGCTGCCTTGGAGCTGGGATTAAATCAAATGTTCCTATTGGGGAAGAGAGTCCGCAGCAGATACAAGTGCAGAAAAGGTCCATGTAGGTCAGTGGAGCTTTGTGGTTTGACACCGTTTAGGAACTCAGCACATGATGGAATAGAATAGTTCTGTTGGAGAGGGCCTACAATGATCACCTAGTCCAACTACCTAAACCCTTGCCTGGTCCATTCCTTGCCAGAGAAGGGTTGCAGGTGTGACCCCCCTTTCCTCCCTTTCATTTCTGGCACACAAGAAGTTTAGCAGAACTAAGCAATGACCATGGTTTCTATAGGAAAACCCATGAGCAAGAGCCTTTCTACCACTCACACCATAACCTCTGCAATAACTATAAATATTGAGTTATCAGTCCTAGAAGCAGACACTGACTGAAAAACATGTTGTTAATTAAGTGCAGTTAATTAGAAGAGGCTTAACTGAAGAGTAAAATAGCTAAAAAAATAAAAAAAATTGGTTCTGAAAGCAACCAAAATCAACATCCTTGAAATTCAGGTGTAGTCAAAGTATCTTTGACTGGGCATGATGCTGGGGGAAAGGCATGAACCTTCAGCTCATCATATGTCTGCCACCATACTTCCAAGGCTGCTAGGAGGCAAACTGTTTTGTGGTGTAACTCCCCTCACTTTGGTATAGACTTTCATCAAGATCTACAGGCTATAGACTGCATATGGCTCTCAGGGTTGGATGTGTGGGGGTAGCACTCTGAGGGGCTGGCTCAGCATTCAGGGAGCTGCTGACCATTGGTGCAGCCACGGCCTGTCCCAGCACAATGGGGCTGCACCTGTGCCTGGTCACACCTGGACATCCTGAAATCTGTGCCGGTTTAGCAGAGCCGGGGGATGGAAAACACAGGATTATCCCACATGAAAAGCAATGATTCACAACAATTGTTAGTAATTTCCTCTTTCTGAAACTCCGTGATTTTGTGGTCTGAATAATTCTCTCACTGCTGCTAAGATAATGTCTTTGTTCAAAGTGATACCCTCCCATAATTTATATATAAACACTGTAAATTACATATTTGCACTGTATATCAATTTTATGTCTTTGCCTACTGATTTCTCTCATAAAACAGAGAAACAAAACACACTTCAGATACATCAACAGCTGCCTGCCTGAACAAAACCAGTGTAGGTGACAGTCAAGACAGGCAAACTCAGGCACTCCCAAATAATATCTACCTTCCATCACAGTCTTTTCTTTTCTGATTCATCTATAATGAATATCCTCCTCTCTTCACTAGATCAGTTACTTTTTCTTTGCCCACAGTAACATAATCTGCATGGTTTAAAAACATAGTTCATCTCCCTATTCCTTTTCTCTTACCATTAGTATAATTGGGATGAAACTTTGCCCACAAGACCTACGGATAGAGTTGCAAGTAATAAGGTGTAAGAGGAGGTTAAAAAGTAAGAGACCTTTAAGGCAGAAATAAATGTATCCGAGCAGCTGTTCAGCGAACAAGCCTGGGTTTTCTGTGGCTCTGAGTGCTGCTGCATCACACATGAGGAACTAAATGTGATGCCCAGAGGCAGAGTTATGTGCATTTGATAAAGTAAGATGCCTACCCCCTACTGCCTCTTGCTTGGTGCTTCCAGATACAGCAGGAGTGGGTCCAGCTCCTAAAGGCGACAGTGCAGCAGCTCCTCAGCCACTGCTGCTCCTGCCACTGCTTTTCAGGAGGAGAACACAGCACTCAGTGAGCTCCTCACCACTGCAAGCTACCTGAGTGCCACAAGAAAGAGAGAAAAAGATTTGTGCAAGAGGCAAATCGCGCTATTTCTGTACTCTTTAAAATAAATCTCTCCCTCTGCACAATGATTTATTTTTTCTGGGATTATATTTGCAGCCACGGATTTCCCTCATTTCTTCCATAAGTGCATATCCCAAGTAAGACTTTAGCCTTAAGACATATGGAAATCAAAAAAATCAAGATTCATATAAGCTGGTGTCCTCTGGTTAGCCTGTCATGTGCAGAAAGCAGTTTAATCCTCAGACTTTGGAAAGCATCCAGTTTATAAAAATGTGGACTGGGAGGAGCAGATGGGGAGGCAGGACGAGCTGTAACAGGCAGCAGGTGCTGCTGCTTCGCAGTGCCCTCAAAGAGCAAAAACCCTGCAAATCTGTGGGGTGCATCCTTCTTGGGTGCTGCTTCTTTCTGGGTCTGTGTGTAACAGAGAAAGCCTTACAACAAAAAGAGCATCTCCGTGTGCTGTGAGATTACACCTGCCACAGCCTACTGAACTGCCTTAACAGAACAGTGCAACCCTCAGGTCTTGTCTCTCACATTGAGGGTTAGAGATGTCAGAACAGCACTCCAGCACATGTTCCGGTGTTTGCTTCTGCCAGAAGCACTCTGTTTTGTGTTTGGGGAAAAAGAGCAAGCTTCTAACTGGAGTTTGTTTGAGTTCCCTTGCCCTTCTACTTTCTGGGGCAGAGCCTGCTACCTGACCTGTAGCCTGTGCTGCATTAGCAGAGAGCTGATGAGGTAGTGAGGGATGAGGAATACAGCTTGAACAACTTGGTTCTCCTCTGCTGCACCTACCATTGCTCACGGGGAGCTAGAACTTGCAAATTTTTGCCAGCAAGTGGATGAGATCTTTTTCTTTTCTGGAATGCTAAAGCTCATTTTCACAATGATTTACCACTGGATTTTAGGACCATGATCACAAAGCTGGAAGGAGGCTGAGCAACATGGCCGAAGTGTTCCGTAGAAAGGGAGAGCTGGCTGGACTGTGGCCACAGGAGAGCAAGCTGCCCCACACCACCAGCACCCCCAGCTCCTGCCCCCTTGCTCCACAGCCCTGCAGCACAGTGAGCAGCTCCCCTTGGAAATGGGACTGTTGGTGCAACGGCCTCTTCAATGAGGCCACACTGCAATTAGCTTTCAGAAAAAACATACAAGTGTGGAGACCACTAGCATACAAACATGTGACAACCTGCCTTTTAAGAAAAAAAACCCACCTCAGTCAAACTCACCTATCTTTTTTTTGCCTCTTGGTACCTAACAAAGCTCATAGGCTCCTTTAAACCCTTCTTCCTGGTCTCATAAGTAATATTCTCTGGCAGAAAGAGCACAGGAAGGAAAAGGTTCCTTCGTTACAGAAATCCTGCATAAATTGCACTTTGAATAGGTTTTTGGTAAGTTACTAACATGGCTGAAAATATCTAAATTATATAAGCTCTAGTATAAAAATTTTCACATTTCATGAAAACACAAGTACAAAAAAGCACATTTGTTATTCACGGTACGAATCTCCATAAAATCCCAGTCTTGTAAATGTAATGTCAGGAAAAATCTGATTAAATGGCACTGTTCTCCCTTAGGGAAAACCTACTTCAATTAGAAGAAATTGTGTTAAAGTCTGCATTTCCTGCTCCATTTCATCTTATTTATCATTTCAATAACTTTCTTTAGGTTGGCTAAAAAAAAAGGCAAAAATCAGTGACTGGCATGGGAACATTAAAAATATATATATGCATTTATTATACTCGCCCATTTAGACTTAATGTTATTCAGTTGTCTAGTTTCAAAGCTTAAGTACTTTATTTGGTTTTAGTTTTGTCGGCTTGACATATTTAATAATCTGAATATTTAGCTGCATCTGTCTCTGGAATAACTGGAGCTAACTGCTTTAACTGGGAGCAATAAATTTGGTCAAGAATAGCTCTTGAACAGGATTGTCAAGGCTATTTTGAAACTACATCTAAGATTTCTCAGGTATCAAGTGAGGGATCTGACTCTTGATTAATGAAAATTTTTGTTGAGGCTTCCTATTGTTTGAATCAGTATTCATTTAAATTATTTAGGAAAACAGTTGTATTTTGAGTGACTAGATGATTACTGATATCTGAAGAATATAATCTATAATGGATATTTTGTCTTTTCCTGCCTCTGATTTCAGTTTCTGTCTATTAACACAGCTGTGAATTCCAGTGATTATATTCTTTTATTCAAGTGAATATAATTGCTACTGTTTGTCAACATACAACCAGCTTAAAAAAGACTAGCTAAATTCATACCTTTGACCACTGACACATGGCAGAATCACTGACAGATGAAGCATGATACTCAGGCTCCTTCAAGTACTGATGTTCATTGTATTTTGCATCACATATGCTCGACTGCGAGGAAATATATTGCACTGTATGAAGTGCATGACATCTGCTACAGCTAACAGATATTAATGAGCTTGCACATCTGTTCTTCAATTCATTGGCCTCCCAGCTAAACTGCAAAGGCTGATGAAAAGGCAGCTTTCACTGACTCCTTCATCTCCTACCTGCTGGAGGCAGCTGGGGGCTGATACTGCAGGAGTTCAGGGAAAACTTGAGCAAATTGTCTTCTGATGGGGTAGGAGACATTATGCAGCCAGGTGCCACTCATATTTGTGTAGCAGTCTCACTCATCACTGACCTTCCTGATTACTTCAAACTTTGTTCATGTTTTATTCATGACATTTTTGGTTGCTTTCTAGACTATATGATGAATCAGCTGCAGAGAGGCACAACGCCAAGTAATACTTGTGTTGATGCAAGTAAGACCTGTTTTGCAGCTTTAAGTGAAATGCAGAATACACACTTAAGGGCAGTGATTTTCATTCTTAGAATAACTTCTCGATTTGATGAGTTTTTGATAGATTACCAGTTTCTTTTCTATATTTTTGAATGGCAGGGATGGATCATCTGAAAAAGGACAATTTTGTAAAAGGCCAAGACGTGGTTTATTCAAACACTTCTCTTTTCATGGGATTATTCAACAAAAAAACCAAACAACTCCAAAAAGAAAAATTACATATTCACTTTTTTCTATTTGCTGATTCATAAATATAGGAATTCAATAGTAAAGAAAAAAAAATATTCCTCACTTCTGACTTTTCAGAAATTAACTCTCAGCATGTACAGAGAACATGGTGTTTAGCAGAATTTCACAGTGCAATGACTTGGTGCTGAGGCTTCTACATCCTTGTAAGATGCAGCTCAAGGAATTTACTTTTGTCTGGTTCCTCAGACTGAAAGTCTCCACCATGATGGGGCTCAAAGCTGTTCAAGAGCAGTCATTTTTCTGGACTGTTCCCTCAGAGCTGGCATGCCTCAATGAGCACTTAGAGGCATTTTTCAGTATAGCTTCCTCCAAAAGAAATTTAAAATCCAAAACTGTTTTCCTGACTTAAATGGAGATGATACAGGTATTCGCTTCAAATCAACTAAAACCTTTGCTATAAATGTAAGCATTCATCTGCAGTAACAGAATAAGGGCAAAGAGTTCCTTGCTGTGTCATCATCCATGTCAAACCTCTACTAGTTCTGCCTCAACCGTCCCCTGTACTTAAAAGGGATAATTCATAACACAACCAAAGTGTTGCAAGGAAAAAAATGAATCAATCAAGTTACATCACTGCATGTCTCCTCTGAAGTTCTCCAGAGGATTAACTCTCATTTTGGCCTTGTTAGTTCCAGTTAGCACCCTGTCAGCTGGTAGGCTGAATAAGCAGCTGTGAAGGTATCATGTGGCATGTCTTCTGCAGCTAACTAATCTATCTCAAGGGGAGAGTAAAAGCTAGGAATTATTTTGTAAGGTTATAGTACCAGAATTATGGCCACTGGTGGAAAACACTACATCCTGAATAAAAAGCAGGGCATGAAAGAATGAAAAGCAGGAACTTACACAGCCTCTTCAGGGCTAAAATGGTGTATCATATTTAGGAGCTCTTGGCATCAAGTGTCCTTAGTTACCCATGGAAACTAGGCTTGTGTGAGTCAAAAATGCACTGCTGAACAAAAAAAACACAACTAAAAACTTTCATTTGAGTCAACGCAATTATTTTTCAATGTGTTCTCATTGGTCAATTGAGAAAAATATTTTAGAATTGTAATAATTTGGGGGCACTTTTGATAAAAGTAAGAAAAGTAAACAAATTCTGGACTACTATCATGGCAAGGTGCAATTGTATTTCAAACACCAAGGAAGATGCACCTATGCAAATCATGCATGGCACCACTGTGCTCTGTAACGCAAGCTCCACAACAATGAGCAAGGTATTCCCCTGGAAGATAGGAGCCTTCTGCTCAAATCTTACCTGACCAATTCAGCACAGTTGTTGGAACTTAAATCTCTTCTGTCCTCTAGCCATCAGACTGTAGGTTTGCTATAGGCAATGAAGAGTGTTGCTCCATCTTTCCTCTTGAAGCTGCCTAATTCTGGCTAAATTATTGCAAATCAATCTAAACTGAGTGTCAATTATCATGGAGAAGAGAGTGATGCTGAGTGTGTTGTTCATGTGCTAATAAGGAGGGGCTACCATATTTCCAGTTATATCTAAAGGTTTTCCTACCAGCTTTTAATGAATTAAGTTTTCGGTGATGAGAAAGTAAGATTTTTTAATTTTTTTATTTTAATGGGAAATGCTCATTGTGTCTTCCACATCATCTGACTATTCCATATGGGGCATGGATGTCAGCTTCTTTGCATCTGCATAACTAAATCAGGATCAAGTCCCTTCTGCGAGTATAGTCATCAAATAGATGCCTACAAAATTACAAATTGAACATCTGTAAGTTAATAATTTGGTGAAGCAAGGTAAGCCTCCTCAGGAAAACACAAGAGTTTTGGTTAAATTATTCAGAGCTGCAGTAATTTATACTGGAAAAGAAATGGTCTCTTGGATTTTGTTGCATGTGTGTACATATAAATAGCCACAAACATCGCAACCCCAGTTCTAGCAAGGTGAATATGCAGATCTTGTCTCATCACTCAGTGCTACATCAATAAAACCAGAAAAAAGAAATACATGTCACATTCCATTTTATGCCTTGCCTAAAGTATATTTAATTACATCCCAGAACAGAGTATCTTTGAATCTTGGTCTGGAAGGAATATCCACCTTTGTAAAATCTTACCTTTTTAACCTCTTTTCAGGTGAATAGCTCTCAATTCCCCTTCACACAAGGAGTACAGTATAAGGAACTATTTGGCAGTTTATGGGCAGCTTCCAGATGTAGCGTGAAGGCAACTGGATCAGCACTCAAGACTTCTTTTGCATGTGACATTAATGGCTTGACTTGCCTGAACATTCCATTTTAAAGACTGTAAATCATGGCATGTTTATTGCTGGTTGGTTGTAAGAAGCACGTGTTAGGATCTTTTAAGACACTTCATCCTGTGTATATTTTACATAAGGAAAATAACCTTAGGTACAACTTAGCCTTCCTATTTAGTCCCACATACTTTTAATACAGGATGGTCTGGCACATTTTTCTTGAACCCTATGAAATTTCATGTTATGACTTGCCAGGTTATTTTAAAGAGATTTTAAAGATATTTTAAAGACAGCTCATGCAATCTTCAGAGGCTGAAAACCTGTTATATCTGTAGGATGGAAGGAAGGAGAATCTGAAAACCATTTTCCAGAAGAGGCTAATGGCTGAAAGCATGAGGAGAACCTGAGAACAACTACAATGATAGTTACAAGAATGCATTTTTCATTTAGCTCTTGGAAGAGGCTCTCACAGAGGTCAAATCTGTCTGGGAAATTTGTCAGTACAATGCAATTTGAATTTGAAGCACTCTGAATTAAGGTTTCCAAAGTCTCAGTTTTGGCCTGAGGAGGAAGCTTTTATTTCAGTATCTGTAGGTCTGGTTCTCTACCTCCTTTCTTAAACCACTAACCTCATTGATGCAGTGACTACACTCCCAAAGCAATATATAAGAATCAGTTGCTGAATGTCAATACAAGGGCAGCTGTTGCCAGGAGAGCATCACAGAAAAATGGGAGGAAAAGGTGGCTGAATTTCTGTCATGTCTACGTATGGTAAAGAACACCGACAAAACCAGAGATACTGTGAGACCCCTCACCATGGCCTAGACCATTTTGCTCAGTTTCAGGTTAGTCTCCAAAGGCAGCTAAATTTGGTGGCTGAATGATCTGTGCCAGCTGGTCAGAAGAGTCCCCCACCTAACTGGCTTTACTAAGTAATGACCAGAAATAACAACTAATGAAGCTGCTAGGGATATTAGGCTGGATCAAATCCAGAAGCATTTAAATGCTGACAGGAAATAAAACCTTAAAAAAGACCCTGCTCACAAAGATGATAAATCTCTTTACAAACTACATGACAGTTGTAAGGTGCCGTTGTTTTATTTCTTAAGTAGAAAAAAATAAAAGTTAATCCTGGTTTGAAGAAAGAGCACGTAATAAAGTATAGTTCCTAGTAAGAGAGTATGGTGTCTAAGTCTTCTTGGTTCCAACAACATGAAAGAACAATAACAAAGACTCCATGAAAGACATGGTATGTTTTCATTTCCATATAACAATCCTTATGAAACTGAAAATAATTTTGCACTGTTGTTAAAAATGAGTGTAGGCTGCCTCAGCCTCAGGCCCTTAAGAAAAAATTACTATGAAGTGGAAAGGAGGTTAATAGAGTTAAAAATGCTGTATTGGATAACACATTTACATAAGGATAACACATTAAAAAAGCTATTGTTTAAGAGAAAGTCAATCTTTGTTAAAGAAGAAAAAATGCCTCTGAATGTTGCTATGCTACTCTATAGACAATTGGTGAAGAAAAGAACTATTACTGAAAGTCTCAGTCAAGCACCCTGAGTAAATACATAATTACATGGAACACTGCAATTACACAGAACAGTGACTTCCACAAATCTCATTTTAGACTGGTCAATTCTAGTAATTTATGCCTACCATCACCATAAGCAAAGAAAATGAAGAACTCATTTTGTGATTGCTAGCTGAAAGAAGATACAGCAGTATAAGAAGTAATTGCCTGGATCAATATTTTATTTATTTTTTCCTCATTTATAAAATGGGTCTGCCAGTGCATCTGTAAGAACATAAAAATGGAATAACACAGTGCATCAACTACCCAATGTTGGCAAATGCTATGTTATAAAAGGATTCTATAATTGTCTATATATCTCCAAGTGGTTAACTGATAAAATGCCAATAGAAAGCACTAAGAATAAGTGGCAGATTTTCTGTGTTTTGTAAAATCAATAAAACACCTGATTGCACACTACAAATGGGTTCTACCTTGAAATCCTTGACCTAGAACTCTTCTCATGCTCTGTACAGAAATTAATGGTTCATCCAAGCTTAGCCGCAGATCACACTTAGAAAAGCAAGGCTTTCAATGAGATTTGGAAAGGTTAACAGCTCAATTTCAAAATGTATTGCTTAAGTCAGGAAGTCTTTAAAGACTGTTGAGTTAGTGAGATGCAGGGAGTTACACAAATACCAAATAATTTGTGTGTAATTATTAAGGCAAGAAAATTTTACTTGATTAGACTCCCATACGTGTATCACTTTCTCTGGAAATCATAGAATCATGGAATAGTTAAAGTTGGAATGGACTTCAAAGATCAACAAGTTCTAACCTCCCAGCCATAAGCAGGGACACCTCCTACTAGGCCAGGCAGTACAAAGCCCATCCAATCTGGCCTTAAACACCTCCAGGGAAAGGGCTTCCACAACCTCCCTGGGTAACATATTCCAGTGCCTTACTACCCCTCATGGTGAAATGGTGAATAGTGAAATGCTGAAATGAACTCTTTCCAGGAGTAATGCAGACAAGCATACCTATTTTGAACAACATGACCAACACTGCAGAACTGGTTAGAGAAGAAGGAAAGAAAAATATTAGATTATTCAGATAAAGCTCCAGAGGGAATTTCATAGATGGGATGTAGGAAAGTCAGTTGATTAGTATCAAGTAACCTTTTTGACCAATTCTACAATACTTTTGAAAACTTTGTGCCGTCATATGCCCAGCTTAGAGACCTAGCTCAGTCACTCACAAATACATTTCTGAATATGTTCTTCAACGTGTTCCCTGACATTTTAAGTAAAATGTACAATGAATACATTAGTTCAGTTCTCAGAGAATTAAAATAATTAAACAAAATTGGGATTTGGACAAGACACGGGGTCTAACAAAATTACTCTTACAAAAAATATCATGGGATTTTTTTTATGACCCTAGAATTATAATACAGCTTCCACACTGCTTTCTGGACTCCTGGGGGAAGGTTAATTGGGTACAGACAGAGAGAACATGGTCTAGTGAATGAGCAGAAGTACTGTCTGGTTAATTACTGGCAACCTCCACCTAAGCTGCAATACAACTACTTTAAAGTGGGAGAGCTGGTGGGATACCAATGTGATGGATTGGCAAGGAATATGAGGCAGGATAGGAAATACGGAATTGGGAAGTAGGCATCCCTGCACACTCACTCCTGAATTCCATTGAAAAAATTAAATAAATATAAAGATATCAAGTACCAAGAGCTTCAGAAATACTAGAATTGGTCGTTTCTATTAAACATTTGTCCTTATTTACCCTTTCCCCTCAAGCATTAGAATAGTTTTTAATGACTTGAGCACATATGATTTTTTCCATGTGCCTCCTATCTCATTCAGCACATGCATTAAATTAAACTTGATGTTCTGCTTTTTCCTTGCTTAATATACTGTGTACACTTTGTTGGAGAAGCTTTCTGCTGAATATAATAGATGCATTCCTGGGCTGTTCTATCGTATACACAGAACCATCTAGTGATTTGAAAATGTATTTATTTATTTTCTCCACCTGTAGGGTAAGGGCCTAGGCATCAGCACCGTTTTACAGATGTGGTACAGAGACAAACAGATTACAGCTAAGAGTACCTACTAGTTTCAAGTGCTCAATTTGAGATGCACCAGGACTGACTTTTCACCACAGGCAACATTTGTATAGTGGTTAACATATTCTGAGAAGACCTCTCTCAAGTTCAGCTATGGCTGGTATCACCCACACTTCTCCAGATTAGAACCATGCTGCTCTCAGGCTAGGCAGTAATGTACTGAGAAACCTGCAATTAGAGACAGTTCAAAGTCCTGTTTATGTGATTTGCTCACTAAGACATATGAAGCTGAAGAACCAAGGAAATTATCCTGTTTTATTGGAACAGAGTTGTCTTAACTTTAAGAGTATCCTACCTCCTCTAGCAGTCCCCATGCACAGCACATCTCAGCTTTTGCAGTGACAGAAACAGGGATCTACAAACAGCAACCCTGATAGTTATTTGAGACTCAGTTTGAGTAACTGGCAACATAAAGTAACACTCCCTTATGGCAGCCCAAGAGGATCCTCTTCCAGAGGTCATGAACTTAGCAGGACTAGTTTGACAAAAACTAAAAAACTGTTTTTCATCAGTAACATAAAATAAAAAGAATTGGAACATGGTATTCTAAATCTTGTATTGAACAGAATTAATATAGGGTCTGACTATCTTATGCAGTTCATGGTGCATAGAGGAGGGGAACAAAGCGGCAGATATTTGCACTGAACAAGGGATGTGTGGTTGATACATCTATTGTAATATCCATCTTTAGCTTCCAAGTATCATCTCCAATATATGTGGAAGCAAGTCTTACCCAAGTGAGTTCATTAGTCCAGAGCACTTGAACTGACATTCACACCCAGATATATAATGACATGAAGCAGTTGCAGCTTACCATTCATTTCTACATAATGCACTATTTAGACAGCAAAATATTTTTTAAACTTTGTTATATAGACTCAGTAGAACACAGAGGTTATCTTTTTCCATTAACAATAACTTAGAGAAGTTGAAGACTGATGCCAGCCTGGCTCCCTGTCTCTCACAAAGCATTAATAGAGCTATTTCCTGAGCCTCATACTTCCCTAGCCTGAACTGCATAAATCGAATTACAAGCTCAAGAATCACAATCACAGTCATGGTATGCAGCCTAGTTAATTTTCTGTGATATCTTTCTCAGAACATTGTGTTTTCCTAAATATACTTGAAGCTTATTAGACTTATCAGGTAAAGGATCTTTTACCCTATGAGGTGAGTATTGCTCTGGAAGTAAATCAATACCAAGCCTTGTGTAGGCACCAACAAAGATATTGGAGTATTGCTGCTTTTTATTTTAATTTTTTTTATGAAGTATTTCATTCTGAAGCCAGTGTAATAACTTTCACAGTTAATGGACTGGGCTGGTGAGCACTGCTCTGTTCCTGTACAGATCCATGCATAAGGCACTGCAAATGGGCTGAGAACAGGTGAGGTTTGTCAAGGGCAACTCGCTTTTCACTTGACATTGTATTCTGGTGATGACAGCTGAAGGCTAAAGTTCTGATTAATTCATTTTCTTTTCACTAGAAACATTTTCTTTTTCCCCTGAAGGTCCTTTCAGTCTAGAAAACCAATGGTTGTTAGCAGCATGGGTTGTCCTTCTGTGGTTGCTAAATATGCAAGAGGGCTTTGACTTATAACTTCTCCTGAATTTTCAGATCTGTCTGAACTCCACTCAATGAGTGAGCAAAAGCACACAGTTTCAGCAAGCCAATAACTGACACATTTACAGGGATGGACAAGCCTGTTCTCTGATCTGTTTTTTGGTCTCTGCACAAACAAATAACTTAAGTGGAAGTTTTGCCCATGTAATGAATTTAGAAAGCCTTCCAGAGTAAGAACAGTATGTGTGGATAGCAACAATGTGACATCCAGCTTCTTTTTCCCCCTAACTATTTGCAGAGAAAGAACAGAAATGGGACTGAGAAACAGAATTTGGATCTAGATTCAATTTGATATGTTTTAATCTGGACACTGAACAACACCACCATTGTTATGGTGCCTTAGCGAACAGGAATTCAATCTAACTGAAGAAATTTTGATGTTGTTTGATGCCACTGTATCCCTGGTGCTGCCAGTGAGCTAAGGATGTCCACCCTAATCGTCTCAAGCTAGCGCTTTCATGCTATTATATGCTATGAAGAGGCCAAGGTAAAGAACCCAAGTAATAGAACAAGAGGAAATGGCCTCAAATTGTGCCAGGGAGGTTTACATTTGATATTAGGAAAAATCTCTTCACCGAAGGTCATGTCAGGAACTGGAACAGACTGTCCAGGGAAATGGTGGATTTACGATCCCTGGAGGTGTTTAAAAGATGTGGATGTGGTGCTTAAAGACATTGTTCAGTGGTGGACTTGGCAGTGCTAGGCTCGTGGTTGGATCTGAGGGTCTTAAAGGTCTTTTCCAACCAATGAGTCTATGATTCTATGAATGTAGATGTCTGATCCTGGCTTCAGGTGAAGCTGTCAGTGCTGTGCCACATGAACAAGCCCTCCAGGCTAAATTCGAACACCCACATGCACGTGCTCTTCAGCTAGTACCCTCCTTTCCCCATGATGAACTTTGTAAGGTATTCCACAGTGTGTGACAAGGCTGCACATGCCAACCCTTAATGGAATGGCTGCTTAAAGCAAGAATTCGATTATCTGGAACAAAGGTTTTTGGCCCAAACTATATAACTCTGTCTATTTAGGTCATGAAATGCTATGTTCAATCTAAGTTCATGTTATCTTATCCATCCAGCAGTAGTCTGGTAAGTATAATCCATTAACTACTTGGAAATACATTTGAAATAATGACACTGTAAACGGAGCAGGCCTTAATTTTACACAGTCCTGAGGGACATCTGCCATCTCCCTGAGGTCAACATTCTACACAAATACTGATTTCAGTGTAACTTATGGAAATAAAACCTCATATGAGCTCTGCTTGAAGGACAGATTGGAGTATTTGGGACCTGTACATTCGGTGTTTATCTGCCCAAATACAAATGACAGTGGCAAGTGTGACGAGTGCTAAAAAGAGTTTAGGAAGTAGGCGTCCTTTAATCTTTTCCAGTCACATGTTCTTGGGCTGGCTGTGCAAAACACTAACGTGCTGTCTAGATATTTATATAGAAGCTGATTCGGTTTGTACGATGGTGAGTTATATAAACAACTAATTACTCTGTATCTTACAAGAGCCATCTTTGACTGCCATATATTTTACTGCAATGAGTATATTAAGAGGCGTAAACTCTGCATGGTAATTCCTGAAAAGTCTCATGTAACTTAATTTTCACAGACAAGAAATGCAAACCAGCCTTTCCAGCGTGATTTTCTTCAGGAAGTAAATCCATTAGGAAAAAAGAGAGCTTTCTAATGCAATGACAGGGAGCACAGTCTACTCATCTGCAAGTGGGACTGGGACTCACAAATTATTGTTCCAGCTGCCACCAGACAGCTCTCTTTATTAGATCTAATTTTCCCTTTATCAATCCATGTGAGAGACATCTTAGTCATGAAGGGATGTATTCATCCTCCCTAACGTCAGCTGTTTGAAATCAGGCAGATGGTACCAGCTAGTCCTCAAGGTGATGCTTACAGTCAGCAGAGAGGGGCACCTCTCAGAGATACCTGTTGTTGGAATGGGTCAGTGACCCTCTGGAGCCTCTCATCTGTTGCTGCTGACTATCATGAGACCATAGACATCTGGCTTAGACCTTGTTTTTAGCTTCCTGAAGTGGGGTGGGCTGAATCCTGTATTTCCCTCATATAATGTTAATGGCAGAGGTGAATCAATGCTTTAAAATTAAGATTTGGAGACTACATTTTTTCCCCAAAGCAGGGTTATGTGATGGCTTTGTTTTTTTCTCCATCCATTACAGACAGAGGATCTCAAAGGCATTTAGACTGGTACTAAGCTCAGTCACAACAAACTGAAGAAAATTCCCTGTGAAATATAAACCACCTGGTTGATATGACTGACTGATCCTGAAGGCAGCTGAAAACAGGAGACACCAACACAAGGCTTGCAGTTTTGCTGTTCCAACAGCTGGTAAGCACAAAACCTGGCATGAGAACAATGGTATTGTGTGTCAGCATGAGGTATTCCAGACTAGATACCTCATATGTATCTGATGCTCTGCAACACCATTTTGAATCCACATAGTCTGAAATAATAGTAATATGAAGGCCTTCAGATAGTTGCCTAGATCATGGTGGCTAGCTCAGAGTCAGCTGATATAATGAAGAAATAATTGGGTAAGAACATGAAAAAATGTTTAGTTTACAAACTAGATACAATTTTTCTATAAGAACTTGTTGAAAACACATTTTCATTTGGAATTCCTTAGTCTCCTACTTGAACTTTGTTGTGGCCTTGAAACCAAAGTGGTTGAAAGCTCCCATAAAATGCAAAGAATCAACAGCACTCAGAGATGCTATGGTTAAGATGGAAAGCAGTACATGGTACATAATCACCAGTGTGAATTGTTAAACACTCGTTAATACATATACAAAAATATAAGGATATATTCTATAATACTAGTTAGGCAAAATGTATTGAGATCAGATTTTAGTATTCTTTAATATAAAGCTTTGTGTATTAAAAGGAAAGTAAATGTGTGCATTTTACTAAAATATATTTGGGAGTATACTGACCAGCTTCAGTAAAATTACAGAGATTGACCTCGATGTGAGTCAAGCTGTCTCCACAAAATGTTATTTTCTTATATTTTCTATTTTCCTTTCTTGTAAATTAAGTTAATACAAATATAAATAGTGTAAAATAGAATAACTGCTGAGAGTTCAGAAGTGAGTTGAAGATGAATAAAGAAAAACTGATCTGAAGACCAATGGCCACTGAATTTCAGATACACAGGTTTAAAGGAGGTAGAACTCTATAAAACAGTAAGTGAAACTTGACAGGCTAAGGCTGGTATGACTGATATCCTTTTCTGGCCATCACAATCTGAGTTCAGTTTGCTGCTATGTGTGTTCGCCTGTGTGAGAAACACTATGGAAGTGAAAACACAACATGCTATATGGGAATTGATTTATTGTCATCATCCACAAGAAATAACTCATCCAATGGAGTTAGTTTGATTCAGGTTCATTCAGTGATTTGTCTTAGTTTTCTGGGCTAGGTAGTAGTCTCACTTCATTAGAATATGCCAGAAAAGTACATCCAAATATCACATATCTGTACAAAGATTGATGTAACCTAATCTAGTTTCAAGTAATTGGTACAGCTATTTTTAATACAGTGACAGGACATGCAACTGCTTTTACACATATCAGTATCAGGAATCCCTAATATGATTAATCTGCAAAATGTAGTTCTAAACTGTAATGACTTCAATTATGGAGGAAATGAGCACATTAGAGGTAATGCTGCCCTGGCTAATACAGCCTCTTCTTCCTCAAAAAGGCATTCAATTGACTTTCAGTACTCTGAAATTTTTTAAGAGTTGAAGTCCTGTACCTTACGTGACAAGTCATTGTAGTAGATGAGATCTTCTAGATCCCCTATAAGCAGCTGCTATAAGTTTTGTGTCTATCACAAGAAAACTTTTCTACCTTCCCTTGCTGTGCAGCAAGCTGAACTGCAATCACATTAATGTCACATCCAGAGAAAGCTATTTCTTCTGCTTGATTTTAAACTCTCAGGTTTCAGAAGCTTAGTCACCTATCTAAATTTATTGGTAATAGATGCTAATAATTGGCCCTTAAAATGAAGCCCTGGATGAATCAAGTTCAGCACACAAGTACTGGAACATCATGTGACAGACGGACTACTTCAGACCTGTGGCCTGATGTTATTCCTTGGCTGGGGCATCTGTCAAGAACACTCTTCCTTTTTGTAGCTGAGATGATCCTGTCCATTTGGAAGGTCCTTCTAGCACTGAAAGAGAGCAGCCATGGGTAAAGCACAGGGTGTCACCGTTGTCCGAAGGGGAAGACCTGATGTTTTCTTGGCAGAAGACATCCAACAGTGGAGATGCCAGCCAGACCCTTCCCAAGGACATTTATTAACTTCTCAGTAAAGTACTACCAGGCACAACACAGCTCTAAATGGCTTCAGGTCTGCTGCTGGCTCCTTTTTAGCCAGTGTCTCTCTCAGACTGAGATTCCTCTGCCCAAGTCATGAGAAAGAACCAGGATTTTGTCAGCAATTTTATATGCTTCAGATTACTGGACTGGTTCCTCAGTTGGTAAAAATAAACATTGACCAAGATGATGTTTTTTGTCAATGTACACCACTTGAGCATGTGATCCCTTGTATTTTACAGTGTTGCAATATCTTAAGTAAAAGGATTAAAGTATTGTTATCTTGGTGTCTCAGTTCAATTTGCTGCAGACTTCAGACAAAGTTATAGATTAACTTTTCTTTGATCACTAGTTGACAGACATAAAAGCAAGTGTAATTTTGAAAGTCAAGATGAAAATATAAACTATACCATTTCTGTGAATGTATATTGTGCCAGCAAACATTTCTCCTGAATTTCTATTTAGGAATTAGGGTTTGCTATGGTGAGTGAGCCCAGGTGCACAGGTTAACATCCATTTGAGTAATTACATTCATCTCAATATGAAGTTCTCTTTTCAGAGGAACAATGTATCCTCTCTTTATCCTGACAAATTGTACAGTGGTGGTGCCTATTATTTCAAAGCTGCACCCAGCCTGAGAGACAGCTGCACTTCACTGATAGCTGAAACAATCCTTGCTCCTGTAGTTCACCTTTGCTTTCAGACTCTGCTCTGCTTCACAGAACAGACTTGCATATTGCATGTCTCGTGTAAAAGTGCTTACCTTCTTTTGGAAACAGCTTTGAGAGGCACAAAAGATCAAGTGAGTCACTGGGTGAAAGCTAGTCCCTCCATGACTGTAGGGAATGAGAAAGCATAAGTGGGGAAGGAAGTAGCTCAAGATCATAACAGCCAGCTCCTGTGTTGAGAGATCCCACTGTACCATCCCTCTGCAAGCTTGCCTGAAAAAGTAGAGAATAGCTCACATCTTCCCCAGCCACCAGTCAGTGAGATGTGGACAGAACTTTAAAATACATTATTTTTCCCAAACACAACAACTTTCCCTCAGTCCTTTTTAATGTCTAATATCCCACCTGGGACTAAGTACAAGGTAGCACCCTTATTACTCAGCCAACACTTGCATTAGGCAAACTATGTTGACACAAAGTACTGGCTAGCACCTCTAACTAAAGTGTGAGTACATGCAGAGACTGGACCTAAGGAAAGTCAAGGGGTAAAACAAAAGTATGATACAAGAATAATCATAAAATGCATCACCATTCTCTTTTTCAGTCTTCCACTTTGAGTTGCCATCCTCCTTTCTCTTTTTCCCTCCTCAGCAAGATATTTCTGTCTGAAAGCTGCAATTTCCTAACTTGGCTTTATTACTAAGGGAAGTTTCCTTCATTAAGTGTTTAGCCACAAGGTGTGGAAAAGGACATTTTGTTTCACCATAGAAGTGGTAGCACTGCACTGGGGTCTAATGCCATTCCATTTAAAACAATGGGCATGCCTCTTCCTTAAATCACTGCCTTCCACTTTTTTTTTTTTTTTTTTTTCTTTTATCTTAATTTTCGTCTGAAGCTCATTGGACATCTTAATGTTACCGAGACAGAGCCAAATTCAATTCTTATACACGACTGGCTGCCAGTAAATTGTGACATACCTAATTTTTTCTTCCCTAGGATGTTCTAGACAAGCTATTATGAACCACGATAGCATCACAAGGCAATAAAAGGGTTTTTTTTTTATTAAATAGCATACAGAAAGAGCTGCTCCTACACAGAAAAAGCACTAGCAGATACACTTCTTCTACTACAATTCAACCTATGGGAGGGGGATACAAACACAACAATGTATTTGCCATTTGGAGAAGGACCAAGATGGTTAGAGGGGAAAAAATATTTTTGAACTTCTGACAAGATTTCGCAATTAACAAAGAAATGTGAAATTAAATTAAGCAAACTACAAAAAAGCACAGTTGTGCTCTTTTTACCATCATTGTTTATTCTTCCTAATAGTCCTGTTTACTCCTTTTCTGCCTCTTTTGATCTGATTCGATCAAGTTGCCACCCCTTTCTCTGGTTTTCATTGTATTCTTACACTTGGTGAAAGAACAGAGAAACAGAACAAAGCTGTTGATATGTAAATAACAGCTTTGAAGATAGAAGTACCAGATTGTTCCTAAAGAGAAAAAAATGCAATTGCTTTTTTTTTTTTTTGACAGATTAAAAAAAAAAAATAAAATCCTGATGTATAATTCAAATGGTGCCTGAAATCAGATTCCATTATCTCTGAAGAGTAATCATTTTAGTCAAACCAGGTATTTCCAGAGAGCTGTGGAAATTGTATTAAGAGAGGAAAATGTTACATTCTAAATGTTGTGGACAAAATTGCTTATTTCAACCCTATTTCAGTTTCCATGTATTTCATTACAAGTACCTTTTGATAGGACATTTTAAGAGATGGGATGATTTTCCCCTGCATGAAAACAACTGAAGGCCAGATTCTGATGCTTTGGCTCCTGCTGGCAGGTATCTGAATCACTCAGTCACCCTCACAGTGAAAAAGTGTTTCCTGATGTTCAGAGGGAACCTCCTGTATTTCAGTTTATGCCCATATGTGGTTCCTCTGATCCTCATGAGACTCTCCCCTGAATCACAGAATTTATGATAGGTAGACTCCAAAATCACTGAAGTCATTGGCCAGTAACTTCAAACTCCTGGGATTTGAAGACCCTGCATAACTAACTAGAAGGATAAAGTTATGTCCATCCTCCTGCACTGCTAGTCTAGGGTGCATTATTGAGGTCATTTTCCTGTATGTAATCTATTCATTAAAGGACTTACAGGGGTAACAGCTTTCACTTTTCAGTGAGATACCCAAACACTTTATTCCAAATATGCCATTGATGGTGTGCAGGTAACCTGCAGGTCATGAGTTGCACTTGCACAAATGTCATAGAATGAGACAGATTGTTGAACGTGACAAGCAAAAAGCTGCAGATGTTGGGATCAACTGCAGCAGGACTGGAGAGTGTCAAGAGTCATTTATCCAAGTTGTTTTAAATACACAATATATAGTGGCACTTGCCATTTTTAGACCAGCCTGTGTTGAACAGTCTCCTTGCATAGACAAGGAACAAAGGCAGGGCTCTCAAGAGGGCCACGAGAAGCAGAACTGTTCCTCCTCCCACTGATGAACTGTAAACCTTGGGGATCAAACCTAGCTGGGAATCTAGTTGTGTTAGGTTCCTTCTTTCTGGGATTGCATATATTCCCATACTCCTATGTTTTGTGGCTCCAAGGGTAAAAATGACAACCTACTTTCTTTTCTTAACTTGCTAGGCACAGCCTGGCACCCAGGGACTCTCACACTGCCCTGTGCCCCAACTCTACATTGGTTGCTTTTCTCCCCTTGTACTTGGCACTGGTGAGGCTACTCCTCAAGAGATGACACTATGTTTTGGGTACCTCATTATAAGAAGAACATCCAGCTGTTAGAGTGTGCCCAGATGAAGGCAACCAACATGGTAATTGGCCTCAAGGGCAAGATTTATGAGGAACAGCTGAACTCACTTGCTTTGTTCAATTTGGAGAAGAAAAGGATGAGGAGTGACCTCATCAGTCTACAACTTGCTGAGGAGGGGCCGCAGAAGGAGAGGCACTGGTCTTGTATCTCTGTTGACTAGATAGGACATGAGGAAATGGAATGAAGCTGCATCAGGGCAAGTTCAGATTAGACATTAGGAAAGGTTTCTTCACTGAAAGGGTCGTTGGTCTCTGGAACAGGCTCCTCAGGGAAGTGTCCATGGCATCAAGCCTGGTCAAGGAGCATGTGGACAACATTCTTAGTCATGTGGTTTAGTTTTAGTCCTGTGAGGAACAGGGAGTTTGACTTGATTATCCTTATGGACCCCTTCCAACTGCAGCTATTCTATTATTCTTTGGGTGTCCTGTTGTTCACCCACTAAAGGAGCTCATAAGGACATTCCATCCCAGGGCAGTGGACAAATGCAAAGTGGAAACCACCATGTGCATATACTGCAGGAGACTGTTTGGACCAGAGCATTGGATTACACTTCTGTCTGAAGCTGCTGCAAAACTATGTGCTCAAATGCCAGACTGAATCAGTGCCTGAAATGAATTCTCCATCTGAAGCAATTCAGCAACTCTCTAGTGGGGTGTTGGGTTTTCTCATTTTGTCCTTGTGCTATAAGAATGCCCTTGGCCACTGCTAAGCTGTTCAGAAAGGAACAAACCACAACCACTTCTCACAGTATTCATTTGACTGAAAACAGAATTAAATGCTATTCTTTCCATTTCACAACTCTGCCCTTGTCCAACCACAGAATAAGGATAAAGAGTCTGAAGTCTATGCTCTTCAGTGCAGATCACAGTGAAAAAAAAAAAAAGGGAGGTTTGAAAAATTTCAACTTACTTTCTTCCAACACGAACTGACTTAAAATAGGCTTAAATCTATGGGCTTTAAAGTCATCCACTCCTAGATTTAGTGGTATATATTAATGGTATATAGTAATGATATTCCCATCCACCTCTGAGTAGACTGCTAATCTACTGAGCAGTAAGGCTGCAGCCTCATATATGCCCTTTGTATATTCCAAGGTAAATAGAACTTGCTTTTAATTAAAGCACAACTTGGACAAATGCCTTATGGAGCCAGTTATCCGTCACACATTAGGTTGTCCCCAGAAACTACACAAATTAACCTGAAAAAACAGTGGGTTAATTAAACAGCAGTTATGCAACCTTAGGCACAGCCTGCATTTTTCATGTCTGGATGCACAACACAAGTCTCTCAATCCTGATGTGGCCTTCCATGCTACTTTGAGATATACATTTACTACTACTATGAACATAATTTTACATGCATGTATTTTGATTCATCTCAAAACTATTTCTGTTACGAAGACTGGGGTCTGGATTGTCAACAACTAGCACCATCCCAGAGTTACCATGTACAGAGTATACATAAACTTGCATCAAAGAATCTCAAAATACTTTCATTAGAAACCTTTAAAATGCTTTTAACTACTTATTTGCAGATGCACATCTCTAAGATTTTTATCTTTGATTAAATGGATTTTCTAGCATATCTGTCATTCTTTAATTGAGAGAAAAATGTGAGGGATTCTAGACATTATCCTTGTGCTTTGAACTTTATCTTCCACAAGAAATCCTTACAAGGATCAAAAACGTGACTTCTTAGTTATATAATCTGATCCTAGTAAGTGCAAAAAAATGGGTGCAAGCCCACTAGTGCCACTTAACATTTGAAAAGACCCTTTTGTGAACCTTGCTATTAAAATGGCCATGATAGTAGGAAGCAACTATAATTTGGCTGTGCATCACGGAGCTATTCACAGGAAGGCTCTCAGCAAAGACAAAGGCCCTGCTGTCCATTATAAACCCATGAATTGCCTTCAGATAAATGCAGCTTGTCCTTCAATGTAAAGCTACTCATCGCAATGTACTCAGCAGCCTCCATTGTTCACCCTAATGAAAATGCACTCTGTAACAGAGAATCAGGCTAATTCATTACAGCAGAGACTGTTTTCTCAACCAACTGCTTTGTACTGAAAACCATAAAAATCCCCAAAGCAAGCAGAAACAGATTTTTCTCTACACAAAATGTAACCTTCACTTGCAAATGGCAAAAACTCCATTTTCTTTAGAAAGAAGTAAACAATAACTGTGTTCCTTTTGTGTGTATTTAGCAGAAAGGCAAATCTCAAAGAGCTTTCCTCTATACCATCTTTAAAAAGAATCTCTTATTTCTGTGTTTTATGTGTCTACAGAGGCTTTGAACAAGAGGAGGCAATTTCTTTGGTTGCATTTATCTTCCTCCTGGCTCCTTTCAGTTAATATTTGTCTAATATCTGTTAATAGCTACTAAAGATGCTCTATCAGGTAATGCATTTAATTTACCTACTGAGCCTGAAACCACAGGATGGAAAGTGTTATCTATGGATATGCCACTGTAGAGTAGTAACAGTAGCTTTGGGCAACAGCTGCTAAAAATAACTTGCTCTGTGCTGCAACTCAGGTATGAAATATTCAGATCATTCATAAGAAATGCAATTAAAAGCATTAAATGGGATGGAAATACCCTCCTCCATCACTCTGGCGATTCATTTTTGATGAGTGCGGTGAAGTTTTTTCTCCTGTTTTCCTTGTTTTGTTTATCATGAAAGGCATGATGTTTCTTCTGATTCCTTTCCTGGGAATCTGTATTTTTAAACAGAAGTGGGCATTTTAATATTACACAGCAGGGAAAAAGAAAAGATAATTTTAAAAAGCAAAAACAATGTTAGACTTGGCATTTTTTAACAAGGCGATAAAAACAGTGGCTCTCATAATAAATAAAATCTCTTTAGCATTTATACAATATGTGGTCTCCTGTATACATTTAATTAGCATATTTTCCTTTGCATAGTCTCTAGGGGCATAATTGATCTACTCTTACTCTTAGTCACACTGAGGTTGAAGAGATTGATCATACAAATAAACCTCTCATCAGTTGGCCTTCTTAATAAATGCTTCAAAGTGACAAATGTTGCAAAGTGACAAATGCTACGAAGTTCAATGAAGAGCTAAAACTCTGCCTGACAGTCTTTCTGTAGAACTGGCCTTTAGGAAATCACTGAATCACAGACTGGTTTGGGCTGGAAGGGACTTTAAAGACCATTGAGTTCCAACCCCTCTGCCATGGGCATGGACACCTTTCACTAGACCAGATTGCTCAAAGACCCATCCAATATGGCCTTGAACACTTCCAGGAAGGGGGCATCCACAACTCCTCTGGGCAACCTGTGTCATGCCTTACCACCCTCACAGTAAATAATTCATCCCTGAGGTCTAATCTCAATCTACCCTCTAAGTTTTAAACCATTCCCCCTTGTCCTGTAACTACACACTCTTGTAAAAATCAAGTTAATTTAAAAGCAGTAACTTATATCACACACTCATATGCTCCTGGAGCTGGGGATAGTGGTTCTGACAAGCTGAACAGTTGCCCTTTGGCAGTTGAGGGGTTTCCTCAGCTTCCCGCTTTATCAAAACAGCAATCCGAAAAGGCATATGTCTAACATGGCTGGAGCAGCTGCTGTCTTGCAGCAGCTTTGGCTATTGACTTTCCAAGGAGAGGTGAACAGAGTCTGGCCATTTTCCCATATTTTGAAAAGCATGGGCACTAGTGCTAGAGGACGCTGCTCTCCTCATACCACAGGCAGGAGGAGCATGCCAGGAAAGCTGCCAGTGAGGATTGTACTGGCATTGTGGGGAGATCAGGCCAGCATTCCACGCACAGGCAGGTGGAGAACATCCCTGCAGCCCAGGCTGTGTACCTGTGCTCTGTGCTGCAAGGAAGCAGCTTAAATCAGCTCCATCCTTGCACAAGTGATCTGCCCCAGTGCTCAGTCTCCTCTTGGTCTCTTTTACCAATGATTTGTACTCTCTCTGCCGCTCAGGAAGGGGACAGAGCACCTGGAGGTGGGTGGCTATCACTCTACTGTCCTCTTTCTCAGAGTATTCACTCTGTTAAGGGGGAAGGGATCTACTCTGCTCCATGTTAAGCAGCAGCAGCACAGACACAGGCTCAGCTGTCTCATTAAAACTAATGATCTACACTAGGATTAAGATTGCCAATAAAAAAATCAAAACTTTCTTTCTCTCTTCCAGTTAGAACAAACTGACCGATATCTTTTTTACGCTCATTTTGTTCAGCCAAAGTAAAACAAAACAGTTTTCTTATTAAAGTGTTTTTGCATCAGAACATCACTTTAATCTGCAGCAAAAGGTTTCATCTCGAGGCAGACATTCAAGAAACAAAAGGGCAGGAAGACCCAGCTGCATTTATGTTGGCTTCCTCCATCCCCCAGAACAGCCGGTGACAGGGACACTTCTAGGACCTGCACTCAAGCCCCATCTCTGCCTGAAGGGCTGAGAGTTTGCATCCTCTGCAAAATGAGCTACCCACTGTGCTGTGCCATTTTCTTACTCTTTACTGTTTAACTGTTTATAAAAATGTGTTTCAAAGCTGCAAATATCAAGGAAACACATCTTGGGATTTTTATTTTTATTTTTACCCTGATGTTTGAGGCACTCTGTTGAGGTGAGAGAATTATAGTTCAAATCAATGCAGGCAGCAGAAGACTGAATATAACTCTCCCATGTTTTCCTTGACAACATTAATCACGGGACTCTGAAAAAGCAAAAGGGACATTATCTGTCCTTCTGTCAATATATGTCTCCTCCTCAACAGCATAAACATGTTTGCAGCTGTAAGTACTTGACAAATTTGATCCAAGTCTCAGTAAATTTTGAGCTGTATAAAACCATGTTTTGGCAAATTTTCTATTTGTACTACTTGTAAATTTAAATCCTGTTTTGCTCTACTGTTGTGGCAGAACAATAATTTTCAAGGATTCATTAAAAAATAAGCAGCATATTTTCGTGAAAATGAAACATATGGACATGTGTAATATTTCCTGTGTTAAATTCATTCCCACAATGCTGTTTTTCACTGAAGATTCTCCATACTAATCAGCGCCCAGAATATTCAGCACACTCAGACTGATATATACAAGATGCTAGTGGTTTAGTACAACTACTAAATTATTCATGTGAAAACATATGTTGCACTAACACTGCCAAAGTATTTATAAAAAATGTGTCTGGAAAAAAAAAGAGGAGAGGAAAGGATGCTCCACAAATTAAATTGTAAATAAATTTGAAATTATCATTAATAAATTTGACATAAGATGTAGCAGTGTGCTAATGAAAATTGCTGATTACATCAAAATATGAGGCAATGTCCAATAGGTAAGAATGAAAATATCATATTAGAGGAAAGAATTGAGCATTGTTAAAAAAACAAGGATTGGACAAAAGGGAATATGGCAAAGCTGAAGGTTATGTTTACAGGTTGTCTATGCAGCCAAATAAAACAAGGGGCAGGTATAAGAGCCTGTGATTTATACCGACAAGAGAGACAGAGGACAGATGCAGTGGTACCAAGAAATGAAGTGACACATCTGAGCTTGCACCCTAAGTCAGGGGAAGTACCAAAACCACAGATCTATGCAGCCTCAGGCCAGTTAGGTAGGATCTCAACGTGGTGACTTTTCTGGTGGTCATATTGCTATGACAGGACAAACAGACACTCTTGTTGATGGGACCATGTAGCCATGAGTTTCCTGCTCAGGAATTGTTCTTGGACAGACACATTTTAGTTAACTTCAAGAGAAGATGCACAGCCAGGGTCACCTTTTTTTTTCATAGGCATCATGTAGTCAGGGGTCACTCCTGAGATTATTTTGTGTCACTTCTAAACTCTCTGGTCCATCTTTTCCAAGAACTTTTAAGGTCAGCAGAGAGCAACACGTGCAGCATGCAGATTTAGTGGGCAGATTAGCAAAGTGACCTCAGAAAGGGAACAAAGTGAGCTGCTCTTTCAATCAGCATCTTCGTAAATCTCCGTTAACACTGAAGTATTTACTTTGACATGAGAGTTTGCTGCAAGAGTTTCCATGGTAATTCTTGGGCTCTTGACTGTGGGGACAATTTCAGCTACCTCCAGTGGGCAGGATGGGCTGCAGGATGTCTTCCCAGATAGCCTCCAGACTATTTGCTGCACAGACACTGGGAAGAGCTGCGGTACAGATTAGGATGGGGGAGAAGGTACTCAGCACGCTCAGCAGGCTGCAAGCCACAGGGTGTCCTGCGTTGCTAAGGGCAAGGGGTGCAAATGTTCCTTCCCATTGGTAGATCTACCCCCAAACTGGATGTCACTGAGATTAAAGATGGGAGATGCAGGGCAGTGTTTTTCCCAGCTTATCGTGAGGTCTGTGCAGCTGGAGCACAGCTCTCACTCAGCGCAGCAGCCGCCTGCCGGCTCCAGCTGTGGGCTTGCAGCCTGTTCTTCACAGGTCTCCTGGGACCTGGCAAAACCGCTGCTCTTGGACAGCCTTCTCCTACAGACAGCAGGAAAGTTTCAGGCCATGTGAGCAAAAGCCTTTCTTCTAATCACTGCCAGTTGATCCTACAAGGAAAACTCTTCTCCACTTTTCTAACCAGCTGAACTGCATTTACTAGCATTGTTCCTTGAAATACTCTACGGTACAGCTATATACTAATGACATCTGGTCACTGGTTTGTGCAGCAATCTGATTATGTATCACATACGTTTTTAACATTACAATGTCTATAAATATTACACATACAATAGTACTACAACGTAAATATTACATTTATTTTGCAAAGTAATATATATGCTATATATGATATTATACATCATTGGGACATCTATATACACATATAAAGATGTACAAGACTGTGTACATCTACAGAAGCCTATTATGGAATAGGCTGCGAATGCAGAAATTCATTTGCTTTAATAATGAAGCAAGCAAATACTCCCTTAATTACATCTATGATGCAGAGTGGCACAGGAATAAGGATCACCCTTAACGAGTCTGTAGGTATTGATGAACCTTCTCTGTTGCACCACTGAGTAGTTTTATAGCAGCCTGCCATTGTGACATGCAGCACCTCCAAATTCCTATAATTGTATTTCATTCTGAACTTGCTTCTACATCCATCCATTTCTGGAGTGTAGTACTTGCTCTTTCTTTTTTATTCCATTTTTTTGACTAGAAAGAAACTCAGAACAAAAGGCCAGGGTGAAGTTCACACAAATATTGAGTGTGTGCTGCAAAGAGTATTTCCATTTTGCTATTCTCAGGCTGCTGTCAGTGAGCACAAAAGCACACTGCATGGTGCTTATAACACCCATGCCAAGCAGGCTTTACACGTGACCTTTTTAGGTCCTTTACAGCTTGGACAGGTTCAAACCACAGTTGTGTGTTATGGGATGCTCCTCTTTGTGGGGTTATTCACACCCTCCACCTTTGTGAGGGGTAATGAGAAGTGCCATGCAGTAGGGGAACAGATAGGAATTCACATGAGACCCCCTCCAAAGCAAAGTCTGTCCTGTTATATTTACCAGCCTGAGCAGAACCTCAGTGTCATCAAACAGGAGAACTAATTGCTATGAGGTTAATGACCCATGCCATGTGGCTACAACTCCAAGAGGAGCCAAGCAGTCCCTGTTGCTCTCAAATCCCATGGTGATGCTGGTCCCCAGGATCATAGGGCAAGTGCCACACACTCTGTCTGTCCCTGGGAAAGCTGCTCAGGATCCCTGGGACTGTGGGCAGGGGAGCACCCACTTGGCTCCCATGGACCACAGAAATGTTTGGGGTTCTCAGGAAAAGGCAATGCAGGGCAGGCCTGAACTGCCCCTTGTATACCTGTGACTAATAAAAGCAAAGGAGGTGGTTTCCAAAATCCTGTGTCTCTCTGAGATTCTTCTTTCTGATAACCCTAATTCTACTGGAAGTGCATGAGCTGTGATTTGTTTGTGACCTTCACAGACTGTGTTAAACGGCATATTTATCTGAGATATAATTAAATGAGGCACCCCACAGGACTCTCTTGCTCTGTAACAACTTGGTCTGGATTTTTATTGTTGATTTTTATTTTTTTTTTCATTCATAAGGGAAATGGTTTGTTTGGGTTCTTTTCTTGAAAGAAATATTTTTTTTTTGTTACTTATCTCCAAACATGAGCTACCACTTATTAAATAAATACTGAGTCTTAGTCTTTTCTGAAACAAATGTCTCGTAGGCTTCAGTAAGAGCTTTGTATAACTCCTACAGACTTATTAATGTACTTGGAGACTGAGTTTTACCTCTGTTTCTAGCCCTTCTATTTAATTTAACTACTTACATAAAACAAAGATGAAACTTGCAATGATCTTCAACTGAAAGTCTGAAACCTTACCATCATTCCAACAGAGCTGTCTAAGATAAAGCTGAAGGAAATAGGAAAATAAATAAGTCTAACACACCCTTGAAGGATGATTATACCTAGAGAAATGGATATGAGGAAAAACAGCATCATTTTTCAGTAAGTTATGCACTAAGAAGAGCTATTACAGACAAAACGACTTGTTTATTTTGTTTTTATTCCTGTTTGGAAGGAAACAAGAATATTTCTAGTTTTGAGATGTACTATCATTTCCTACTAGGACTGCTTTTTTACTAATATATTTTAAATACAAAATAATTGTTGTTTTTTGCTTGAGAAATATTTTATCTTAGTTTTGCTTTGCTCTCGTTTGTGTTTGCAAGATGATAAAGAAATATGACAATTAATTTAGCTAACCTATCTTGTATGATGTTGTACATCAATAAAAGACAGACAACAGGAATAACCACATCAGATTCTAGTCATTAATCGCACTGTTTTTAATCCTTTTATCTTATAATTTCTTAATTTTCTTCTTAGACTTTGCAGTTTACTGCAGAAATATGGTTTTCCTTCCACTGGCTAATTTCAGGCTGACAGACTCACTGAAGCTACTATAACAACAGTTGTGTTTAATTAGAACATTCCTGTCAGCTGAGGAAGATGGGACAGAAATTCTCGGGTAAAGTTTCCATATAACATCTCCCTGGTGGAGGTAAGTGCTAATAAATATGAGAACCTCAATTCCCTGCCCTAATTCTCTTTTCCTATGCTTGTTTACCACTGAGATAGGACTCAAAAAACAACACAACTGGTTGTCTGGGAAAGCACCAGGAGAGCATTAATCTGAGGATGTGCCAAGAAGAGGATCTGGGCTCTTTTCTACCAGTTACTCTGGGCTGCTGATGTGGCTGGCAGGCTCCTGAGAGGACCAGCTGTGTTACAGTGTTATCTGGGGTGCAGAAAATTGTTTTATTTCTGAAGATGCCAAACCTGTGTCTTCTGGGGGTTACAAATTAAAAACTGCCCACGTGCCTCTAGCTTACATTCCAGTACATTAATCTTTTTGTTGTTGTATTGTATTTCATTCCAAAACTATATATTAATATGGGTTAAATTCTTACTAGATCACATCTGGCACTGTACGGGAAAATCCTTCAGCTTGTACTGCTCACACCTTCATGGAGATAGAAACTGATTTAAGATACATACATGTGTAGCTGTGTGTATAGATAAAAGCGTTCTCTAATCATCCTGTTTAAAGAGATACAAAGGTGTATGTGTGAGTATGCATGCACTGGAATGTATTCATGTGTTTGTATGTAACACAGAATCACAGAATAGTCATGTCACAACACACACCACCTTAAAAAAAACAGCAACTCGCACAACAACCCCCCAAACACAAACACAAACACCATACACACTCTATCAAATAATACCCACAACTCCCCTCCCCCTACAACCTCAGCCACCCTGCATGCCCTGAAGGTCCACATCTACATGTTTCTTGAAAACCTCCAAGGATGGTGACTCCACCACCTCCCTGGGCAGGCTGTTCCAGTGCCTGAGAGAACCTCAATTCCCTGCCCTAATTCTCTTTTCCTATGCTTGTTTACCACTGAGATAGGACTCAAAAAACAACACAACTGGTTGTCTGGGAAAGCACCAGGAGAGCATTAATCTGAGGATGTGCCAAGAAGAGGATCTGGGCTCTTTTCTACCAGTTACTCTGGGCTGCTGATGTGGCTGGCAGGCTCCTGAGAGGACCAGCTGTGTTACAGTGTTATCTGGGGTGCAGAAAATTGTTTTATTTCTGAAGATGCCAAACCTGTGTCTTCTGGGGGTTACAAATTAAAAACTGCCCACGTGCCTCTAGCTTACATTCCAGTACATTAATCTTTTTGTTGTTGTATTGTATTTCATTCCAAAACTATATATTAATATGGGTTAAATTCTTACTAGATCACATCTGGCACTGTACGGGAAAATCCTTCAGCTTGTACTGCTCACACCTTCATGGAGATAGAAACTGATTTAAGATACATACATGTGTAGCTGTGTGTATAGATAAAAGCGTTCTCTAATCATCCTGTTTAAAGAGATACAAAGGTGTATGTGTGAGTATGCATGCACTGGAATGTATTCATGTGTTTGTATGTAACACAGAATCACAGAATAGTCATGTCACAACACACACCACCTTAAAAAAAACAGCAACTCGCACAACAACCCCCCAAACACAAACACAAACACCATACACACTCTATCAAATAATACCCACAACTCCCCTCCCCCTACAACCTCAGCCACCCTGCATGCCCTGAAGGTCCACATCTACATGTTTCTTGAAAACCTCCAAGGATGGTGACTCCACCACCTCCCTGGGCAGGCTGTTCCAGTGCCTGATCACTCTTTCAGTAAAGAAATTCTTCCTAAATATCCCATCTAAACCTTCCCTGCCACAACTTCAGCCATTTCCTCTTGGTTCTGTTGTTACTCACTTGGGAGAAGAGGCCGACACCCACCTCTCTACAACCTCCTTTCAGGTAGTTAAAGAGGGTGATAAGGTCTCCCTTCAGCCTCCTCTTCTCCAAGCTAAACAGAATATAATAAACACCGTATATAATGTGCTCACAAATGCAAATGAATGATACAATGATTTCAAAAAGTGAGTACTTGGACCTAATTTTGTCTTTCACTGATTACTTCAATTTTGTTTTGTAACTGAGCACTGAGGAATGATCTCAGCTCTGGGTTAAAAAATCACATCTACTTTCAAGTTCTTGTAATACAAGGAAGTATCTAATACTGCTTTGGAGGGATGGGAAGACTGAAGGGGCAGCCAGTATGATAAGAATAATTAAAATACAGGTAACAGGGAAGACTGAGAGGAGGATGGTATGAACAGAAAAAAGCCCCTCTCCCTTTCTCAGGAGCTGTAGGATCTCTATGTAAGATACATGGCTTACTGAATTCATGGGACTGAGGGCCAGAGATAACTGCCTGGAAATGGAAAGAGAAGACTGTATGATGAAAAAGATTTGACAAGAAAATAAATAAAAAATCTGTCCCCGAAAATATCACAAGCTTAAACAGTTCCATGTGTAAATATCATGTGTACTATTTGTCCAAGATTATTTGAGTTTTCATGGGAGAATTCATCCTCAGGCTTTACATTTCAGATCCCTGAAAGCTCAGTCAACATGTGTTATTAGAGAGAACTTGGTTTAGATTCAGGCATGTCTTCCTGGAGACATAAAAACCTTCTGCAAAGTTTTCCAATAAGGGTGAAGAAAGCACCCTTACTTAGGATGAAAGGAAGCCCTATTTAGTTGTGGACTATTTCTAACATAAGATAGAATAAGATCTAATGAATTAACACAGGATGACTTTTTTTCCCCCAAATGTTTAATTTTGGGGCTCTGTTTTGACTTTGAGCACAACAAATGATTAATCTTGGTGTAGGATTTACAAAATCTACTTTTAGCCATAGAATACATTCAAAAAAGAGTGAAATGTGGCTTGTGCTAAACTTAGCACCTTTGGCAGTTAATCAACTTTATTCATCGATTTAGTCAAGTGACATAGTTTGTATAGGAATTGTTATTGCAATTTTGAATACTAATATGTAGCCTGCCAAACAGGCTTTAGAATAAAGAGGCCAGTGTAATTCATTTGTAATCCCTTTAGTTGCTTTTTTATTTGTTCTTTCAGATTGCAGAGACTAAAGAATATGATACTTAACCAAACCCTTGGATTATTTCCATGCAGAAGATTTGATCTTAATGCTCAGTCTACGTGTGTAATAAAATGGGTTTGAATGATCCTGGCACAGTGACGCATTCTTGATACTGTCTACTTATTTGCAGCAAGCAAGTGTGGGAACTGACGCCCACTCTTTCTCTGCACGTGATCAGGCTCATGTTAACCTTTAAATAAAGGACAACATTATGGCAAGTCCTGTTTATCCTGGGAGCACATTCAGCAGGGGAGCGAATTGCTCAAGCTCCCTGTCACTGCTCCCAGGGTGTCTTAGCTACACATTTATTTCAACATCTACCTCCAGATGTACTTCAATTAAAGCAAAGTGAGGAAGGGACCTTAGAATCCCACATAATTGGGATAATAGTTGGACTTTGTGATCTTAAAGGTCTTTTCCAACCAAAATGATCCTATGAATCTATGATTCTATTCTATCATATATTCTTCATCAAGGAGGAATCCAAATTTCAGTATCCCACTGGGAGCAGCCTCCAGCCCAATGCAATCACTAAATGAGCTGTAAACATCAAAAGGAGATCTCTGATGAGACCACACAGAGGAAATATGCACTCCCAGTTGCATGTTCCTCTCTTCAATTTAGGGGGTGTGTGTAAAGTACCTATTGAGTACTCAGGGCTCTGAAATGAATTTCAAGCAGAACGGAGCCTGAGCTTTTCAAGAAGAGGGAAGATAAAGTAGATGGTTGAAAAGAATATTGAAGGTATGCCATCTGATTTTATATAATGTTAAGGATGAGGATGTGAATGAAAATACTTTGTGAATGTGAATGTCTATTGAATGGAGCACTGAATATGGTATTTGACTTTAAAACCAGGTTCTAGCAGAAGTAAGCAAAGACTCTGAGATCTGAAGCAATTGGAATCCCAGGCAAGACAGGCATAATCTCCCCATGTCTTCCACAGCATCATATACTGAAAATACAATTCTCTATTTCAAAATACGCTTTTCACCAGTGGCTTTTGAACTATTTTACAAAGCATGCCAGCTCATGCTATATTTAGAATATATGGGGCCAGAAAATGAAATTATTTGGTGAAGGCCACTTCAGGTGAGCACCTTATACAGGGGATTTTCTGTGTCGCCCCTGCATAAGGTGAGATCATCATAACATTGTCTATTATTACCTTCTGCTGCAATCTGCTGTTCTTGTCATCCCATGATGTAATGTGCAAAGATGTACTGAAAACCAAATTAAATGGTGAGGGTTACCTGGCCATGAGGCTAAGCAGCAAGTGCTTATGCATAAGAATGAAATGAATGGCTGTCTGGCAGTACACACAGACTGATTTAGCAGATTAACAGTTATTCAAACTTACTTCTGATGTCAAAATGCTCAGAACAAGTCCAGATGCAAAAGCCAGTCAGGGTATACCTAACATCAGCTGCACGATGAAGACTGTCATCATGTTCTCAAGCACTGGAATAAAAATACCTGGCAGGAAAATCAGAAACAATGGGTAACTTTGGCTCAGGTCTTACAGTCTCAATGTACCTCAGCATTTCCACCTTGATCTTTGCAGATACTTAGATACCAGAGGTCTTGTGTTCAAACGTGAATCCTTAATTCTTTTGTTTTCCTTTTCCAAATTAAAAGGTGCTTTCAAGAGCAGTAATTAGATAGAACCAAGAAATATAGCACTTTGAACTCCACTGCTGAAAAATTGTAAGTTAACTTTTTGACTAAACATTTTTATTCTTCCTCTTCTTAATTTTATTATATTGAGGCCTGCACTTTTTTTTTTTTTAATTATAGAATTACACATAGCAGTCCTGCATACAGCACAGTTCTGTTCTTCCCACCTTTTGGGTAATATTTATATATGCTTGTAAAGCATTACTAATTAGAGACCTGTATCCTGCCTCTGCATACTAAGGCCATAAGGTTTCTTTTTAGATTCTATGCCTCAAATTAGTATTCTTTTTATACTAGATTAAAAAAAACCACAAACTTTTTTCAGGGTTTACCACTAAAAAGAAAAAAACCCCTATTTGTTGTAAAAAACAAAATTGGTAAGGTATATAGCAGGAAGTACAGCATGAGCCAAAAAAGCACCATTGTTTATGATGAGAAAAAAGTCTTCAATAACCAGTAAGCCACACTTGCTTAGGCAGAACAAAGGAAAGACGAAGATGAAGACAAAGACAAATTCCATAAGAACACGGAAATCAGTCAAATTAAGCAGTTTATTCAAGACTTTTCCTCTCTCTGAACGCTACTATTATTCTTGCATGTGATTAAACATGGAACAGCTGCAGTTCAGGTCACTATAAACCTAAACAAAATTGCAGAGCTCATTTAAAGTAATCTGTATAAATATTACAAGGAATTACTCTTTCAGCAGCAAGTGGTACTTGCCATTGGTTTAAAGAAATACCCTGTTAATGTTGTATTCTCTTTGGCTTAATGTTTTTCTAGTCAAGCTGTGGGCATCTCCTAAAGTTGCTCATTTCTCATGACACTCACTAGCAAAGGCACATTTTGAATAATTCAGAAGTGATCATTTTACTTCTCCATTGCAGGGATTTGCTTCTTGAGGTTTTCTAAAATATTACCTAATGTTACTGCACAAGGCCATAGGGATCAAAACTAGTCTCAGTAATTTCCCTCAAAAATTGTCCTGGTGTGTCCCAAAGGATTACAAGACATATAGATGAAGCTCCCTCCCATTCAAGTAGCTCTCTTCTGACTTACAGCAACATACATATACTGGTCTGCTTAATTGCTACATGGAGGTAGATTAAATTTTGGGCATGGTAGTTTGCTTGGGCACTTTCTGGGGTAGATTTGCCAGCTAAGACGTTTCTGAAGCAACAGAAGGAAGTGCACAGATTTTTGAGTCTGATGCAAGTACGGCTAAAATCAGCAAAAAGGTTCCTTTTTTATGAAATTTGTCTGAAAATCTGCCTGTGGAAGTTGACGACCATGGGAGTCCCCTCTCTGCATTTTTTGGTGCTGTTCTGGGTGTCTGCACACGGAGCAGCAAGGGCTGGTGGGAATGCCAGGTGGGACATACCTGCCACCAAAGTCATCTGGCATGGCTGTCTTCACCTTCTTGGTCCTGGGGCTCAGCCCTTCCTTGCTGCTGGGAGACGAGTCTGGCTTCCAGCTCTGCCATAGGGCATTTAGTGCCCTGTGGCCAGTGCTTGTGATAAGTCTGCTCCACAAGCTAGTGTTTCACCACACAGATCTAAGCTATGTAAGTGATTAAAGTATTGAGGTTATATAATTTAACAAGTTCCTAAGTATTACCCAAGCCTCAGGCCTAGGAAAATGAGGCAGCTACTTCTGAATTGAGCAGAGAAAACACTTTGCTGTCTGAAGACAGGTCAGTCTCATGTAAGGAAAAAATAGGATGGTTCCTGGATATCTTGGAACAACTTATCAAAACAAATTACAGCACTGTTGGGAGCTTTAGAAAACCACACAAAACATTGAATACTAATGGAGTACATTTATAGAAACTTAAAATCAATGTCACATTTAAGATACATGATCTATGAAAAATAGACTTACAAAATCTCTTTTCCTCAAGGCAACTTTCAGGACCCATGGATACTGCAACTTGGAGAAATGCAGTTACATAGTATAAACTGCTAATGTTATTTATAATATTCTTTCCCAAATATTCAAAGAGACAAAGTAATCCCAGATATTTCAGTATGTTAGTATTTAAGCATCCCCAATCAAGTTAATCTGCTTCTCTGACTTCTCAGGCTTGCATCAGAAAATAAAATGGTTCACTGTAGTACACAAAACCTCTTATAATTAAACAGTAACCATACTTCTTAAAAATTCTTCTAAAGCAGCTACATCAAATTCAAGAGGTGAAATTGTCCTAGAACAGAACTTCAGGCTATAAAAATAAATTTACAATGTAATTATTTTGGAGAACAACTGCCAATTAAAAAATATTGAAGTCAAGGACACAGTGAGGCATTTTATGACTTTGCTAAAAGTCAGAGGTATGATTTACTTTTTCTGTTTGATTAGGTCATCAGAAAAATAGCATAATTACGAATAATAATAAAAACCTTGAAGTTCAGTAGAGACACCAGCCAACTTTCTCTCTGAAAGAGAAAACATATGTGCCTTTGAACAACCCATAACATAAAATATGTTTCAGGTGCCATACTCTATAATTCTTTGGATCCCATCATGGAACTATAAACCCTAAAAAGTTTTCTTCGACAATTGCTTCATTGCATCAGTCATACTCACATTTTTTCAGCTGTAAATTTGCATTTTGGACATTTTTTTTGTCAGACATGACAGGGTCATAATACCAATTCCAATGAGCTGTGCAAAATTAGCAGATGAAATGGTGTGTTAGGTTTGTTTTCACCAGCACGATCATTAAGTACAAGGCTGGCTCATTATGGGGAGACAATGTTTAATCATCCTCCAAATTTTGCAGATGGATTTACGTCTGTTCACATCCTCTTCTGTGATGCTCAACAGTCAGGCACAGCCTGTTCCAACCGTCTGTAAACAGGACCCAGTTCAGCAG
>NW_009952893.1:6364380-6384539 GCF_000747805.2 Chaetura pelagica | reverse complement strand
CAGCAGGCTGCTCTGATCTAGCAAAGCATTTCAAAGTGTGTTTGTGTCTTCTTGGTTTCAAAGGCATTTAAGCCCATACTTAAAGCTAACAAACCCACACCAAGGCCACAGGGTAATGGGGATCGGCCTCGTGCATGTGCACTGATGCTGTTGTGAGCTGGAGGGCTATACCAAAGTGAAGCAATCCTGACAACTGCATCTTGATTAGCCAGTGCTGCTACTGCAAATGAATGGATGGGAAGAACCAAAATTGGAAGAATCCCCAGAGTACCAAAAAGCAAGAATAAACACGGAATAGCCATTTTCTTCACAAGATTAGAAGACATTATAAGAAGAATTAAAAATATATATCAGCCTATGCTTACCATTTCTTGTCACATTCCTGGCAAGAACTTGGGGTTAAATTATGCTTAAGGGAATCTTATTTTGGTCTAATTTCTCAGCTTAATTATTTCCCTCCCAAAGGCATGATGCACTGGGGAGGCACTGCAGTGCTTTGAGGTGCCTTTCCTCAAATGAGACAAATGAGCCATGATGCCCAGGATTTAGCCAGTGGGACTCTGTTCCAGCCCTGCCTCTCAGCTTCTCGGCTGAAGGAATTTTGAGAAGCATAACCTGGCTTCTCACAAAGAGGAACCTCAGTGATGCTAGATCTAGCACCAAAGCTAGTTTTTAAGTTTTCGCTTACTGGGAGCAGATTGAAAGAGTTACTTTAGGGAAACATATGCAACTCATTAAACAATATTTTTAGCTAGTATTCTACTGTTGCATTGGAGGTATACAGAGCATGGGGTTAGTTTACTTTATTTGATTGTATTATTTATATATATATATATTTTTCCTTTAAATACTCCAGAAAGAGTATCAAGATTAAGATTCTCTCTATCATTGTGTGCTTGACATGAATCAGATCTATTGCATGGCTAAGAAGAAGAGCACAGCTGCTGCCTGATGTCATGGCAGGAAGAGGACCTCTGGCATATGGTTACCACTGGCTATAAAGAAGCAACCAGAAAACATAAGCTGTCCAGAGACCAGAAAAACCACAACAAGACAAGAGACGCAGGTTCAGTTTCAGTCCTCAACAGGCCTGTTGCTTTTAAGGCCAGTGAAGTCTAAGCAGTGCTCATACAACATTTGGGCCATGCATCACACAACTAATTGCTCAAATGTTTTTTACTGGCAAAGCTATTTACTGAAAGTTAATGCTTTCTTAGACAAACATTAAGATAAGACACCATGGATTGAGAAAGAGATGATAAAAGGTGAGATAACAATTCATGATGACAGCAAAAAAAGAATAGATCAGTACAAAGACCTGATCCAAGACTCACCATGAAGAAAAATGACTCAGATGAAATAATGCAAGGTCCTTTTGCTGTGTATTAACTGAGAAATAAAGACTGATCTATTTTTTTAAGTAGAAACAAAAGTTGTTTCAGAAACTGGGCTACAATGTTATTGGAGCTCACTAGAAACCAGGGATGTAGAATACGATGTCATTGGTGGCAGTAAACAAAACAAATACAGGCAGGTGTGGATCAAAGATTAAATATTTTTCCTAAATAAGGTAGGAAAACCATTCAAGAGCGAGTGCAAATAAATGATACACTATTGTTTGTATCCTCTAGCATAGGCATATGGCAGATAAGGAACATCCCAATATAAACACAGAAATTGTAGACGAATGACAGTAAGATGATCAGGGCAACCCTGAAACTGGTCCCGTTAATGAGGCTTCCTGCTCACTAACCTTGCATAAATTTAGTGACAGAACTATGAAACAAAGCACCTTTCTCCTCAAATTAGTATTATAAAGAAAACAAGTTGTTAGTCTTAATTTTCCCAGACTTTTAAACAAATAATCTACCATGTATTATAAAGAGAAAACTTTAAAGGGATTATTTTTTAACACTCCCAAATAACACTTTGGGGGCTTTTTCTACAAGGATAAAATTAAAAGAAATTATTCAAGCTTTCTCCAGTTGAGCAATCTTCTAACATCTTGCTGTCTCATCACTTTCCCTGTATTCTTTAAGAAGGAGCTAGATCCATTTCATTTAGGTTTTAAAACAGCAGAGACTGCACCTTGCCTTTACTTTGCATTTAAGAGACTTGTCGATTCATAGTCATGATCTAAACACAAATCAGCCAATACATAAATAATGATGCATTATTATTTTATTATAATTAATAAATAATAGCAGCAACAAGAAATTTTGCCTGAGACAGAACTCAGTTTGACTCCAAGACTGGAATTTATTCTCTGATGGGAAGAGAACCAGTAATGATGGGATGATATGGACCAGAGTATGAGAAACACCCATTTCATATTGATAAGCCCATTTTTCCCTGGAGAGTGTTGCAGTATGAGAAATTATTTGAAGCAGGAAAGCTGTAGGCTTATGTGAATATACCTGTGCTGTAGGTTCAGTCTTCTGGATGTGCAGAAAAAGCATGACTGCAAGTTACATGGAAATAAATGCACTTTTCTACTCTCTATCTCTCCCCAGGGAAATGATGGTCTTTTAAACAGAATTGAAAGCAAAGTTTTTTTCATGCTGAGGGCAGATTCACAACAGGGAGACACTAGTTAATAACAAAGGCATCTGGAAGAAAGGCGTCGTAACTTAGTTACCAATAGAAGCAGGGGATGGGCAACTTCAGTCTGGCTGTGAGGAAGTAACAAGCAAGATTACTGGCCACAGCACAAGCTAGAAGCTGAAAAGAGAATGAATGGGATGTTTTCCAGCTGCTTTTTTCCCCAAGCTCTAGAAAATGAACACTAAAAGTAATCTAAGCTTTTACTTCAAACAGTGCCAGAAGAAACTTTCACAGCCAAGCATCCATTTCTTCTGTCCTAGAGTTTGCTGAAGAGGCTCGTATAGCTTCCCTACATAGCACTGTCTACTGCTTTGCAAAACAAGCACCAGGTTATCAGATAGGAACAATAACCAGAGTTATTTCTGAACAACCACCATATTTAATGATGGGATTTGGAGGAGTACCTACTGTTGTATCAAGGCAGGAGAGTGCTGCTGATTCTATGGCTGCTCCTGCTGGCAGCAGCAGTGCTCAGGGGTGGCACAGGCAGAACTTAGAATCATAGAATCATTTTGGTTGAAAAAGATGTTTAAGATCAACTGTTAACCTGCACAATGTAAAGTTCACCACTAAATCATGTCTCTAAGCACCACAACTACATGTATTTTAAGTACCTGAAGGGATAGTGAATCCACCACTTCCCTGGGCAGCCTGTTCCAGTGTTTGACCATCCTTTCAGTGAAGACATTTCTCCTAATATCCAAGCTAAACCTTCCCTGTTGCTGGATTTTGTATACAAACAAAAGCATCAAGTGTGGCTCAGTGTGATGGTCAGAGGTCAGATGCAGCTGCCCAAGTGTGTGGCAAGGCCATGTATCAAGTGTTTGAAGACAAAAGCCTCTTACTCAACTCTCACACAAATTTGCAAGCTTTGGGGAGCTCAGATTTCACATAGGATGCTTCTTTACCACTAACATATGACATGACACATATGGGACAGTCAATGAGACCATCAGGGAACACGAGGCTTCCACTTCAGGCTTCCCTTACTATTGGAATTGTTCACCTGAAGAGCATCCAATGTGAAACAATGGTTGAAAAAAAGAATCTGTCTTCCTCTGGACAGATGTCCCTTCTCCAAAATACACCTCAATTTGATCCAGACAAAATGACCACTGAAGACCCCTGTTTCTTCCACTGTATTATTACAGAATTACAGAAGTATTACAGAATTGTCAGGGTTGGAAGGGACCTCTAGATATCATCTAGTCCAACTCCACCACTAAAGCAGGGTCCCCTAGAGCACATTACCCAGGACGGTGTCTGGGCGGGTCTTGAATATCTCTAGAGGGGACTGCACAACCTCCCTGGGCAGCCTGTTCCAGTGCTCTGTCACCCTCATAGTAAAGAAGTTTTTCCTCATATTTCATTGGAACTTCCTGTGTTCCAGTTTCTGCCCATTGCTCCTCATCCTGTCACTGGGAAGTACTGAAAAGAGTCTGGCTCCATCCTCCTTGCACCCATCCTTTAGATACTTACAGGCAATAATAAAGTCTCCCCTCAGCCTTCTCTTCTCCAGGCTGAACAGTCCCAGCTCTCTCAGCCTTTCCTCATAAGGGAGATGCTCCAATCCCCCAGTCATCTTTGTTGCCCTCTGCAGGACTTTCTCTAGTAGTTCCCTGTCTCTCTTGCAGTGGGAAGCCCAGAACTGGATGCAGTATTCCAGATGTGGCCTCACCAGGGCAGAGTAGAGGGGGAGAATGACCTCTCTTGACCTACTGGCCACACTCTTCCTTGTTATGCATCCCAGGATTCCATTTGCCTTCTTGGCTACATGGGCACATTGCTGGCTCATGGAAAATTTACTATTTACCAGGGGTCCCAGATCCTTCTCCTCAGAACTGTTTTCCAGCAGGTCCACCCCTAAGCTACACTGGTGCATGAGGTTCTTCCTTCCCAGGTGCAGGACCCTACACTTGCCCTTGTTGAACCTCATTGGGTTCTTCTCTGTCCAGCTCTCCAGCCTGTTCAGGTCATGCTGAACAGCAGCACAGCCCTCTGGAGTGTCAGCCATCCCTCCCAGTTTGGTATAGTCAGTGAACTTGCTGAGGATAAACTCTGTCCCCTCAGCCTGGTCATTCACAAATACATTGAACAAGACCAGACTGAGTATTGACCCCTGGCTACAGGCCTCCAACTCGACCCTGCTCCATTGATCATGACCCTCTGAGTTCTGTCACACAGCCATGATGTTGAGGCTGTTGATAAGGCTGCTAGCACTCCTTGTCAGAAGACAATGAATTGGGCCTATTCCCAGGCATGTGCATAGTGAGGAGCTTAACAATAGCCAGAAAGAAGGACTCAAAATAACATGATTGAGGAGATTTGAGCTCTGGGAGTTTTGAACTGAATTCCAAACTCTGAGTCAGAATATTGGTGCAGGATCATAGTTTGATGACAAGTACAGACAATGTATTTACACAGAATGAATTTGTTTCCTGTATCCAGAGAGCTCTTTTTTTTTTTTTTTTTTTATGAGAAGGAAAGAAACAAAACTGAACATACTGTGGAGCTTAGGGGAAGCTTAAAGGGGTTTCAAACATGTTTGCACTATTATCTTTTCATTTTGTTCAGAGCAAAACATGAGAACAGATACAACCCATCAAAGCAACTGAGAAAACACATGTAGGAAGGAAAGGGGGACATAAATGAATACCTATAAAGTTAAATTGATTATAAAACTCTACACTGATTTTGGAGGTTATTTACATAATAAGCACAGGTTGAATGCAATAACCTAATGTCACGATCCGGTATTCGGGTACGTGGCAATTTTAATAAATAAAGGTGATCCCAAATGGTGAAATTAAGACACAAACGAGGTCAGATGTCACGCACACAACAAACTTTTATTGCAATAACACAACAAAAGTCCCTAGAGCGGATAGGACAGGCAGGAAAACAGAGACAGGAAAGAGAGGAGAAAGCAGAGAGATAGAGGACAGAAAGCGAGAGCAAAGTTACCACCCACAGTCCAGCGATGTCGTCGATGTCGTCGGTGGGGAAGTAGTTCCAGGTGGAGAAGTGCTTCCATGCACCCATAGAGTCCCACATTTTTATACAGTCCTTGCCCACTGCATCCCCACTTCTCTCCCTGCATAGGAAAAAACCCTTCGGATCTTCTCTGTGATAGCAGGGGCAGGTATGATGCCAGGGGCTATGTAGTCTTTGCTTGGCTAATTGATGGCATCAGCCATTACAAAGGAGGAGGTTGAGTCAATTGCCACCACAGGATTAGTTCCTTGCTGTGGAGTTTCGGTCCTAGGAAGTAGCTTGAGACTGGCACTCCTTATCTTGTCCTGCAAAATCGCATCAGCAGGGGTCGTTCAACTCTCAGATGCCTCGGGACAGACAAAAGATATCCTGAGTGCCAAAGTCCAAGCTTATCTCTTGGATTGTTCGAGACAAGCACTGTACATCCTGAATGCCACACCTATACTGCAGTCATCTCATACTGTCCACGCAGTAATATCATATTATACATAAAGATCAACATTAAGGATGTAGATCCAACAGAATGATCATATTACTAGTGACATAAAACATAAGTAGCAACTGTCTGTGTTAGAGGACATGATTTAGCAACAGTAGGCATGAAAGTCAAATGCAGACTGGTTCTGAAAAGTTGAAAACTCATGCAGCATCTCTTAATTGGATGTCTTCTATGGTAAAATTTCAGTGAACTGTCAAGACTTTAAAAAGTAACCACACTCTCTCATTGTAATAGAAACCAAGGGACCACCACTGAACTGCTGTCCAGTTTATACGAACAAATGTCACACTTGAGTCTCAGACAGGTTTATCTCACAGTGACAAACAAAACCTCTTCAGACATCATGTTCAAATGAAAGAAATGGCAGGTCAAGACTGAAACTGTCCTAAATATAACATTACACAAGGCAGCAAAAAAAGTGAGGAGAGGAATAATACACATTAGGAAGGTCTGCTTTCTATTGTATTTTTTCTCTGGGGCTGTTACCAGTGTTAGATCTCCAGAGACATCCAATGATACATCTCAGGAGAAATCCTCCCATGCTCCATGGCTCTGGTACTGTCCTGGCAACCTGTCACCAAAATGCTGAGGGATGTGTAAGGGAAGGCTTCCTTTCAACCAGCCTTCGCCGTTCAGCCTTCCTGTGCTGTTCTGTACTGTCACCCGGCATTGACAATGAGGATCTGCTGAGGCTTACAAACCATTTCATACTTCTATTTAGCCTCTTTGTTCTAATGTTTTATAGAAGATATGATCTTAAGGCAGATGAAATAGCCATGGTTCTTCCAACTTGGCTCCAATGAGCGATGTAGCAGAGCAGCTTCCTCTGTTTGCCTTTTGCTGCCTTGTGTGTGACTGATGCTGTCAGGCAGAGGAATGCTCCTCGTGTATGTGAAGTCAAATTAAAGGGCTTTTACAGAAGACTGCTTCTTGAGAACAATTTTCTTCTCCAAAACATGGACTGAATTTCATAAATGTGGTAATTTTCTTCTTTAAAATGCAAAGATCCTGCTATGATTTGAGGATATATATTGTAGGTCTTCCAAAGTTTAATGCCAGAAATATTCCACCAGGTTTCTGTAATTGACTTAACATTATTTCATAATTTCCTGTCCTGACTTGTCTTTAGCACAGTAAAAAAATTGCTTCTGTTCAGGAAGACTTTCATTTGTTTGGATGTTATAGATCTAAAAAACATTAAAGGTAGAATATTAAAAGTGCAGGAATAATTTCGCCAAGATACTCATGGCCAGATTCTGATCTTTCTACTCAGAAGAGTGAGTGCCTTAACATGAAAGTAGCTACTGTGGGCCAAGTGAATATTAGAGCAGGATTTGGACTCCAGTGTTCATAAGAAATACTAGGACACCAACAAGCACTCCTGTCTCCACTGGAGTTTATTCATATTTTGCATTCCAACATATCTATGAGGTGGTTTTGGCCTGCTGAGGTTGAAGGTCTATAAATGTAAATAGTTAAATAAATTTAATTTTACATGTTTGAAATGCTTATTTGCAACAAGGCTCTAAATATTGAATCTTCATCTGGTGCTGTGGTTTTCTCTTTCTCCTTCTGAGACCTAATAGAGTCTAACAGGACTTCAAACTTTCCTGAGACCTTCATCCCTACAAAGCTTTTTGTCTCAATGTCTGTGTGAAATGACTTGCTCTAGATCCTTCAGCTCAGATGCTACTGCTTCTGCTTTGATGGCCAGGAGCTTGAGTTAGGTCCAACAAATGTCTAACAAAGTGTCATTCAGTGGATGTTAATAAAGGCAAAACACTAATAGTAGTCAGGAGGAAGCAAGCCCTTTTAAATACAGAACATAGATCAAAAACTGGCTTGCATTAAGTGGACCTCTTACTTCTTCCAGACTGACAATCCCAGTCCTAATACGAAGCCTTTGTGATCAGAGCTCCCAATGGTTTAGTTAAGGAATGACAAGGCCCTTCTTCTAAAATCATACATGCAATTCTAAGTCAAACAGACTGAGTTGGTCATCTTGTTTGGACTCCCCTCACATGTAATATATACTTGTGTACATATCGGGTACACCATTTCCATAAAGAATCATAGCATAGCATAGCATAGCATAGCATAGCACAGAACAGAATCACAGAATGTCTTGGGTTGGAAGGGACCTCTAAAGGCCATCTAGTCCAAGCACCCTATAAGAAGCAGGGACATCTCACACTAGAACAGATTGCTCAGAGCCCCATCAAGCCTGACCTTGAATGTCTGCAGGGATGGGGCCCTCACCACCTCTCTAGGCAACCTGTTCCAGTGATCCTCATAATAAAGAACTTTTTCCTAATGACCAACCTAAATCCACGTTTTTCTAGCTTAAAATCATTACCCCATGTCCTGTTGTTACATGCACTTGTAAAAGGCTCTCCCCAGCTTTCTTGTAGGTCCCCTTCAGATACTAGAAGGCTGCTATGAGGGTAATTTTGAGGCTTCTTTTAGAAGAGGACTGCCAACATCTTCCCATGTTTACTGAAAGGTTTGGAGGCTTTCCAGTGTGGGTGGCAGCTCAGCTGTGCTAGCTAACAAGTCTTTTACAGAACTTGGCATCTCTGCTACTAACATGCAGTGTTATGGAAGAAACACCAGTTAAATATAATTCAGAAACAATGGAAATACTGTACGACATTGTTTGTAAACAACCCTCAGCAGGTAGAAAGTTTGGACTGGAGAAGTCATTCTCGAAAATTGGTAACTAGTGAGAAGACTAGACTGGAGAAATAATGTGAATTTCTGAGGGTTTCTATTCTATGAATGGAGCCTTTTTCAACCTACAACTCCTCTCCAGTTCACCAGAACAAAATGTTTTCTCTTCAGCTGTCCTCTGTACTCTCTTCATTTTTCTATGGCTGAAATTCTCTGCTTTCCTTCAGTTCCAGCCTTTTTGCTCCTTTTTCCCATCACAAGCCACTTGGCCACCTTGTCATCACCTGCTCCCTCTGATCTTCACCTGTCATGTCACTTGTGGGAATCTGAGTTAGACTTCTTCTCACCTGGCTTCTGCTGAAAGACAGGGGTCATCCACAGACACATCAATTAGTGAAAAAGGACTGTTGCAATCAGTTCTGCACATCTACTGTGGAGATATAACTGCCTTCAGTTTCAGCAAGGATCATGTAGAAAAATTGGAACAGATTGCCTGGGAAGGCTGTGAAGATGCCATCACTGAAGATGTGTAAGGAAAGATCAAAAGTTTGTCAGAAGAAAAGCAGGTGTATTTGATTCTGTGCCCAGAGGATTTGCTAAGTGCTCTCTTAATGTCTCTAACACTTACTTACTCCATGACTCAAAGATAAACACCTGTTAAGTAACTTTCTTGTGCTTCTTCAAATATCTCCATACAAACCCCATTAATCATAATCCAGGAGAAAAAAGGACCAGTGCTTATTATAAACTGTGCTCTCTTCTTCTACTTATTCAGGCATATTAACCCATACTATTTTAATCACCTTTCTCTTACCAGCTCATTGACTGTACTGACCATGTTAATAAATAAAATTCCCAGCCTTACACTGGACAGTACAAATGACATTCAAGAAAGACAGCCAAGAGTAGGACAGGAGTTCACCTTGAAGCCAGTCACATACTGTTCACAAAATAGGATGTAGAGTCTGTGGAAGCAGCAAGTCAGTTCAAAACCACTCCCCAAATGCACTCAGAAGTGCTTGCTGTCCTGCAGGCAAGCCTGACTTACAGCAGTAAAGAGGTTCTTTATAATCATAGACTGGTTTTGGTTGGAAGGACCTTAACGATCACCCAGTTCCAAACCCCTTGCTGGGGGCAGGAACACCTCCTGCTAGATCTGGTTCCTCTAAACCCTATCCAACATGGCCTTTAACACCTCCAGGGAAGGGCATCCACAAGTTCTCTGGGTAACCTGTTCCGGTGTCTCACCACCCTTACAGTAAAGAATTTCTTCCTAATACCTCATCTATTTCTATCCTTTCATTTTAAGACTGTTCCCCTTTGTCCTATCACTTACATACCCTTGTAAAAAGTCCATTCCCAGCTTTCCTACAGCCCCCTTTCAGGTTCTGGAAGGCCACTTCTGGTTTCAGCCTCCCCAGAGCCTTCTCCTCTGCAGGCCAAACAGCCCCAACTCTCTCAGCCTGTCTTGACTGGAGAGGTGCTCCACCACCCTGATCATCTTTCTGGCCCTCCTTTGGACTCACTCTAACAGTCATTATTTTGGCAGCTCCAGAACACAACAGGACACAGGCTTTTTGAGGACATCTTTCATACTGATTTAGACAAAACAAATGGAAATGCTCACAAATAATGATCTTAACTGACATTTCTTACAACACGAAAAGCTCCGGGACTCCTACCTTGTGTTTTGGAAACAACTGAGGATTTTATGCTTGGTAAAGCTCTGCTGAAGGCTGCCTGGCAGGATACAGTAAATCCCTCAATTGCTGTGTATGTCAGAGGATGCCATGCACCTTTAGCACTGCAATGAACTCCTGTAGACACCAAGATGCTCACTGCTGGTGGGGAGGTGGTCAAGAGTCTCTGGCACTGCCTCTCTGGCAGAAGCTCTCTGATAACAGCCTCAGTATGGGGCTTATCCTGATCTTCCTCCTCATGTGGCCGAGCCAGGTCCATTTTTCTCATCTAATCTTTTGCTACAAATAACATCCAGCCTTCTGGTCTTACTACTGTGTCTTCCACTCTGTCACTCCTTTTTTATTAATGAGATGATCTGGAAGATGGGTGACTGGGTCTGTCAGCCAGCTAGGCTTACTGAGATAAAATGGGGCTTATCTCCTCTGCATACCATATATGTTTTCCAGAGAGCACCTTCCTTCAGCTGTCTTTCTTTTTTTTTTTTCATGTCTGTCCATATCTTTGATGCAGCACCTTGGATGAGTGAAAACTATAAATGCCAAACTGATGTTTTTTACAGGACAGACAAAATAATGTTAAGATTCATCTTTGTGAAAGGTAGAGAGAACAAGAAGTGAGTTGTTCTGGCACTAATATACCTGATACAGTTGGGCTACATGAAGCAGATGGCAATACCATCCCTGGAGGCTGTTAGCAGTGGATACTTCTTTTGTTATGGTTTATGAACACGTTATGCATATTTGTGCTTAAGTGAAGGGTTATGTCACTCATTTTGCTCCTGAAAACCTTGTGTTTATAATGTTGGCTCCTTTGGCATTAAACCTGCAGATAAGATGCAATAGAGTAATTTCGGTCCTGAACAGCAGCACATCTGGGCACAATTGCACAGTTGGCTGCATATGGGTTCTGCTTCTCTGCCTGGGACCCCAGTTAGCCAGGGGAACCTAGACAGAACTGGCTGCACAGTTCCATGGGGCTTACCCTTCCCCACATCCACAGACTCTCAGGAGTAAGCATATGAGATGAGGATACCCTTGTAAAGCACTAATGTCAGAAGGCTGAGCTGCATGGAATTGGCTCTCATTTGTGTTACCTATTGACTAGTTCATTAAAATGTTCAATGTTTAGATCTGAGACAGGGATACAAATTGGAAGATAATGGCTTTGCACTTGCTGCGATTATGTCTTGTCTAGAAAATAAATGGATTGGATTGATGTTATCCATAGAAAAACTGTAAAAAGGTGTTTCAGAGCAAATGCCAAGAATGTAAAGATGAAAAAGCAGAAATCTGTGCAGGAATGAAAAGAGTGGATGACTGACTGGACATCGACAGTGCAAGTTTGGGTGCATGACTGCTGGGAAGAACAAACTGATAAGCAAATGAAGATGTATGAAAACAGCAGTTGCAACATTTGAAAAGCTTTATCATTCAACATAGCTGAACATCAAACTTTAGCATGAAGGGAGGGTTGAGAAAAGCTATTGTTTATTTTTGCCAGCTGACAACAGCTGTGAGAGATGGAAAGCTTTTATGCTTTTTACATATTTTTTCACCAAACAAGTGCTTGTATAGTGAGAGAATCAATTAAGTTCAACTGGAATTTGAATTCCAGGTTTGATTTTGTACTACTCAGTTTTCCACACTGTTTATTTTATATAGTCAATGCCAGAAAGAGCAGCATAAAATAAACAAAAATTAGACTACAGGGACATGCCCAGAGATCATACTCCCAGATATCAGCATGCTATCTTAGACACACTGGAAATGAAACACAGTCTAGTTTTCTCACATCGTAAGGGAGATTCAGATATATCCTTATATATACTAAAAAGTGATACCTTAAATCAGAAGAATTGAATATGCTGTGTGAACAAGAGAAATCCAGGTCTTCTTGACTAATCCCTACCTGAATCTCCGTTAAAGCCTCTTCATTTTTTTCCCCACAATTATTATGTTCTTATGAGTTTAAAAAATGCTGCAGAGGGGTTTCTGTAGGGAGACTAGATCCTTTTCTGTTTGCCTTAGAAATATTTCCTAAATTTTAGTGGAAAAGATGTTTGATTCCACAGAATCATAGAGGTTGTTTGTCAACCACTGAGGTTGACAAGGACCTCCTGAGATCACTTAATCTAACACCTTCCTCTTCAAAGCAGGGTCAGTTAAAGAAGGTTGTGCTTGACCATGTCCAGCTGGTGTTTGGGTAACACCAGTAGCTAGTATCTATTTCAGTACTCTTCTTTTTAGCTTTCCTTACTTATAATTCTCTAGCTTTATGGCTTTTAAATTTGCATACTCTTTTTTTTAATTACATCTAGCAACAGCCACATATCAGATACCTGAGAGCTAGATTTTGTTAGGGGACACAGGCCACAACACAACTGGTAACACAGTTCACTACAGGACTGCCCCACTTCTAGGGTCCTCTGAAGACTGGGGGGCTGGGACTCCAACCAGGCTCTGACCAGTTATTGTGGCAAGAGAGCTCGTGGCACAGCAAATGTACATATTCTCCTGTCTCTGATGGGTTTGGTAGCTGAATTGTCATATAAGAGCTTTTATTGTCTTATACTTCCCTTGAAGAGCTCTACCATCAATCCCACGACCTACCCTAAAAAAATGTGTCCTTCTTATTCCTCTTATTTAGTCTCAGTCTTGCATATATCAATCAGCATATACTTTACAGTTTAGACACAGCATTTCTACATTAAAGATAAGATTTCAAAAGAGCAATCTATTGAAAGAGACTTTGATAAATTCTAAATCAAAATAGCCAAGGGCCAGGTTGAATTTTATTGCTTCTATTAGGTGCCAGATAATCTTATTCATCCCTTATAGGGGAAGAAATGCATCAGTATGGGATGCCCACAAACAGCTTGATTTTATTAAAAAAGAAAAGGGGCGGGGGAAAAAAAAGAAAGAGGAATTGCTTTTAGTCACTGCACGGGCATTAAAACATGTATATTAATCCCTTCAAAAAGACCCAGAAGTCCTTGGATATCTTTCATTTGCATTCCAGTGATTTGGAAACCAGACCTCAATGAATCAAAAGAGAAGGTTTTTATATATTTTTACTCTGGTTTCCATTTTTAAACGTGTTTTCTGCACCACTTTGTCACTCCAGTTAAATAACAGATTCCAGTTAAATTAGAGAATAAATCTGACCACAACTGTAAAACAAAACCCATTTCAGATTAAGGAAGGTTTGTCGTCTCTCCTGAAGGCCTTCACATAATTATTGTGGATTTCAATTACAAAACAATTCAAAGAACTGTAGGGACCATTATATAAGGGAAAATTTAAAAGAGTAAATAGGGCTAGCTTGGCCAGCTACAGACTAATTTATTTGTCTTTCAACCACTTCCACAGCAGAAAAATATTTAATGAGTCTGCTCTCAGAATTAGAATGAAGTGAGTGCTCCTGTGCTCACAGGTTTAGATTTCAGAGTCTAATCCTGCAATTTTTTTATACATTCTCAAATGTATAAAAGTATTCTCAAAATCAGTAAAAATACGTTCTGCTACATGAGTCTTCAGAACTGTATTCCCTATGAAAACAAAGCAAAACAAAAGTGGTAACAGCAAAAAAATACTGATGATTTTGGGAACAAAAGGGGATTTTTAAGAGCTCATGACTAAAAATTGTGAATAATATTTGATGAACAACAAAACACACATGTACACACTTAAATGGAGATAAAGTTCCATTAAAATGCGGGGTCTTGTGCAACCATTTCTGTGATGTGATTCTAAATTATATGGCATTTGAATTGTACCAGGTCATCAGCTTTTATTTTGCTGTTGGTGCCTTTAGAAGAAATGTAACAACCCAGTGCTAACTCAGTAAGACTAGAGTTTTAATGGCAATATAAGAATAAAAAATGACAATGTTTTTATAAATTTCATGAAGTTCAAACTAGCATAACTGTGAAAATGAATGAGAATTATTAACAATTTGTTAGTTTGTGTAATCTGAGGTTTAACGGTATAGAATTGCTTAAAGTTTTTATGTTGAAAAAAAATAGAGCTTTGATGGCATCTAGTTGATGCTATGTGAATGCTTCTGTTCAGAGACTGAAATACCAGAATTCTGTCTGTAATAAGCTTTTCTTACTCTTCTAATGTCTGCTTAATAATAAATGGTAACACGTTTGCCTAAACTGGAAAACCAGACAGAACAAAAGCTAAATTCTGTTTGTGTCAGGTCAATGTATAATGAAGTTTTGAAGCCTACATAATGCCTTTTGTTTGACCTTCTATTTTTGACTGCAGAAAATTATGAGCACAATAGAGACAGACTAGAGGTTTCTAAAGCATGTACAGAAATAGCCTGTATATATGGAAATAGCACCTACACACATACATAAAGCTTTAGTCAGGTTTCCTGCATCAGTGTTAACTTAATGAAGTCCTAAAAATAACCCTGCAAAAGCTTTCTTCTTAGAACATAAACAATACTATGACTGTTCTATTATGGGCAGTGGTAGGCTGGTGCACTTCTACAAGTCTAAAAGGAACTGATATGGCCTTTGAAATTTTTTACTCTAAAGAACCCAAAAGCAGTAATTAATTTACAAAATGGTTATCTCAAAGAAAATAAAAACTAATACATTATTTAACCCTTAGAATACTGAAGCTCTCCAGGCTGCCAGCAAAATCAGTGCTTTGGAAAATATCTGTTGATATCTATACCACATACTTATTCTCCAAGGGTTATTTTAAGTATTATTAAGCACAACTGTCAGTTTGAATGATTGCAGCATTAACAAACAGGTCCTCCTTGGAAGTCGGGAGGCCTTATATTTCATTCCAAGATGACATCTGCCATTTATAATTGCTTGAAAAAGACAAAGAATCTCCACTGCAGTGCTGTAGACTCATGTATTGTATTTTTTATTCTGATATCCTCCACTTTGAGCTTCAGAGCTATTCACTTTCAAAACATACAGAAATAACCAACTCTAGAATCATCTAAGATATACCTTGGCAAGGTGACAGTGATATTTAGTGCTTGCTCTTTTGCTGCCATTTGCTACATTTTTAGGCACAAAAGACTCTCAGGATGGAAACTCTCATTAGAAAATTATGTCTTCCAGCCAACGAAATGGCTCTATGAACACTGCCTTAGTATATTGCCAAAATAGCTAGGATCTAACGAGCTCTGACAACACATGGAATATTGTCTTGTCTTCCATTTGATGTCTGTTGATCAGAAATAACTCACAAAAAGAAATAATTTGGCCTGAAGCCATTCTAGCAAATCAAAAAGAGAAAGATACCTGGAAGTATCCATTAAAAATAAGTGCTGTGTCTACAGGAAGTGGAAGAAAAGGTATTGGTGTCTGTGGCTCCCATTAGCTTTGGAAGCGTCTGCAGTACAGGTGGGAGCTCACTTGTGTACAAATTAGAGAAGCCTCAGTTGCTTCTTTCATGCTCATTTCTATCAGTAGGTATGACAATAGCTAATGCATACAGCCCCATGCATAGCGTCTTTACATCCCACTGTTCACAGTGTGCAGCTGCCTTGGGTGGAAGAGGACCCAAATGAAACCAGTTCTGCCTTTTTTTTTTTTTTTTTTGCAATGCATAGAACTTTCTCCAGCTGCTGTATTGCCTCAAGGAGGCACATTTATTCTGAAGATCACAATGAAGCACTTATTCTGATTCTCTGTATGCTACAGACATATATAAAAACTCATGCTATTTGTCCTAAGAAGTGTTAGGACCAGCCTAGAACAAATAAGTGTATGACAGAAATCCATACATAATACATATTTCTGTACACCTTTGCTGAATAACTGCATGTTAAATGTATAGTTTCATACTGGATTTCTCTGTAGTTGCTTGACTCGTTCTCGTTGCATCTTTCTCTGCTCTGTTGTGCAAGGTTCCTTTGCAATTAAAAACTTTTCCATGGTCTATTTGGGAGCTCAGTGTGATCACATGCAGTGTGACAATATATGAAAGTTTCCATTACACAACATGTATGACAATTTGCTCATGGCATGACTTTCCCATGGAGAATTGGCTGTTGCTGTGCCTGTTGGACTCTAATACTCTGAGGGACTGTTACAGAAGTGGTCTTCACAACTCTTCTGCTGTCTTCTTCAGTAGGGGTTTTCCTGCTCCGAGAATATTGGAAGTATGAATTAACAAGCTTGGTATTGATTGTCACTCTGTGTTTTTATGTACCTGCCGGTCTGAAACTGATGGGCTGCAGGAAGAACTGGTTATGAAGTTAGATTCTGAGTGCCCTCTGATTAAGGAATTGCTCTCAACAGAGGTTTAGATTTGGAGCTGTGTCTGGCTGAGAGGTAAACAGACACCTTGGAAGTGGCTGCAACTGGTCTGTTTTCATTCAGTTCAGTCATTGCTTTTAAGGGAAAGCCTGTTAGCTAATTTGCAAAAAGAAAGGGTAATCCTGCTTTATGTGACAGCAATTTTGTTTTGAAATTACCATAAAAAGCAGCTCCAGACTGACTTCTCCAGGATTTTAAATTTAATTATAAGATCTGAGACCTACTGAACTTCCCTGCAGCTTCCATACAGCTGATAATTCATTCCTATTCCTACTTGCTCTCTTAACAACATGGGATATGTGAGCATGCAGGGAAGATCTACAGTTGCTGGAAGCTTGTACACAGCCTGAATTCTCATAAAATAATAACAACAAATGAAAAATGCATTAAAAGACATGACATGGCTTTTACTAGCTAAATCTAATTTATAATCCAAAAGCTTCCTTTAATATAAAATCTCATCACAGTAAAGACGTGGTTATAAATCGAATAGCAAATGCAATGAAAGGGAAGAGAATCCAGAGATATATTGTTTAGATCTTGTTAGTCACTTATTCTCCCCATAGAACTATAGTGCTGAATACAATTAATATTTGCCTTAGTTTTGCTCATGTCATGGAAAATTAAAATAAAGGATGATTTTAAAGGCAGATTTTTAGCCCATTTTTATGGAACTCCATATTAGCAAGAGGACAGATTCATGTTGGTCCCAGCTCACACCTTGCAGAGCTGCTGTAGCCACAGAAAGTGAGAAGCCAGGTCTTGAGAAGAACACAACTGCCTTAAACAGGATGTAGACAAATTTCACTTATCACAATCCAAACTGGCAATGCAAAAATTTCTGGGCTTTACAGGAAACTGTACTTACTAGGCACCCTCCCCTCTTGCAAACACCCAGTGCTGCCTCTTTCTGAGCAATCTCCGCAGCAGGGCAGACACGAGGTGATGTACAGAAACAATACACATCAGCCTCCCTCAGCTCCTCTGAAGGTATCACCCAAAAGTGACATTTTCTCATGCAAAAAATGCTCAAACCCACATGTCCTGCCCCACAGAGCTACCCTCCTGTTGGCTGAAGAAGATACAAGACCTAAGACTCTGGCTCCACAGCTATTGACTAGGCTGGGCTAAAATGGGAAGACCATCTCCTAAGACTGGGTTTTTTACAGCAGGAATAAACTTGTTTGTTTGTTTTGTATTGTTTTGTTTTTCTGAATACCATGCACAGATGCCTCTCCTCAGGGGAGAAGCTTGGACTCGGGCTCCTACACAGAGGGTGAGCCCTGACTCAGACACAGAAGCTCCACAGAGGACCATGACTGATACTCATGCCCAGAGTTTCCTGCTGGTGAGCTCCAAATAATCTGTTGTTCACAGTGGGGACATTTTGCACTACTTTTTCAGATGTCTCACTCTCTCCATAATTCCATATGGACTTCAGGGACACTACTTTTTGGAGCCCAGGAATTTTAGGATGAGATAAAGTTTTGTAGTCTACTTAGTGGACTAAGCTGGGTACACAGCCTCCTTGCAGCCATAGAATCTGCTATGGAGGCAATCTCCTTGGAGGATGCAAGAGGCTTTGGAGCTTGTGGGTCATGACTTTAAGTTCTACAATTATTCTGTGCCTCAGTTTCTCATCTGTGGAAAGAGGTCAGGTGTATTTCTCTTTTCCTACTTGTTCTCTGCTTTACCTATTTTATGCAAAATTGAGAGACTTTTAATCAGAAGAGTGAATTGTACTTTAAAAATCACTGATTTTACAAAAACTACCTACCAAAATCCTCATCAACCTAAGACAGGGTTACTTTTAGTCTATCAGCCCCCTGAGGTTAGGGATAGTCTGTTCTTAGGGGTTTCATTAATATTTCACACAATAAAGACCTAATTTTCATAGGTTTGTTTCCTGTGATCAAAACACTAACAAACACTTCCCAGGTTTTTACCCCAGGCACTCTTTTTTTCTGCTCAGTTTGTGCATGTGACTGGCCTTTGAATATAACTTTCTGTAGAGTCATTTTAACGATTTAGTGTAGCAGATTAAATCAACAATCAGTTCTGTGGAAATCCAGATACCCAGTTGACTGGAGGCAGTCTAACAGAGATATTTCAGACTCGTGAAGAGAGTATCCAGTAGAATTTATATGTCAGCAACATGTATGCCTTCTGCCAAATCACCACAGTAGTTTTTATCCTGCTGCCAAATCACCAGGCAGTTGCTGTTTTTATACCACTGGCTTGTGCAGCACAGAGATGTCTTGATTGGCTTCAGCAGGCACTAAGGTACCATGGATTGCAAAATTAAGGAGTCTTTAACAGTGGGGGATTAATGAGAAATGCTAGTACTGGATGGTAAATATCTCAATCCACAGTTCCCTTTCAAATTCAAAGCTTTAGTATTCTGACTTCCCTGGAAGTGAAATGTAAATTTTGGACAATTTCCCAAAAGCAACATACTTTCCCTTTCTTTTATGAAGTTTCTTCTAAGCAGACATCTTTGCTATGTATTAAGTTATGAACCTCTACATTGGAGGATGAATGAGAGCTAAACAAAAGATCTCGCCCTAAGCGCTTGCATTCTCCAGAAGAATGAAAAGAAACATCAAAGCAGAGAGAAATATCTTGACTCAGAGGCAAACATCAGTCTATCATTTTTGCTTTGGATTTCAGAATGACCACTGTGAACCACAAGATGCTGCTCCCCAACTGCTTCTGCTAGTCTCACGTCATAAATATTCTAAGCTGATGGAACGAGATGTTCATTTTCGCACAGAAGTCATATATAGTGTTTGTCTGCAAGGCAAGATAATCTGTTTTGTTATATAAACAGAATTGTATTTTATTGCTGTGTTTTCTTGTCACATAACCAGAGCTCAGGTACACACCAAGCTGTAAGTTATCTATCCAGACATATCTGGGAATTAGATCAGGCTATAAATATGACCCTGCACATCAACTAACCTTTTGGAAGCCCCCACAGAATGGAGAAATAGCAATGAATTTCAGGAAACAGCATTAAGAAGTGGAGGTACAGAAAGATAACATAAACAAGATAAAATCCTGTATTTTAAAGCCATTGATAGGGTGGGTTTTTTTGTTGTTGTTGTTGTTGTGTTGGGGTTTTTTGTTGGTTTGTTTGTTGTTGGGGTTTTTTTTTGCATGTCTGCTGTGATAATCTCCAACAAAAAGTGCCCTGAATAATAAATGTTAAGAATTGGATGGTACATGGAATATATGCAATAGGGAGGGGGTGGAGATGCAATTACTGATAACTACTCTGAGACTGTGCAGAATGCAGAGCGTAGGCTATTTGGGCACTTTGCCATGACTCTGAGTTAGCACTAAAGTTTTGCTAGTAAACCATGACAACCACTGTTTTTATTAGGTTCAGCA
>NW_009952893.1:6353440-6364224 GCF_000747805.2 Chaetura pelagica | reverse complement strand
AACCACTGTTTTTATTAGATTCAGCAGCAATAGAAATCTATCAGTTTACCACACAGTATTAGGATGCAGAGCACTTGGAAATCTGGGTTGTTGCTACAGCCTGAGGGTGAGATTAAGTTGCTGGAAGGAAGAACTGGTGCTACACGGAAGGAGCCTGTAACACCCTCAGAGAATTTTAACACACTGGTCAAGTTGCATGAGTTAGCAATGGTCATTTTGTCCCCCTCTGAACTTGCAACACCTGCAACTCCTACCCTGGCAGCACAGCACTAGCACCTCCCTTCTCCTGGGGCCATACACACACAAGCAGAACTGAGAGGCCCAACCCAGCAACTGCAGCTGGCCCAAGGGAACTAGGCTGAGGGCAAAGAAGTCTACACTCCTGCCAGGATGCCTGCCCATTGCACAGAGGCTCCATGTTCAGAGACAGCAGTGTTGATACTGCTCCTCTAACTCATTCCCTAGCACGTGATCCCATGGAACGTGGCCACTGGGAGACCCTGTCTTGTAAGCTAATGCGTGGGCATCTCCACCTCAAGTTCTCCACGTCTCTTCTTCAGCCCACACTCCTAGGGGAACTCCCACAGGTTTATCCAGCCACACTGCTGCATAACTGAAAGCACTTACAGCATTTCCAGCCTGACTGGAATAGGCAACCCTGAACTGCTTTCACTTTTTACCTGTTGGACATGAATTGAGCTCTTGCTTCCTAAGGAAAAAAACACATTCTGAAAAGAAAAACTACTGTCAGTAAGTTGCACTATGAACTATTTCCCACTAAACCATGCATGAACTAGGAAGTACAGTAAACAGTCTCATACTAAATACTCAGTAAGCTATATCATTATGAGAGTTTAATTAGCATACATCCAGCTGGTTACTGTACAGGAGCAGACTCTTCTCAGCCAGCGTGTGTCAATTAGAACAAAATTCACTAGATAAATGACTGTTCTAATTAGAATCTGAACAAAATTAGCCACCACAAGCAAGCGAATCATCAAGCAACACACCACTTTGGGGAAGAGTAACCAAAGATGACCCAGTGATTTTTTTAAGCAACACTGAATTCTCAAAAGTTTCTGCAAAGCAGAAGCCAACAGCTCACAGGAGACAAATGATGAAACATTGCTCATGCTCACTCCCAAAACAACTGGCAATTCTGTCAAAGTATTAAAGTCAACTTATCCCTGCAACAGGGGATAACTAGATACTCTCCAGCTCCATTTCTGAATATGATAGCACACCCCAAGGGAAGCAGATAGATACTGACAGTCTGTACTTCTGCGTTTTCCCAGGCAGAGACGTGCCAGACAAGCTGATCTAACAGCTTGCTATCACAAAAGCAGAGTCCCAATACACTCTTTTCCCACCTCTTCTGCTCCTGAATGCAAGCTTCTGCTGTTTCTTTTTACAATGCCTGATGCTCAGTTGACCTCACTGTAAGCTGATTTCATTTATTTTTTTTGGAGGAAACAGGAATAACAGGGCAAAAGAAAATTTACTGTTTTCTTTCAGGCTGGGTAGTTATATTGTCTCTCTGTAAGGTCTTACAAGGGCTATAACACAAAAAGCAGAATTGCATGGCCAGAAACAGGCATAGAAAGAGGCAGGAAGAGGGTCAGAGAAATGAGATTGCCCCTTCCAGCAGCAACCAGCCACCAAAGCAGATGCCATCAAGCCTCCAGCTACATGTTCAGTGTCTCTTCAGCCTAAAGCTCTGCTCCTGCAGCAGGACTGAAAACCTGCAGCAATTACTGACTTAGAGTATTCCCACTAACCAGTGAATTTAATTGCTGGCAGAAGTTCAAGTATCAATAATCCCAGACCAGAGGACCAAGAACAGGTACCTGAAACACTAGCTTGCTCAGGCTTCACTCCCCCAGGCTGATGAACTTCTACTAACTCAGGTGGTCATGCATGTGCATGCCAAAAGAGGTTTGTGTTTCAGTCTGGGAAACATGCTTTCAAGCACACATGTCTCTAAGGCACAGAGGCAAAGTCAATTCTAGCACTCTCAGTACAGCCACTTTTTATTTCATGACTTGCTTGAAATAAGCAATTCACAGCCAAGCTGTGCACACAGTGATAAAGCCTTGTAAAAATGACTCAAAGCACAGCTTTCAGTTGCTTTATGGGGCCAGGAAGCTGCATAAGCCAAGTCTGGAGTTTATGCCACACACGCACTCAAAGGACATTTGGAAGAACCTGTAATGGAGGGGAATAAATTGTGTCACCTATGTGCCTTCAGCTAGTGAAGCAAGTAGCATTGACTCCAGTTATTTCTAAGGACCCTTGCACTTTTTATCATGATATCAGTAACACGCATCCATCTGTGTGCACACGTGCGCTGTGAGGTGTTCAGGGTGGAGTGGTCATAACCAGCTTCTTGCCAAATAAAATCTGCACTGGGATAACTGAGTGCATTGCCTACATATGCCTATTTCAAGTGTTTCCTAAGATTAAAAAGGGATGCATTTTATCATCTGAGATTAGAAAAAGAGTAGATACTCAACCTGAAAATATAAATGCACTGTTTTTTTGTTTCATAGTTTAATTTGGAAGGTGAAATTAAGAAGTTATTACTTTGCTATGTACCACAAACACTATTCAACAGAAATACTGACACTAAGTCCGGACTTCAAAGATCTAATAGAGACATTATACAACTTCCATTGAACAGCATCTATCCCTTTGACTAAACCATTAATAAAAAGGAAATTAAGTCCTGCAGTTACAACCAAGGCACAATATTTAGATCACAATTAATTGCTTAAGGGTGTATGTAAAATTTTGGAGTGTCATTTAGAATATGACTTCCATCCAGAAGAACGGTACCACTTCTTCAACTCAGGGTCAAACTCAAAATGAAGAAAACTACAAGGTTTTTAGGGAAAGATAATTCCAGCAACAACTTCACATAATGAAGACATAAAATAAGGGCTGCCATGCAGCAAAGTTTCACCAGAGCCAAGAATGCCCTGCATGTCACATTAAGTAAGGGCAGAAACATTCTGAAATGTAAGGTCTTTTCCTCCCAGGATAGACAAGCGAGTGTAATAGCACATTCTTCTCTTAATCAGGATGTGCGTAATCAGGATAGTGCCTTATTAGGATACGTCCCAGAGAACCTGTTTAGCTTAATGATAGTGAATGGTAATGACAACTGCTTAACTGGGATAGTACTAGCAAAAATTTCACTTAATGGGATACGTGCAGATTGTGTTAGGGGGTTAAGTGGTGTTTAACTAAGTGTGAAATTCTAAGCCCATGTTCCTTAATAAAGAAATAATCAAATAATAATTAAAAGAAGAAACTGAAATGAACTGTAATGAATAAAATTTGTAGCCTTGTGTTTATAGACACCACTAGAGTGCTATGTACAAAAATAATGTACTTCAGAAAAAGTATGCCTTTTTTCCTTTTTGAACAGATTGCTATTTTTCAACTGGTTTCAGTAATTGCTAGACAGTAAAGTAATTGCTAGACAGTTTTGCAAAATAACTCTTCAGCTAAGGCTAATCTGAAGCTGTTCACTGCAAGGGTTAGCTCTTCTACTTGTGAATGATTTTACCTGGATTAAAAGACCACATGACAGGTTGCTGGTCTTTGGCTGAATGGACATAATAGAATTGCATTCACAACAAGAAAAGCCGATATATGAATTTCATTATCTGATGATGCTCTCCAATATTGGCTTAAGCCTTAAAGTTCAGTGAATGTTTGTCAGTAAATCCATTTGCCAAGAACCCTGATGATGTGAAATAAGCAAAGCTGCACTGTCAGGCATGAGGCATTGTATTTTACACATCAGTAGCATTTCACAGAAAACTGTTTCTAATAATAACTCAGGGGTCGTTGCTACCTCGTGACTGAGGTGATAGTTGGGCTCCACGCTAGGGACGGCAGATCTGGCACATGTCGTCCCCCTGCCCTCATCCTCTTCAGGCAGGCTCCCACGAGGGGAGGAGCCATAGCTGCTTACTGTCTCATCACATGTGGGTGCCAGGTATCATCACTCTCAGTATAAAGCCAGTCCTGAGCATGCCCTGAAGCCAGGCACCTTCCCACTGAAGGGGGAGAAGGGTGGAAACAAACCGTGACTGTTGCACCTGGGGTGGTGATACAATGCCCGTCCTCACAAACGGGGCTCAAGGGAAGCTGCAAATGAGCCCGTCATCTTAGCTAACATATTTATATGACTTGGCATCTTTAACATTTCTTATTTTATGACTGCTTCAAATCAGGACAGCTTAATGAGGGACAATAAAAGGCTGATAGATGCCCTCATTAATTAAAATTTAGTATACTATTTCTACTGTGATATGCCTTGATTTGGTGTTTTGGAAAAAGCTGACATTTAAGATTGGCTGCTGAGTTGAAGACTCTAAAGATTCCTCAGTAAACTGCCCATACTAATATTACTGGGCTGTGTGAGGGATAGACTGCAAACTATGTGGTCAAATATTGTAGATGAAGTTTTGTTGGACCATGATTCTTGAGGTCCCTTCCAACCTGGCATTCTATGATTCGCTGTTCAGCCTGTATGACTGCTCCCAATCACTTGAGAAATGTTTCCATGCCATGAAATGAGTTGCACAGTATAATACAGAATCAATTTACACAGGTGAGAGCATACTTTTTCAAGACTGAATTCCACATCTGCTAGGGGTTTTACTACTATAGCTGCAGTGTTCAAGGACAGACAGCCCTGAACACCACAGGGACTCAGAGCAGGGGTAAGCTGTAGTCAGGCATCTGTCATGAGGCACTGCTTAACTGAATGACTAAACATGCAAGATCAAGGCTTGGACAAGTTACCTTTTAAACACCAACATAAGTATCTGTACACTATTCTGTTTTTTTGTTTGTTTGTTTGTTTGTTTGTTTTTCTGTTTTTCAATTCCGTGAGCCCCCTTTGATCAATGATTACTGGTAAAAACTAACTGAAGAGCTTGCTAATGCTACTGAAGAAAAAAAAAGAAGTTTGTGGGTTTTTCTAAATAAATATGCCCTAGTTATTATCATTAGCAAAGTAAATTGCAACATTATTTATTGATACAAGGACATTTACTTGGATCAAAAAATGCATAGTCTTTATTGTAAAATTGATTTTCACTGAGGATTTTGCATATTTATAACAATGCAAATAATATGTTGGCTGTTGTGCATTATTCCTGTTTTTTATCCTTAAATGGATAAAAATATGTGGATGAGGTAAAACTGTTTTGTTCCAATCCATTCAAGCCCAATTATTTTATGTGAACTTTCTGATTCTATCAGAATATAAACAAATTACATATAATGATAAGTGACACAAGTTACAAAATATATCAGATTACAGAAATTTATAATTGAATACATTTTGATAATGACATATCAATGCAGTTTTTCTGTTTTTGTTCATTTGCTTGTTCTTTGTTCAGAAAGAAATTGTTTTCTTTATGCATTTCATTCTGGTTCACAACTTGAGAAATTACGCTTGATTTGTCTGACTGTCTCTTCAAACTGTACAGCAGCAGATTTATTTCTGATTTACCAAGCAGAAAACCAAGAGATGTGATGGAAATGTCTAGCTGTGGAACTACTCCTCGTGCAGCAGCAGATCTGGATATGGCTCATTCATCACTGGGCATTATTTGTCCCTCTGTGCTCTGGCACATGGTGGATTTGAGCTTGCAGTAGCCCTAGATATGAACATATTGAGCCTCTGACACAAAGCCCATGGCTTTAGTGGGCAGCTGCAAAGATTAGGACTAATAGCTCTGGGAGTCTCCAGCTCCCAGTGTTAGCTCGGATAGCAGACATCACAAAAGTGGGAGCTCAGCCAGGAGTGAAATGCATTTACTATGTAAAAATATAAATCATATATGTGAAAACTAATGCAGATATTTGAAAAATATTGCTTAAAATAATAATTGACTGCAAACAAATCTGTGAATCCATGTGAATCCAATTATTCCTTCTCCTGTACTTATTGCAATTTATTGGCCTGACCAAGATAAAAGCACTGCCAGTTTTCTTGGCATTATTGCAAGCAGAGCATCTTCAAATCAGCTATGGTACGACTATATATTGTCATGTTACTTTATTGAGTATGAAGTTGCAGCAAACAGATTTAGTCTGTCATATTTACAAATGTATACAACAAGAAAAAGACTTCTTAAGCCTCTGGTAGGATAACAGTAGGTCACAGTCGAAGTATGGGTAACCCTGTGGATTGAAAAAAATGCTTGAAAAAGCATCCAGTGTATTTTCCCATGACATTTCCTACTGTAATGAGTTTCCCCAATGAATTAAGCAAGACACATGCTTCTTTCAGTTTAGATATTTCTGAGGCATATCTTAAACTGCTTCTGGATTGCATGGGGAATAAAAAAACAACCCAACAGCACTGAAGAGGAGACAGGAATGATGGAAAGGCACACACATCACAGCTGTGCAAACTCCAGAGACTTGTAATCTACAAGGGTTCTCCTCCATGCTGGTAATCTTTGTTATGTGCTGGCAGAGTTGCTCAATCCTTGGATAAGCCAGCCGGGCTAGGTCTGCACCCGCAGAGGCAGGCGCTGCCGGGGCTGGGATTGTTTCAGCAGCCAACTCGTAAAGTCTGATTAAGTGAGCTGCTGCTGGTGAAGTCCTTCAGTGACCTGCCTGCTATTTCTGTGCCTAAGTCATTTGTGAAACAGCCCCAGCATGTGATGCCTTTGCTGACGCATGCACACACCGACTGGGCAAGGTGGCCACTGGCTTTTAGCTTCCAGATAGAAAAAAAGCCTTCCCACACCTATTTCCTCTCATTTGTTCTTAATCCAGGGATTGAGAATGTCATGTAAGTTCAGAATGGGAGCTTCATGAACAAAAAAACCCCAATAAATCAGAAGAAAAATTAAAGAGACTTCAAGATAGTTTTTCAGATTCTTTGATTAATTTGAAATAATCTCTTTCCTATGGCAAAACTGTCAGCCCATTTAAGAGACTTGACTAGCTTCAAACATTGCACTGAAACTCTCCAATTTTTCACTGCTTTCTTGTGTACATTTCTTGGAAATAGACTGACAAAAAACCAAACAACCTATAGAGCAACTAAGATGTCTGTACTTCCATGAGGAAAATGTTTTGGAAAGAGAGGTAAAAAACTTGAGTTAATGAAAACTTCTGTCACTGCCAAACTAAAAACTTGTCCTTTCATTCTCAGAAATGTGTCTTCTTCCACTCCAGATGATTCAGTATCTTGCACTGCCTTATATTTTCCTTAAGAAGTACTTATCTATTTCGGTATCAGAGGTGTAGTTCTGTTAGACATCCCTAAACCAGAAGCAGCACATACAGGGTAATTCTTCAATTAAGGTTCTCACACCCTGTGCCTTTTTTTTTTTTTTTCCTTCAGAGAAAGGGAAAACAAATGCACTTCTTGAGTGGTTTTAATTATGTAATGAGATTAACATGATTCAATACAAAAAAAAAGAAGTGCTTTTGCTTATCTGAGTAAGTCACTAGCACCACAAGAAAACCTTCCCAGCAAAGATGAGTAGGCTGATTTTCATTATTCAGTGCACTCCTGTGCCTGGTACCTATCTCTGTGCCTTACACGATTCAGCAATAATTGTTTCCCTTTGCTAGCTAAGCTGGGGACATGCTTGTGACAACGATGCCTGAAGTACATGTTGACTACACTGTGCTGATGTCATTCCCGCCTCAACTTGCCAGAACCACTGACTATGATTGGCAGTGGTAACAGGAGCAGCAGTGGCTGTAAGCAGTAGAGTTGGCCTGTGCATTCACTACTACATACTGGAAATCCTTCCTCACAGGATAATCTGGTGGGCAAATTAAATACCCTTGTATTTACTAGAGAAAACATTGGGGAAAAACATGATTCCTCATGCTGTTTTGCTTTGGCATTGCTGTAGTTGTGCCTTTTTGGGTACTTTAATATATATATTGCTTGCTACCAGATTTTGGGAAGCTTCTTGTAACCTTTGGAAAAGGTGAGGAGAATCCTTCTCCACAAATAGTCTCCTGCTCTACATTGTCTACACTCAGGTAGTATTAGATTGGGTGGATTTCAAGGAACTGCTAAAATAGGAAGCCTCTTTACTTCTGGCATCAGTGCCATTGCAAGGTAGGTCTCACAATGAATCCCTTTCAATGGGATTTCCAAGCACTGAGGAGTAGCTGGGGACACATATCCACTAATTTTTTTAAAATGCAAAATCAGAGGTTGTGGAACATTTTATTCTAAAATTTGAACTTTAAATACAAAATTACAAAAAACCCTACACGGTGCTACCCTTTTGGGACAATAAAAGGCTGATCCTCATTACCACTATGCCCCTCAAGTAACTACAGTCAGGGGACAACATGTTTCTCTCAGAGTACTGAGAAGCATACTCTTGGACCAATCACATGGCCAGCTTGAAATAAAGGAACTACATTATCAATATTAAGCTTGTATACAGATGGAAACATCAATTCAGATCTGACAGAGCATCTCTCAGAACTGCTCATTCATGGCAGTTCAAAGCTGACAGACACAAGCAATGCTCATGCAACCAGGGCTATCAGGAACACACTTTTTTATAGAAGAGACCTGAGATGCTTAGTGACTTCCTGAGATCTGGCCCCACTCACACTAATACAGGAATAGACGTCTGTGTACAAAATCATCACTAGCCTTTTGGAAAAGCAAGACTGTTATGGAGCACGTTTTCATTATCAGCAACTTGGAAATGGTTATCAGGAGATGCTCTCTAGAATGCTTTGGCAACTGGAACTTGGTTCAGCCTTAACAGAGGTTAATTAAAAGGTACTCACACACATAGGTGGCTGTAGACCAAGTTCCCCCTGAACTGAAGATAGTGGTAGATAAGATATCCTGTAGGAAACCAAGCTTGGAGAAAAGGAGGCTGAAGGGAGACCTTATTGCTCTCTACAATTACCTGGAAGGAGGTTGTAGTGAGGTGGGGGTTGGTCTCTTCTCCCAAGTAACAAATGACCGGACCAGAGGAAATGGCCTCAAGTTGTGCCAGGGGAGGCTTAGATATTAGAAAAAATATTCTTCACTGAAAGGGTAATTAAACACTGGAACAAGTTGCCCAGGGAGGTGGTTGAATCATTATCCCTGGAGGTGTTTGAAAGACATACAGATGTGATGCTTAGGAACACGGCTTAAGCATTGGACTTGGTAGAGTTAGGTTAATATTTGGAAGAGTTAGGTTATGGATGGACTGGATGGTCTTAAAAGTCTTTTCCAACCAGAGCAATGCTGTGATTCTGCAGCTAACTATACTTGTCATAAGGCTTTTCTTACCACACAACTATCAATAAATTCATACAACAGAAAGCAGTAAGTATTTTGGAAAGTAAAATGAGAGGCAAGAGACATTTTTTTGTTGAATAACAGAAGTCAACTCTTCAACTCTGCTTTTCTGTTTGCATTAAAACAGTAGGTTCGGAAGCTTATTTCAAGCACAGAGTGGAAAAATGAAACGAGCTACAACACCAACTACAACATAATGAATTGCTGTCCTGCCAGACAAACACACATTCCTCACTCCTGGAGGGTACTGTGGAGAAAGCAGATGCCTGGAGCCAGACTTCTTGATTGGCTGTGGCTATAAAACACCTCCTTCCAAGTAAGCTCCTCTGCAAAGGTAATTATTGCTCCTGCAAATTGCTGTACAGACTGATGATGGCAGACTGATATATTAAAAAAGCAGTGTTACACATACTGTCACTCAAACAACCTGACCAACATGGAAATCCATGACACAATTATATAAATTTTTCACAGACCGCACCCTGAATAATTAATTAGATACACCAATTCCATTAATAATTGCTTAAATGACCTGCATTCCTAATTTTCTGCACACCAATAGAAAATGTATTCAAGACAGAGAATGACTATTATGTCTTCTGGTATCTACCATAGTGCCAGTATTAATGCTCAGTTTGATATTTATATAACTATGAAACATAATCCTACAGGCTCCTTTAGTGGTTTAGTATGAACTAATACTCACTTCATGCCAAGTACTCCTTGAGTACTGAGGGTAGACCTGAGGTCAGATCACTCAGAATGATCAGTTAAAAATGAGGGAAGGGTTAGGAACCAGGCTGTGAAAGGCTGAAATTGGTTTTTCTAGCAATCACTGTTTAAAAAATGTGCATGCTTTCACAGTCTAACTTCTACCTGCTGCTGCAACTTGGTATTCTCCATCTCTACAAGAAAATACCTGTAACATCTATTGCAGATCAAGTTTGCAATGCAGTGTTTGTGGACATCACCGTCTCAGAATAGTTTTAAACACCCTGTGAATAGTGGCACCACCAAATCAGACTAGCTTATCTAGAAACAAACCCTCTGTCTTGAATTTGCCCATATTTTTCCTTGCCAATCAATTCCAGGTCTATGAGGCCACAAGCAGCTGAAGGAGACAGAGCTGGAGAAAAATTATGTTAATCCATTTCACATAATACTAATCTTTTGAGGAGTAAGCACCTACTTGTCTAGGCTTCTCTATAGTTAGTAATGATACTTCCAAAGGGTATTTTATCACTATTTCAGAAAAAAAACCAACACAACTCAAGCCCTTTACAGTGGAACACTGAATATGAGGCAACAAATTATTTTACTTCCTCCTTAATCCAGAAGGAGATAAAATATCAGAATCCCAACATCTCTGCTTCATTCTGCCTTGCTCTTTTGAAAACTCAACAACTTCCATTCCCAGGCTACTTAAGAAGCACAAACAAGTTACTATAAATGCTTTGCAGGAATG
>NW_009952893.1:6337023-6353268 GCF_000747805.2 Chaetura pelagica | reverse complement strand
AATGCAGAAACTTTCTTCAGGAAAATGGAATTAAAAACCACCTTCCCCAATTTTTTTGTTTAACTATGTTAATGTAGAATAGGATATAAACAGTATTAGGAGGATTGACAACTAGTTGAAAACATAAAGAAAAGGTGATGACGAATGACAATGTATCAAGTAGTGAGAATGTGCCTACTGAGGACTGCAAGAATCAGAGCAAGTCATGGTTATTGCTCACTATCTGCATTAGAGAAAGGAAATACTTAAAGTAATGAAATTTGAACACAATGCAAAAAAGAGGGGAGCCGAGTATCCAAGTGTTGAAATAAAGTAACACAAAGAGGTCTTTCAAAAATTAGAAACATGAAGAGACTTATGGTGAATTATTATTTACTCTGGGAAAATGCAGAGCCATACCTGAATAGGAATGTGCTTTAAGGTTTCTCTACATGTGCAAAGTTGCCTATTCAGCCATATAGAATAATTACATTGGTAAAACTGCCAGGATCTGTCCCTTGTGCAGCCATTCCTCTCTGGAATAAAGAGGACTTCTTTACTCTTAAGTCAAGTGCCTTTTATTCCAGAAAATCACTTCCCAAGGGAAGTTATGCTGGAGTAACTGGATGCACCTGTGCTGTGCACTGGGCTGAGTGAGAGGGTTACACAGCAGCACCGCCACAGCATGAACACTGCACCAGCATCAGCAGGTGCTGCAGTCCCCAGGAATCTCTGTATGGTGGACTCTGTGTTCTCCTTAGCTATGCTGGCAGGTCTTCCCTCTTTAGAGAGCCCCCACAACCCAGCAGGAGCGAAAGCCAGGAAGGCAGGAATACTAAGGGTGCTGCAAATGCCTTAGGTGGTAGCTCTGACATGATTTTGCAATGCGGAATAGCAGCAAAAACGTGTTGGGACTGCAGAGGAATGGCAGTAGGAGAACAGGAGCTGGCCTGGTGCTCCCCATGGTGTTCTCTTTATGTAAGCCATCTAACATGGCTGTCCCAACAAGGTGGCATCAAAATTTGCTGGCTGTCAGAAATACTCAGTGCAGTGGAGGGACATTTGAACAGAAATGGTGGAAAGTGATGACTCACGAGGAGAGACTAGGGAGTCTAACCAGTGTAGCTGGTTAAAAGCAGGCTGAGTGAGGAACCCTGTAGTACTTTATAAATATATGACACTCGAGATGATTTTTTTGGGAGCGACACTAGAAATCATAGCATGCAGCTAAGAGAGGAAACATTCAGAGTAAGAGCCAGATAAAACCTTCTGACAAGGAACAACATTTGCCTTGGAAATCCCAAAGGGGAGAGGAAGAGATGAAAATCCATATAATAGGTGGGAGACCATATAATCTGGTTTTCCTGACTTAAAGGAAAGGTGAATTCACAGAAGGAATCATACTGAGTGCAAAGCAGAAATGTATAGCATTTGATTTTTACCATGAAGAGGTAAAAACTAAGGTGCTAGTCCTTTCTCTGTAAGTCTAATTTAGCCATGAAGACACTGAGAGTTTGAGGAGTCCCTTCCCCAGCAATGCCACACTGTACCTGGACATCTCCTGCAGCACAGGGGGCACCCAGGGCACAGCCCTGCAACAGAGCCTCAAGCAGAGGAATTTCATTCCCTCTGCCTTGCACTATTTAATGTCAGATACCTGGTGTGGAAGACAGTGCTAGAATGCTCAAATTAATTGAAAAGGATCAAAGTGTAGATACTAACTGCTGTTTCTTAATTGGAAACCCAGCTGCCTCTTGAGGCAGCATTACCAGTGTCATGAGATAAACCATGAGCACAAAATCCTTCCTCCACCCCTCAGCCTTAACGTAAGGCAGACACGCCAAAGGGGACGTCCCTCTGCCACGGCAGGGGGATTACACCTACCTGGATGAGAAAGTGGCACTTTGCTCAGTTTGTCTTGCTAATATTCCACGCTGCAGCATGGAAACAGTTCTCAAAATAGGTTTCTAATTTATGTGCAGATTAAATGCAAGCAAGCTACTTTGCTTGCTGATAATTTATCTAATGCCTCTTAGCTGTGCTGTCACATTCACTCCAATGAGTTGGTCAAGGAGATATCAGGTGTCCTGTAGAAATTCAGAGAGTTACTAATAAAGGAGCAGCCTGCTTGGTTTAGCCATACATTAGTACTGCTCTTCCAGGCTGGCACCTCTAAATCTTTATTCTCTTGCTGTAGCAGCTACATCCTGCCTTGCCTGTCAACATCCATATTGTGCTTGTTAAGTTCCTGTGGCAGGTCATATCTTAGCTTAGTCCCCTCGTGAGAAAGAACAAAATTCATTTTGAAGATTCAGGGTTCGTGTCACCATGAACGAAGTGAAGTCTACTCCAATCTTCCCAAGGAAATAGCTGAAGTGTTACCTAAAATTAAGCAACAGGGATCACCAGGAATATTTGCAGCAGAAAATAACAGAGAAATAACATTTTGTATGACTCATTCAGTAGATCAGTGATATTGTATGACTGAAATCCTTATTTTTTGGGGAGCGCTGAATCCTCTATGCTTGCAGATCAGATCAGAATATGCTTTGAAATTCTCCCAGACTTTCCTTGTAGACATTTCTACAAGGAAGAATGATCCTGTCTTTAGATTTAACACCTGTGAAACAAATAATTTTCTACTAGTTTCCATTTTCAAGTACATCTATGTAAATGAGAGAAGTAGGAATAATTTACTTCAAAGCCATTACTCTGAACTTACACAACAGCAACTGGGCTCAGAAACAAGCTGCAAAGAACTCAGGAAGTTAAAAGTGGGACAGAGAGAGATTCAGTAGGTGTTATATTTTATTTCAGACAGTAAGGAGCATCCCCAAAAGAAAAGTACCTATCTCAGTATCTCAAGTATATGCTTCATGTCTCTACCACTGAGAAATAAAGCCCAGAAAAGAAAATTCAGGCAAACAACTACCTCTGGTTTGCTTTGCAAAATGAATGTGTCTTGTATGGTTTTAAATGACCTGTTGACAAATTCTGGAAATCAAGGGTCAACACAGAAAAAATGCATTAATAACAAATAATTAAGTCCAAAAAATAATTACAAAGTTAATTTCCTGCAATAAAATAATTCAGCCACTGATTGCAATTAAATTGCTGGAAGGAGTTTGAGAGACTATTAAAGCCACTTAGTCAAGCCCTTCCTGCCCCAGCTCCTGCTGGTGGGGAAGAGGAGAGAAACAGCAGGTAGAACCAGAAGCCCTAGACAGTCTTCTGCAAGTCTTTAAGTGGAGGTGACAACTGGTCAGGAAACCACAGTTTTTTCCTTTTTTATTAAAAGCACTATGTGAATACTACTAATTTTCCTTTGAATCCTCCTCGCTCTCCTACTTCACTCACGGTGGAAATTTTCTGTTTAGTTAGTATGTTACTCTCTGCAAGAAGTCACTGAAGTTAATGGGGTTTAGTGTGGCAGAAGTAGCTAGAGATGTTTCTAAGTCACCTGCTTGTGTAGGGCAAGACCGGTATAGACAGGGGAGAGGTGAAGTAATGCAGACTGAGAAATCCATGTGGCTCATAATTATCTATCCCTTATAAACAGCTGACCATATTGTCTTTTAAATCTATTTTTTCTGGTTTAACCTATTTATTATGGTGGTCTTTAATATACTAGGCATTTCACAAAATGAGCAAATACATTCTTACAGTAAGCATTCCTTTTTGCTAATTAGGAAACAGTGATTATTTCAAGTGAAGATGGTGCTATTAGGGATTTAAAGAAATGTGAGTATTGCTGCCCAACGCCTGCCTGTACAGTAATGCCAGGAAGATATGATGGTGTGGTGATAAACACAGCTTGCTTAAGGAATAACAAAAGAAATATTAGAGGGTTAGATGTGTGGCTGGAAGCTAACACATGCTATGAACAGATGCTTGCTAGTAAAGACTGTTATTTCATTCATTTTGAAATTAAACTGTAAATCAAGGAACTATGGAAGTGTGGGAAGAGTGGATAAAAGAATTAACGGAAAAGCTTTGGGTTTTTTAATTCCGTGATCTGTCACATTCCTCCATCTGTGCAAAATGCGTGGGTGCTGTAGAAAAAAACTGAAAGGTTGGGATGTTAAAATGGTTTACACTGAGGTTCCCGTGCGGCCTGGCTGGCTCCTTCACTTCCCAAACGGCACCATTTCAGAACACCTCTGCCTTTCTACAGAATCAAGCCAGACGTGTTTCTTATTAGTCAGACAAAAAGTGATTGAAATAGCTGGACTGAAAATGGAAGTAAAGGCTTACAATACTTGAAAACCACCTTTTGCTTTAAAGTGAGGCTGTCTAATTTTTGAGCATTAATTTGAGTAATTACAGAAAACAATACAAGATTCTGCTGTTTGCATTCTGAGGTGAAACCCCCCCCACCCTCTGAGAACAACAAGAAAGACAGATTACACAAGAGGTGTCTGAAAGAAAAATAACAAATGACTCCAAGGTTTCATTTTTAGTTCTACTCCAAGAATGGGATTGTTTTTTCTAAGTTCCAAGTATTGATTGCTACACATTTCAAAAAGTGATGCAGGGAGGCTGGTCCTGAGATGTCTGCCTGACAATGAAGTACAGTGCCCAGAACCTGACAAAATGAACTGAAAAGTCAATGGGTCAAAGGAATAGTTTAAGTACAAACTCCTGAAATAATATATAATTCACAGTCTTCCTAAATTGATGGATCTGTTACTTATTTTAGCTGTTTGCATACTCAAGCACAGAGACACACACACACATCTGAAAATTCTAAGTACTTCATCCCTAACTATAATGCTAGTCTGTGTGCTGGGAAAGACCAGAGGAAATCTCCTCTCAGCTTTGAACACAGCATGTTTTGATGCAAAGTGACTGGCAGCAACACAGCTGGCTAGAACAGAAAATAGTACCAGCTGACTGTGTAACTCAACAGGTTCCTGCTTGCTGCTCTACTTCTGTCACACATAATCATCTCTACGTCCTGAATAACAGTCCGGCTAAATTAAAAGAAGAGGGGAGTAAACATCATTGGTGTTCTGAAACAGTGCAGAGCACAACCAAACTGACTCAAATTCTCCCTAGTACACAGGGATCAAAGTAGATTGAAGTGTCCTCTCTTGCTTCAGAGCACATGTATCTCCCTATGAATAAAGAAAGGTAATGATCTCCCACTTCTAGGTCAGATAATTAAAAATTCCCATCTGGCTGGTGTTTGGGAAGTTTCATTACAGGGCTTTCAGATTTCTGGTGTCTCATCTCTGGAGGAGTTTCTTACACTATTGGCAGCCATTCCAGCTTTTCTCTGACTGTGAGACTACTCACAGCATCAAGGAGAGAGAAAATAAAATAAAAACCCACTCAGCAGAAGTGAATGATGACAACTGGAAGAAGCCTACACTGAAAATGAGAAAAGGAAAAGTCATTTGAGACGTGGGCTGTGTGTGGGAAAACCTGGTCTCTGGGAACCTAAATGGCTGGCTGAAGTGAAGGGTGGGGAACCACAAAAGGATACCTGCAAGAATAATCCAGGAATAATTAAATGAGAGAGATTTTAATGAAAAGGGAAACATAGCCATTAATGTAGGTAATTCCATCGAATCTCCACCTCTCCTCTTTCTCCATACTCAGTGTTGAAAATGCTGTCTCAACTCCACAGATATATTTGCCTTTTTGTTTTACTGAGTCAAGTAGTGTCTAGGATCTGATGACCCTGTTTTGTGGAAAAATCCTGTCCAATCTCATGAGCTATCAGAAAAGAAGGAATGGAGCCAAAGAGCCCACCATCCTTTTTCTTCTTGCTACATGACAGAGTGAGCAAACATGTAGTTCCCTTTAGTGCTTACTGTATAGACAAAGATCTAAGAAGATCCATGGAGATATGCAGAAATTACTAATAAGGTTACTCTATAGTCTCTGTTAACTGGCGGGGACTAATCTGAACTGACTTTTGCAGAGTATATGGAGAAACACAAAAATCATCCCAGAGTGCAAAGCACAGAAATATGTAATCACGGAATAGCTGAGCTTGGAAGGAACCTCTGGAGGTCATCTGGTCCAATCCCCCTGCAGGCCCACCTGCAGGCTGCCCAGGACCATGTCCAGATGTTTTTTTAATACCTTCCTCACAGTGAAAGTGATATCAGAGAGAACCTCCTATGTTTTAGTGTGTGCTTATTGCTTCTGATCCTGGCACTGGACACAAAATGAGGAAAACCCATTCAGGATGATCCTGCCACTCTGCTCTGCACTCATGAGATCCCATCTGGAGTACTGTATCCAATTCTGGAGCCCTCAACACAGGAGGGCATAGAGCTTTTGGAGCAAGTCCAGAGGAGGGCCACAAAGATGATCTGAGGGCTGGAGCACCTCTCCTATGAAGACAGGCTGAAAGAATTGGGGTTGTTCAGCCTGGAGAAGAGAAGGCTCCAGGGAGACCTCACAGTGGCCTTCCAGTACCTGAAGGGGCCTACAGGAAAGCTGAGGAGGGGCTTTTTAACAGGGTGTGTAGTGACAGGACAAAGGGTAATGGTTTTAAATGTTAGAAAGAAATTCTTTACTGTTAGGGTGGTGAGGCATTGGAACAGGTTGCCCAGGGAGGTTGTGGATCCCCTCTCCCTGGAGATGTTCAAGGCCAGGTTGGACAGGGCTTTGTGCAACCTGGTCTAGTGGAAGGTTGAGGGGGGGAGTTGGAACTAGATGATCTTCTAGGTCCCTTCCAACCCAAACCATTCTATGATTCTATAATAAGCTGGATGAAACTCAAGTCCAGAGAATCTGAATACTAACTTGCTGCTTCTTCACTCCTTGCAGTTCCTGGACTCATGTATTTAAACTTAGCCTGGGTTTGCACTTAAGCCATTTCAGTCCTTTGTGAATCTAAAGTCCATAAGATAATATAAATTTTTTCATTCCCTCAAGCAGGAAGTCAGATCAAAACCATATTTCTTGTGATAGTTATGGTACTTCAGCTTAGTAGTTTAGATAACACTGTCCCCAAAATTTACCTTTCAGTTGCATATGTGTTGCAGTCAGACAGGCATAGTCAAAAAGTATCATGTAATAACACTACCTCTGAGAAGACTCCTACATATTTATACTGCATATCTGAGAGGCCATGACCTTTTCATCTATCTTTGACCATAACAGCACCAGTTTTAAAAGAAACATGTTTACATTTTTATTTCATTCATTACTTTGTTTTCCATTATGTTTGTAGTTTCAGGCTTGCTGTATCTTGTAACTAAAATATTCTTAATAGGAGCAGTCTGGGAATATTTACATTTTAATTTATAAATATTCCAAGAAACTGGAGCTTGTTATCGGAAAAAAACAAGGAAGGAAGAGCAAGTTATTGCTATTCAATTTCATGTCACCAATCAGTTCCTTTCACTGTGGCTTTTCTACAAACAATTTACTGCGCATAAGTATTTTTTTGTCATGCAAATAATTCTGAACTAATATTACACAAATTTATTCATGAAAGGCTGCAAGTGCTTTTCAGAACAATAGTAAACTTTAAGTGGTTTATATCAGAAATGGCTTTTCCAAGCTTGGAAACCACAGAAAGGAGAAAGGATGCGCAGAAAAATTTCAGTTCAACAAGATCCCAATCTGAACAAAATGTGTCTAATTCTCATCACTTTCCACTACTATGGATGGCATATTATGGATGGCAGCGTTAGGGATTCCTCTAGCATTATTATAAGCTATGTCTCCAGACTCTATGAGGCTGCATTTATAGTGATGCTGGGTAAAACAGTAAAAACAAACAGCAAATCTCTTTCTCCATGTTTGTGAATTCCTACTAAGAGCCATTCACTGAGAAGGAAAGAAGAACATGGAAATCCCAGTATGGTGCTTCTGAATGCTTCTGTTCCAAAGAAGAAAATGGAGGTTAAATTGGTAGAGGTAGCACACATTAGGCTTGAATGATGGAAGGAGGGAAAGGCGTCTCAAGAAAAGTCATCTTACAATATTGATTGGTAAAAATATCTCTCAGGGTAGTATTTGATGCCTAGTTCTGATATATGATATATGGATGCAAAATGAGCAAGCCAAGCCAAGTGTCTGAAACTGTCTAACATAGCATACAACGTAGAGCTGAGAAACTCAGAAGGCTGTGAGAGCTCTGAGGGCCTCTGGATACCAGGAGGTTCCCCCTCAGCCCAACAGGTATAAGAAGTACTAATTCTCCAGCCTGAAGGAGCTTGCAGCTCAGCAGGAGGCAAGAGCAGGGACCTTGCCCTTCTCCAAGGATAAAGCTTCTCACTTATTTTGGTCTTGTGCACCATGAAAAATGAGCCAGTGTGCTGCCACTGGAACCTGGGCTGAAAGATTTACAATGAACAAGTGGACTCAAGACCTGCAGGCTAATCCTGTACTGTCATCACATTGTCATGGGAAACAACACAGTAAGCAACTATCTTAGCCCATCACCCTGGAAAAAGGGAAATGCAGGGTTGATATTGGACAGAAAACCAAGTTCCAGACGAACCTCTCAAGCTTCTAAAGTGACTAGCCAGAGAAGGATGACACAAGGAAATTAAGCAGATCTTAAATCACATTAATTTCATTTCTTTCTGTGTACACTTCCCATTATTCCCACAAGAAACTTTAACTGATGTTCCATATGCTGAGTGTCACTCAGAAGTAGCCTGGAAACAACTGGGGTAAGAATTGTACAGACATTAATGGTTGTAATTCCAGGACCAAGCCTATTTTGGTAGAAACCTAAAGGAGCAGATAAGCCTCACTCAGACTATGAGATGCAAGACACCTACAAGAATTTAAACACATCTGAGATCATTAGTATAATATTTTTCTGCTCAGATCTGGGTTTAGAACAGGCATATTTTTTTCCCAGTTAATTAAACAAACTTGAAAGTCAACCTCCAACCCTCCCAGAAAATGTAAAATGAGTTTAAAAATAAAATAATAACATGGTTTAAAGAAAATGGATTAGCCTTCTGACTTCTGTGCATTTGGAACATGTGTTAAAGATTCTTCCCTGTAACATGACAGTTAGAAAACCACTTAAAATTACAGCTGAGATTCTAGCAGTCATTTTTTTCTAAGCTTTGCAGATTGAGTATCATCAGATCTGCAGCCAGCTTTGAAGATGTGGCAACTCTGTATGGAACACAACTTTTGGATTTCCAACTCCCCTCACGTGTCTACAGATTCTTTGGTTCATTCTCTGAAGGTGCAATAGGCTGCCTAAATCTGCATGTAAATTATGCCAGCTGGCTACACCCTCCAAAATGCTTTAGTTGTTCAGTGCCCAGAGCAAGCTGCTGCTTCCCTAACTGCAAACAAGGAATGAGAGAACAATCCACCGCTCCAGCTTGGTACCATGCAAAACAGTTTATATTTTCCAAAAGCATCACCTCAGATCTTTGAACTTTAAGACAACCTATGTGGAAATCAGGATTTTATTTACCCATCTTTCATAACTTCAGTCCAGGGACCATGTTTTTCTTTCATGGCATCTGATACTGCTGTAAAGTGACTGACCTGAAATATTTTTGGCTGTCATGATGAATTGCAAGTAAAACCTTGACATTTTTTAGAAAAAAATTAAGTTCATTAGATATACTTGGAGGACTGCCATTTATGTATATTTGGGGAAATACAGTAGTCATCAAGAATAGAACTTCATTGCAGATTCAGTCATATTCCTTCTTGGTTATTAGAGACAATAAAATACAATGTCACCATAAGCTTACAGGAGACTGTGGATTTGATTCAAATTCCACCAGAGTCAGTAGAGAAATCGCCCTAGGGTTCAAGGAAGCTTTGGGTCAGATTTTGCAGCATGAGTGCACAGTTCCTCCATGTGTGGGTCTGACTGGGAGATGGAGAGTGGTGCTCACCAGCACAAGCATTGTGCATCATGCATTGGTGCATCATGCATCTCTGCATCAGCATCACAAAAAGGTCAATGTGCGGCTATGGGGACGCACACGGTGTTCCTGTTTCCCTTGGGCTGCAAAACCCATAGTATTGAGCTGTATGGAAAGGAATCCACCTGTCTGCCTGATGTCACCTAAACTGTGCTGCCTCAAGGCGCTGGGAAATCTGTGGCGTGCATGACACAGCTGGCCCATACATGCTGCATGTAGGGCTAAATGAAAACAGGGACTCGTGTCTCACCTCTCATGTGGTGTCAGTACCCCTAACAGCTCCTTCTGAGAGGCTGGGCTTGCATTCACAGAGGAGACCCTCAGACAAACGTGGCATTGAATGCAGAATCAAGCCAACACCAATGTTTGCATTGTAGATGTGATGCATACTCTGCCTTGCTGTGCAAGGTGGCAGTGAGCAGACTCCCATCAGCTTTTCAAATATGTTAAGATCCTGCCTTTCAAAAAGAACAGCATGAGATGTGTAAAGTGGGAAGAAAAGGACACTATTTATCTCTCTTTTTTTTTTTTTTTTTTTTTACACTCCCCTCTACACACTTCTGTACTACTTTGTTTTTCTTTTTTCCCCTGCCAGCTCTCATCTCCTGGGTCCATAGTAAGAGTTCATTTAAACAAACAGAATGTAAAAGGTCATAAATACCAAGTTTTCTTTCCAGTTAAAAATATAAAACAGCAAAACTTGACATTAAAGGGTCATCCAAAACAGCAATTGATTTTTAGATGGCAGATGGGAGTTCTGCAGTCAGAAAAATGGCAGCAAAATGACCACGGAAATATAAATGTGATATTGAAAGAGTTTTGCTATTTTCCCTAGCAGGTTTGGAAACTGATGTTGCCTTTCTTAAAACAGCAGGAAACAGGTTTGTCTGCCTTTCCGTTTTCAAACTCTTCTGCCACACTATGCAATTTTCAAATATTTGGCATCTTTTGCAGAATTCTGTGGCACTTCAATAATTTTTCTTTTTTATAGAATTCACAGAATTCCCCATTTCCACTGAATACAAGAGCTGTTTTTAAAAGATGAATGACCATTAAAAAATATTTTACTGACGAACTATTAAAAACAGGGTCTGAAAGAGCTCTGAGATTTTGCATCTCCCTTTTTTTCTTCCCAATGTTTTGGCTAGCTCTGATGATATTACAGTACTTAAGATATTGTAAAGTTTATTAATTAATGATTTAATATGACTACATGTAAAGAATTAGGGCAAGTGAAAATAATTATTAATTAGATGTCTTATCCCTTTTTAAATTTTTTTTCCCCTATGCTTTTTTCCCCTCTACTGCTTGAATCTTTGTGTCCTTTTAAACTCTCCTGTTGCACATGCTGCATATTTTTCTTGTGCTAGTAAGGACACTGTCCAAAAAAATATTACTCTGCACTTTTTTAAATACCTGGTGAGGTGACATAAGAAGTTGATACACTTCATGAGATGCTTTCCACAGAGACTGGGTAAGGTTGTGTGAAGGACCAGGTATTTCCTTACACGAACATGAAATGTCCTTTGAGCCAGCCGACAAAACTGACTTAAAGCGGTGTCTCCACGCTGCGCTGAACCCCCTCTGTGCAGGTTGACATTTTTAGCTCTATTTGTATAAGCCTAGAGTAGAAAAAAAGGTAAAAATATGCAGCCTCCATGAACTGCCAAACACCCTGTGGGCCTGGAGTGATCCCACACAGCTCTCTTGGGCAATGAAAAGGAAAAAAAAAAACTTTGTCAGTAGCCAGGCTCCTGACCTTCAGACAGAGCTGCCGGCCCTTCACACCTCGCTGCTCTCACCTCCCCACCAGGGGCTGTAGGTGAGGAAGAAATGCCCTTCAGTTCTCCAATTTGGGCTGGCTGGAATCAGTCTCCACATCACTGCCTGCTCCCCAGAGGCTTAAAATACTGGCTAGTGATAGCTTGCTTCTTTTGCAACACTAATTGCTTCCATGCCTGCCTTAAAATACGTCCAAATGAAGCCCCAAAAAATCTAATATCCAAACATCCCAGTGCCTCTGGACTCTGATATCATGAACCTAGAATAATGACAAAATGATTAATAGCTGCATCTTGCAATTCAAATTTCTATTACAAATCAGTTTTTGAAACAATACCCTAGTAAGTCCATTCTTTTATACTGTCTGCTTTAAGTCAGCTTTTAAATGGTTCTCATAAAACTGCAAAAAGGCCAGTTTTAACACATTATCTTAAAAAGGTCACACGGTTTTTGAGCAGAGGTTGGGAAATTATTTATAAAGCACATGTATCTATTTGGTTTAATGAATTTTTAAAAATATGCTTGCATTGCAGACCTTTTAAAACGTACATTTGATTATTTTTCCCTAATAGAAAATATCCTTCCAAATCAGATTGCAGTCATCTGTGGCATATAAAGAGGAGATGAGCACATTTGCAAGGCAGGTTGGAAGAAAATCTAAGTGAGACACAGAACATTTCTGAAGATTTGTCAGAGTTTTAGTTTAGCAAGAGAATTGAGTTGATAGTTACTGAAGAAACATTTTTGTTATGACTAGAGAATTATGTGGCACTTAGAAATGCTGAAAATAGCAAAGTTTTTTTTTGTGGGCATTATGCAATTACTGTCCTAAACCACATCTTTCACTTTTACTGCATTATTTACTATGCTGGTTGTAAACTCTGAAATTTCTATTCGTGTGGATTATATTTAAAACTTACAAACTTAATTTGGCTCTAAAATTAACATCACTTTGCTAGTAGTGAAGATGGAGATTCACCCCCATCAAGGAAGTCTCTGAAGTCCATGCATACAGGAAAACTGCTGCCAGAAGGGGGCTCGATGGCCTCAGTCTGCACTGAAGGGCCACCAGCTGGGTACTACGATTCCTGAAGTCCATCTTTCTTGCCCAGATAGAGTGACTGACAATGCTGGGGTTCAGGGTCCAGCTGAACCCCTTTTCACAGGGATTTGGGTGCTCCCAAAAGGCAGGTGAAGGAGAAGGCACACACAGCCAGCCCATAGCATTCAGGTTTATCTGTACCAGTGCTGTAGAGAGTGGGCATTTAACTACATCTCTAGGTTTACAATATAATGTAGAATCATAGAATGGGTTGGAAGGAACCTTAAAGATAATCTAAAGATTTTTTTCCTAGTAGCTTATCTCAGTCTACTCTCTTTCAGCTTGAAACTGTTACTCCTCATCCTATCACTACATGACCTGGAAAAAGGCTCTTCCCAGCTTTTCATGCAGGTCCCTTCAGGAACTGGTTGTAAGCCATCTTATTGAGCACACTGCCTGGTTAGTTTACAGGCTTCCTGGGCCAGGTGCTTGCTGATGTGTCAGTGTTCTGGGCATCCTAAGCAGCAAATTACCACTTTTGCCCCTAGAATAAATGCTTTTGTTTTGCAGAGACCCAGCTCCTAAGCTGCTGATGGAGCTGCCAGCCCTTTGCTGCTCTCACCTCCCCACCCGGAGCTGCAGGTGAGAAGCAGAAGCAGAAATGATCCCAAAGCAGAAATGATGAGCATTTCTATCTGTGTGCATGTTGGATGTGTTGTTTTCTTAATAAAGACATAAATGTATTTCTTTATGAAATATTTCTACATCTATAAATTATAAATATTTAAAATGTGTAATATATGGATTTATACATGAAATACATATGTCTATATACATGCAATTTTATCAATATATATTTTTTTCTTCATACTGCATTCCTGTCATGAGAAAAGGTATTGAATATTTTCCTGGTATTTTTCTGATCTCTAATAAAGTATGCACACCTGACAGGCTGCCTCTCTCACTGTATTACAACCTTTGAATACTCTGCAGTGCTTTAGGCTTCACACAAATATAAGGATTTTGAGACTGGGTAAGAGCTGCAACATGCAAGCAATGATGATATTTTTTCTTCTTTTGGCTATGATTTCTTCTCAGCAAGGATTCTTTTTTCCCCCTATAGCTTCTAATTTGCAATATTTTCAAGTATAATTACTTCAGATTGTGACCTGTCATATCAAGAATGTATTTACATATGAAGCAGACAGTAATGCACTTGCTGAAGAGCAAGAACCCATCACTGTTTCCTCAAAGTCAAGACAACTTAAATTTCTCCCTGAAAATTTGCACATAGGTCACAGCTCAAGGGCTGTCAGGCTCAGAGCAAGTTTTTACATATTTTTGGTTATAATGTAGAGGCTTGAACAGATTGGAGTATTTTGAAGCAGGGCAAATGCCCTTTTTGCAAACCACTGAGACAGCTGGTACCCTATGATGAAACCTATGACAAACCCTATGATGGAAGTGGAAATCCAACAGGCTTCACCAACAGGAAAAATCAAATCCCTTTGAGAACATGATGTGCCTGTAACCAGAGGCAGAGCAGGCAAACAGCCCAGGGAAAAGCTCATCAGGCCTTGGATTGGGAAATCTCGGTGCTTCCATTCATCCTGGAGGTGGCTGGGAAATCCCTGGAAAGTATTGAGGGTCAGATTGCCCATTGGTGATCTTGGTAAGTATGTACTCACATGAACAGCGCAGTGACTTCAGTAAAATCACTTGTGTAAGCAAGAGCTGCTATGTGGGAACAGGGCTACACCACCAAGCCTGGCATCAAACATAATGACATGCTGCACCTTTCCAGCATCCTCTATCTCAGGTTCTCAGGCTCAGATACTTGTAACATTCCTGTTATCATTAGCCACTTGGCACCTGGAAATAAAATCACAGCTGATACCTCTCCCCTTCATTTATTATAAGCAGCCTCTTATTAAGTCACAAGAGTAAAAGCCTGGAAGGAAATTTCAGACACTATGTGTAAGTAAGGTAAGGAAGTGGGCAATTTTTCCAGCAAACACTTTCCAACAGGGAAACTGAGTCATGGGAAGTGAACCATTTCCTACAGACAAATAGTGAGCCAAATAAGGGGCCAGGAGAAGTTTGCAGAGTTGTAGGTATGCTTTGAAACAGCAATGAGTGCATTCTTCAGGATGAGTTTGGATGGGGCTTTGAGCAACCTGGCCTAGTGGGAGGTGTCCCTGCCCATGGCAGTGGGGTTGGAATTAGATGATCCTTTCCAACCCAAGCCATTCATTGATTCTATGATGGTCCCCTGTGGCACCACTGGCCAATATTACAGAGGCTGATTTCTGCACTCCAGTTTCTGCACTTGAATTTATGTTGCTATGACCAGAATCTCAAAGATGTGATTGCACCACCTTTCACTGGTTTCACAGGCACTCAGATGTTTATGTTGTTTAGCAAAGCCAGGACTTAGTATCTTGTTGTTTCATTTTTTTTTTGCAAAGCAGGGCTCTTTTCTGGGCTTGTTTTTGGGACTACTGCATAGTCTTAGCTTCTGGGTGGGCAGTTACGAAGTTGTAGGGTAGGAGTCATAGATCAGCTGGATTTGTTGACTCTCCATCACCACCAGCAGGATTTTAAATGTCTCGCTCTGAAACTTATGACAGATGTCAATGACAATACACTTTTACTTGGTGGCACATGGGATAGAGAAGAGTGGGGAAATCCAGCAGTAGTGGGATGTGTGTGCCCGCTGCTTCTTCAGAGGGAAGTCACAGTCATCAGAAGCTCTTTTAGGCTATCAATGTGGAGTGTCTAACGCATCATGCTCCAACTAGGTTGGTGTTGGCATTACTCTTTTCTGTGGCACCCTCCATCCTGCCTGTGTACTGGCATCAACTTCTTGAGGTGCTGTGCAGCAGCCACTTGCTCACAGGGGATGATGGGCACAGAGCTCAGGGCAGGGGTGGCCAGAGTCGTGAGGCTGAATCCACTGCATGGGGCACACCTTCTGCCTGAGGGATGCCAAGGAGAGACACAGCATGGTGACCACCTGCTGTATGCTGCTAAAGGTAAACCTGGGCCAGGTTTGGGAAAGGTCTGAAGCAGCTCAGCCAACCCGTGGCTGATTCTGAGAGACCAGAGCTTTGCACTGAGCAACTGAATAGCACATACTAATGAATGAGGGCAACTACATTTAGAAATGGGCTTAGGATAGTATTTGAATCTGTAACCTACCTAAAAAAACCCTGGTATTTGTATTTAATACTAATGTAATACTGTGAATGAATAGTCTTTTTCAGAGTCTGACTCTGAAAATTCTTCTGAAGACAAAAATAATGAGAAATGCACAGCCCTCCCTTTCTTGGTGCCAAACCATTTGGAAGAGCTTCAACTTAGATGCCACTTAGACATTTTTCTGGTTCCTTCAAACATAGGCCATGTCAGAGGGCCAACCCACTCATAGGGACCAGAACCATAAGCAGAACTTACACGGGTCCTTGTGAGGAGGTACTGTAGACCTCCTTGCAGTACTGCTCTTCCCAATTAAAAATACACATCTCCACCACATGCTCTCTTTAAGCAAGTATTTCTCAAACT
>NW_009952893.1:6299897-6336891 GCF_000747805.2 Chaetura pelagica | reverse complement strand
CCTGCTGAAGGTCAGGTCTAAAGTGATGTGAACTGATTAGAAATGTCATGTAGGGTTTTTTTTTTAAGTCATATGATGTTGCCAGAGAAATGGCTGCATGATGAGGCAGTGACTTAATATAAAGTAAAAATTATCAATAATTACTTGTGCTGAACACAAGGTACTTCTTGAAATATGATAGATTTTCTCTTGCATATAAAAAAAGCTAGCAAGGTGAGACTGTTCATGTACCTTCATGATGGGGACAGGTCACATATGTGTCCTTCTAAGGACTCCTGTTGCCATCAAACAGCCAACATAATCTTTCCCCTGCACCAGGGCAAGTTTAGGAATGAGAAGACTGCATAATCTCTTGGTATATCTACTAATGTGATAGAGATGTAGAGACAGGAGCAAAAGAAATTAGACAGAGTATAAGACATAAATGACAGAGAAGTTATGGAAAGAAAAAATCTGAGCAATGTGTTGGGAGGAAAATCTCTTGGAGAAAGACAAAGAGAAGAGGACTTGCAGTGCTGGGGGGAAGACAAGAAACTTGGCTGGCAGAGGACAATAGAAAAAGGAGAAAGAGGGCAAAAGATGAAGCACCAGGAGATAGGATAAAAAGAAAAATAGGAAAAAAGAGGAAAAATGGGGAGAAATTATACTGACAAATTCCTGCTACTCCAGAGTATGCCTCTGTGACTGCTTTCTGAGTGCATGCTAGACTTAATTTGCCATGAATGATAGGTTTCAGAAGAACTTTAGATTTCAATGTGCTGTGAAATGTTCCCTGCTCAGCCGTTGCTGTAGAGTGGGGAAACTGGCAGGAAATCATTGTGAACAACAGTGAGTGTTATTTTGAGGGAGACATAATGGCTTGTTTGGTTTGACATCCAAAACAGATATAACTGTGAGAAAAGCATTTAAATGCTAATCTGTCATTTCCAGCGGGTAAACAAAAACTAACACGCATAAAATCTGTGGTGCTTGTGAAGCAAGTGCTCTAGAAGCCTGAAATACTGCTTAATTTACAGAAGACAGGAATCTCTTTGCAGGCAGAATTTATACCTGAAATATATGAAGGTCGAGAGAAAAAATGAAGTACTCAGACCTCTGTTTCCTGGTGGTGCATTTGGATCATACAGTTCAGGTCACAGAAGGAGTGATTTTTCTTTTTCAGTGTATTGCTCAGAGATGGAAATATGCAGGCAAATATTTTCCTGGAGCAGTTAACACCTGCACAGTCCAATCAAAATACATGTAACCAAATTGGATAGATTACATAGAGGTGTTAAATTAATCACATTTTTCTCCCTTTTATGTAACCTCATGTCAACAGAACAATAGTAACTATGACCAAGACCCTAGGAAGTAAAAGTTGGCTCTGGATGAGTATGGAAGAAATGTTCTTCCTTGATGACAAGCCAACATGTTTCCTAAGACACTTGAGCAACTGAGAAAATCTTGGAGAACATTTCTAAAAATCACAGTGCCTGCCACCAGCCTCCAAAGTGTCACACACACAGCCAGAGGTCACCAGGAATGGTGCTGCTGTCAAATGGCTCACCCTACTGCAGTGATGGAAAGAAAAGGTAGGTTTCTTTCCACTCCGGGATGAGTCTCCTTATCAGCAGCTCTGGTGTCAGCCTCCAGCCATACCACAGAGCTGCAGGTCTAGGTCCTCAGACATCATCTTTCTATAAATAAAAAGAATGGATCTGAGATTTATGTTAGCATCACAGGATTTCTCTGTTGCAAGGAGGTCTCTATGGATTTAGTTTTATTAAAGCTTAAAAAAAGAAGAGGAGAATAGAAAGGCAAGAGTAATTTATTGCAACATATAAAAAAAAACCAACCTAGAAATCCTTATTCAGAGAGGATTTCCATTAACTACTACGAGGGCTGCCATGCTGTGTGGATACACAGGCAAAGAGGGGAAAACTTCAGAGTGTGCTGTGCACAAACTGTGCTTGAGAAGGAAATAAACAATTTAAGATTCATCTAGTAGTTTAGTATTTACTTGAAAGCTGTGTTTGTCTTGCTGCCCTTCCTGCCTTCTTTTTTTATAAATTTTCTTAATTATTCTGTTCTGCTTAAGTTCGTAATTAGCTTTTAATACGCTTTTCTTTCTATTATGTCTGCTTGTTCATGGAAGTCCTCAATACACACATAGACAAATCATGAAGAGGTCTCTACAATGGCTTAAATGTGGTCATGTAAGCAGACAAATGACTGGAACAGAGAAAAACTCAGTCACCTGCTCCTTCTCCCTGTAATATAGTCTGGTTTATCTGCTTATTATCTACTCACGTGGCTTTTTGTCACGCAAGTCTCTGAGCTCCTGATAACTGCTGAGTAACTTGTACAGAAAAAATACTTTAACAGAAATAGAAGAAAATATTTTAATTTCCAGCTGATGAGAGGCTGCCAAAGAACACAAAAATAAATCCTAGTGCAGTTAATAGGACATTCTGTAATAATTTAGCTCGATCTGACCTTGGCATGGTCAGACTATCTGTGGCAGAGCTGATTTTAGTCCTGGGCCTTCACTTCTCAACTTTCCTTTGCATTTTCCTCGTACAGGCCTTCTGTAATACAGGCAACATCTATGTGTCATCTTTGTTTGAAGAACTGCACTTTCTTGTGATCTTATGTAATATAAGGCCCTGGAGTATAACTGTGAAACTTTTGTTGGGCTGGAAACTTTCCCAAGGCCCTCTACTGGACAGTCATTTGCTCTATGCCGTAGGGAGGTTCATGGAAGGTCTCCTTTCGAACATCACTTGTCCACTGACTGCTGTTTGTTTTGGGACTGAAAACAATACAGAAGCAAAGGCTGTGTCTTTGCTACACAGAGCCTGTGTCAAAATGCACATTTAAGACATTTCCCAGAAATCTTAAATCATTGCTGACAAGTTCAGAATCAAATCATCTTCCACTTGTCTTGAGATACTTATCCATGGGAGAAAATGTAATCATTCATTTGACAATCATCACCATAATCTGATGTTCTTTGTGATATTCTATTTGTGTTTATTTTATGCATTTGAAAGCATTGATAGGATAAAAATCTGGAGAACCTTCCTTCTCCAATGAAGTTTCTAGGTAAATTTCAAATAGAGTCTCAAGGTATTCTGGAACTGCCTTAACACTGTTTTGTAGGATAAAGAAGCCAACACAGTGTTCATTTGTACATTTTGAGAGTTTGTGAAATTAGGATATTGTTTCAAAATGTTTAATTATGCGTGGGAGAGCTTTGACGTTGCTCTTTCAACTGACAAACATAATCTTATACTGTGTCTAAGGCTCTCCACATAGATCTTACAAGCTTTACTCTGTTGTCAATATCCTGTCTTGGGTTTCATGACCTAGGTTCAGCGGATACTTGAGGACACCCAGCACATGGCATCAGACATCTTGATGACACCAAACCTTGCACACTGCTGTATAATGACCTCTTGTATTATTTTTGTCTGTTGACTTTCTAAACCCATCAAAGCAGATTACAGCCACTTACAGTGTTCATGTCTTCTGAGTTCTTTGCTCAGCTTAATTCAGCAAGGAAATCACCTTATCTGTCAGATATTCACTGTACCCCAAAATCTCTCTAAAATACATCATAATCCTTCAGGTGGACTAAGAAAGGATCCCTTTACAAACATAATTACACAATCTGTTTTAAACATCTTTTTCATTCTGATGTACATAAAGGACCAGATTTGACTTCTCATTCTATTCTGTGAGTGGCTCACTGATGTTAATGACGTAAGGTATGAACGCAGATGGCAGGCTGTCATTTTTAGTTAAAGACTTCTTGTTTAAAGTCCCACATTTGTAAAATTACTCCAAAGCAATACAACATAATAATACACAGAAACTGAGCCCAGGTGACACAGGTACAGATACTTCTCAGCCATGGTTCTTGACAGTTTTGCATACTTATACCTAGGACAAAAGTTGCTGTGTTGACTACAAACATGTTTTTCTTTAGACAGCCACTTTGTTTTATTTAGAAGGCAATTACAACAAGTTTTTCTGAGAGCTGTTGTTGCCCCCCCATCCTCTGTTGTTGCCCCTCCATCCTCTGTTGTTGCCCCTTTTCAGGTGAAGAAAAATGAATAGGAATGAATATGTAAAGGTGATAGCAAAGTCAACGTTCCACCACTGCCAAGTATTATTTCAGAGTATGAGATCAGGATCGAATGAGATGGGGGTAAAATACAAGAAATAACTTTTTTCAACAGTTTTCCTTGAACATATCTTTGCTTTGGATGTATAACAGATAACCACCAATTCGTATTTGTGAATAGAGTCTGAAGCTGAAGAAAAGGAGAAGTTCTTTAAGTAGCAGTTGATGTTCTGCATTAGCAAAGAGGTTAATGTGAACAGTATATTTAGTTGTTTTGTTTCCTCCTCAAAAAAAGGATGACATGCTGCATTTATGCAGGAAAATTTACTGCCACATGACTAAAATTAGAGTCCACATTTATGCTTCGAGTTTATGTCATTATCCCAAGAATGGTGTGGGAGTTTAAACCTATAATCTCTGCATACACAAGGAATAGATGAGGACTACTCTGAATAAATACAACAGCCTCAGAAATTCAGCTCTTAGCATTTGACTCCATTTTTAATGAACTTAAAGAATAGGTGCTGGAAAGCAAAAGTGGAGGGCAGAAGGACAAGTAACCAAGCATACTATCTAGGCATTTAATATATCTGCCAGCCTGCTGTTTAACCACTCTGGAGTCCTGTAATAGTATTAGCTGACACAGACGTGTGACTGTGCTTGTCAGACGTCACTGATGGGCTAAGGGACTTGCTGCAGCTGTAAGCCCCGACACTCCAGTTTACAACGCATGCTGCAGCTGATCCACCTTCTGCTAGTCATACTTTCAGATAGCCTGCTCCTCCATAGATAACTAAACACTGCCATGTGTGACAGCTCCGGAGAGGTTTTCTGATTTTCCTGAACTTCTGTTGACAGCTTCTTCTTCACTGTGTTGATAGTTTTTGGGTTCTTTTTTTATAAAGCAAGCTCAGAACGCAGAGCCTTTGCAGTGTGCCATAAGCAAAATGTGTGGGGTGGGGAGGAGGCAACAGTAGTTCTCAGTAAATGGCACCAGTAAATGACACCAGCAAATAACAGTGGTTCTTAGTAAATTAGTTGTGTAAATTTGTCAGACAGTGACACCTTTCAGTTCTAGCTCTCAGATCTGTCTTTCCATGGCAGCTTTGCATATTGCAGCATGTTGATTACTATCTCTGCTTTCTACAATAGGCTGTAAAATGATAAAGGTGAGAAGTTAATACCTAATCCAAACCTAGCATCAGTGTCATTTTGTTTGAATGCTACCTCACTTCACTCAGCTGCACCATGTCTTTCCAGAACCAAACTCATACAGTGAGCTCTTGTTATAAAAATGGGTGCAAGACAATATTAAAATGTAAAGGAAAAGATTGTTGTTTCCTTCAGATTCCTATTCCCCATCAACCTGAAAAATTATAGTACCTTCTCACTTATCTGACATGTAAACCTATCTATCAACCTGATTCCTATGTTCCAGATCTATCATAAGCATTCTGGTTTGGATTGTGACACAAATCCGTAACGATTAAGACATCCTTTGAATAGCCTTAAGAGTAACTCATGAGCCTATTGTAAACTACCTGCTCTTTTCATTTGCTCAAACCTCTGTGCTGAATTCTTTTAAGACAGACTTCAATGTATGTGAGAAGGTTTCCAGAAATTCCTGAGAGGCCAGATCACATCTTATAAAAGGAAAAGTAACTATTATTCCAGAGAGCAAATAAATAGAAAACATTCATCTAAAAGCCAGAATACAGCAAGACTCCATTATGAGGACGATCTCAGATTAGTAAAGCCCTAGTTTTTCCTTATTCTATGTTATTTCTCCATTATTTTTCATTCAATATAAAGCCAGAGTAGACCAGACACAGTGGTTCCCATATTCTTCCATGAAACTATTAACTAAGTAAGCAAAACAACCATTATGCATCGTTTCTGTACATATCTACAGTCACACATGTTCATCTTTGTGCATGGGTATTTACGTGTATATAAACTCATGACAATGGGTTTTCAGGGAAATGAACAAGGCAAGCCCTACGGGGCTGATTAGTTTTTCTTCCACAAAACTTGGTAGAAAGTTCTCAGCTCCTCCTATTTAACAGCTTGGGCTTGAATGGGCTCCATTTCTGTCCAAGTAAAAATCTAGCTTTAGTGTTTTCAGCCACAATGGGAATGTTAGTCCACTTTGAAGAGGATTTCTCTGATTGACTGGCTCAGTGCCTTGGACGCATCTTTTACTGTGGAGATGCTGCACAGTCAGAACAACACACTTGGGTTCAGTGGCCAGTTCTTATCTAGTCAGAACAGCAATGAATAAGACAACTTGCAAAATGTAGTAATTTGTAAGTTTTGTCCCGAAATAGATAACAACACAATTTCTAGGATTCTTCTGCTGTCAAACAATTGCCATTCTCTCCTTTTGTCAGACGTCCTTTGGTCTTCGTCCATCGTTCTGCCATTTCCCTTAGCACAGTCATTTTTTTTTCCTCAGCTTAGATGTCAAGATGAAATGCAGACCAAAGTTTTCTAGTTGTAGTAAACCTGTGTCTTCTATGTGCCTTATACTGCCAGTTCAATATAAAACACATGTAAGTCCTGAGAATACATCTGACCTGAACTAACTCATGGCAAATAAAATAAACTTATAGCAATATGATTCACTTGAGAAAAATACAGAACACTGTCTGTCCCTGTGTTGCTCAACAGAAACAGTAATAGAAAACTATACGTAGAGTAGTAAATTATTCTCACAGCAGAAGATGCATTTAGAGATTCTGAATTAAAAATGAGCACATATGCTTATATTCCTGGAAGCATGACATCCACATTCCTGGCAGTTTGGGACCCAATGTAACAGATTCTTAAGCAGTTTCCACCCTTCTGGAGTACCAGATTAATTCTCCACAGATGAAGATGATGTAAATATGAAACACTTGGCTCCAGCACGAAGCAGTCAAAAGTGATTTGCTGACTCTCCCACCAGTATTTCAGCAGGTTCTGAGCTACCTTATTATTCCTGTAAGCAAAAGCCAAAAGCTTCGGCTCCCTTCCCAACAATGCTTCAAGTGCCATTGAGGTACTCAGGCAGAGAAAAACTGAACCCCCCAAAATCAATTAAATATAGCAGTTTAATTTCAGATTATGTGACACTGAATCAAAGTCAGTGCCCTGAGGGGATGGAGGACCTGGCTGTACTCTCAAAGTATTTCAAGTGCTGCATCAACTGTGACAAGGAGCTTTGAGAACAGCTGTAATCAGCAACAACACTGTGCAGGTGTGCTGCTTATGTGGGGAACGTGCAATGTAAATTCTGAGCAGTAACTGGTGAGAAGAAAATAGTATTTTCTATATTTCCATTGCCCAGCCATGCTTTGATCTATACAAATATCCTACTAGCTACTTCTAGGTAGGGCAGATTAATTCCCTAAGCTCATTATACAACATAAAGCAAAATTACCAGATCATATTTTCACCAGTCTTACTAGAGACCATTAGTATATATGAAGATGCATTTTGGCATTTTTCCCCTTAGAAATAACATGTACAATATCACATAATCACAATGTCTTTGAATCTATAATACTGTGGTAAAATTTTTTACTTATTTTCTGTTTCTGTGCCTATAAAGAAGACCAATTAACAGTCTCCTGTAAATTAATTGAGTGTTTTGACTTAGCTAGTTGAAATTGAAAACATTTTTATCTGAAAGGATTTTTATCTTTTTATCTTTAATGACAAAATCTACTACATGTATTGGAAACTATCAACAGAACCAAGTCTGACCTGAGTAAGAATTTGAAGATTTAGGAAAAAAAGTGGTTAACTGTTGCTTATTTTACAGAAGGTGGCTCACAAGACAAAAACATTCTGTCTCTCATTTCTATTTCACCAAACCAACCACTGTGTTCAAATGCTGAATTTTAAGGGATGACATGCAGCCAGGTACATGCTTAATTAAGTTCTGACTAAATAATATGAACAAAATGCAATCCACAACATGATGAAAAGAATTAGGCATTCCCTATTTGTTCTGTAAACAATGTGACAATTAATTTTAATATTAACTGTTAGGGTTTCAATTATGACAATCTCTAAGAAGTGGTGTGTTGGATGCATGTCTCCAAATCTAGTGCTTTGTTGGTATAAAGCAATGGAGCAGGTCTTGGGAAGGAGTATGCCTTTGTGTGATTAGCTGCAACCTTTTTCTTCAGTTGCTAATGACAGTTAAAAAAAAAAAAAAAAGACATGGCATAAATATTTCTTTTGCTGTCTTCCAATACCTGGCTAAGTTTGCAGCTGTGCACTTAAGTAAGATATTGTAGCCCATTAGGTGATGGATAATCACCGAGACAAATTTACGTCTCATTTTTTTCAGCACAAATTGAAGATGTTGTTTGTAAAGAATTCTCAAAGCTTTGTGCCAAATCCAGCTCTTTCCTATCAGTATTTTGGAAAAGCTGCAGCTTCCATCCAAAGAGAAGTGGATGGGAGAAGCTACACAGACAACCGACCTTGCTGCCTTCCAGTGTGGGAAAACTGAGAGGTCTCTTGAACTAATATGGTGAAAGCAGGATACCAAAGCCTGTTTTGTCTTCCCTTTCTGGCTCTGGAGAGCCAGTTCAGTTCCAGGTAACTCTGAGGACTCCTACTGATGTAAAGGAGAACTGAATTAGATCAGAGGCTGCTGCAGATTCTGTATCTAGCAGTGTTGCAGAGTAATCAGACTAAGCCAATATTTTCTAAAATGCTTGGGATGTCCCAAAATTCAAGCTCAGTACCTAAATGATTTAGACACATAAGTAATGTTAAATTAATGTAAAACAGTTCAAGGTGAATTTAGATGGTCTACCTCTTCTTCTTCCATTTTGTATGCTTTCTTGCAAGTGAAAAAAACAAACCTTGCAAGAAACCTTCAGACCTGTTCATTATATTCATCAATGACCAGGATGAGGGGACAGAGTGTATCCTCAGCAAGATACAAAACTAGGAGGGGTGGCTGACACTCCAGAGGGCCATGTTGCCATCCAGTGTGATCTGGACAGGCTGGAGAGCTGGACAGAGAAGAACCTAATGATGTTCAACAAGGGGAAACAGAGGGTCCCTGTACCTGGGGAGGAAGAATGCAATGCACCACTATAGGTTAGGGGTGGACCTGCTGGAAAGCAGTTCTGAGGAGAAGGATCTGGGACCCCTGGTAAATAGTAAATTTCCCATGAGCCACCAATGTGCCCTTGTCACCAAGAAGGCCAATGGAATACTGGGGTGCATAAGGAAGTGTGTGGCCAGTAGGTCGAGGGAGGTCATTCTCCCCCTCTACTCTGCCATGGTGAGGCCACAGCTGGAATACTGCAACCAGTTCTGAGCTCCCCAGTTCAAGAGAGACAGGGAACTACTAGAGAGAGTCCTGCAGAGGGCAACAAAGATGACTGAGGGATTGGAGCATCTCCCTTATGAGGTGTCCTGGTTTGAGCCAGGATGAAGCCGCTTTTCCTTTTACTGTTCTGTTGTTTTTTTCCCCTTCAGCAAGGTTTCTCTTAATTAGTAGTAAAGTGTTCCAACTAAGACTGATAACAGCTGGAATGTTTTTCTAACTGCTGGGTCTTCAAGGTCACACCTTCACTCTGCCGGCTCAGACACAATGGGGAGACCTATGACGCCCCTGTAAGAGGCTAAGTTAGACAGACAGAAAAACTGGCCAGAGATATTCCATTCCATATATCTATGTAAGCTCAGAGGAAGATCAGAGATCACAGAACACAACTTCCTTCCTGATTCTTCTTCCCTTCTCTTCCATCCATGGCCGGCATCTGGGGAGGACTCCATCCATCCATCACCATCGACCCCCAGGCTCGAGCTCTCCTGACCCTCATCACTCTGTGCTTTCTCCAGCAGCTCCGGAATTTTGCAGGACTGTTTGCAGCTCAGGAGATGCTGTGGGAGTTGTTAGGGGTAGGGGGAGGCAAGAGGCTTTTTCACATATTTGTATATAATTGTATATATTTTCTTTTATCATTAGTGTTTAAAGCTGTGTAGTTTCGTTTTCAATCCAGTAAAGTCTCCCTCTTTTTCTCTCTCTCCTTCCCTACCTGGGAAGGCTGAGAGAGCTGGGACTCTAGCCTGGAGAAGAGAAGGCTGAGTGGAAACCTTATTAATGCCTACAAGTATCTGAAAGTGGGTGCAAGGAGGATGCAGCCTGACTCTTCAGTACTTCCCAGTGACAGGACGACAGGCAACGGGCACAAGCTGGAACACAGGAAGTTCCACTTAAATATGAGAAAAAAATTCTTCACTTTGAGGGTGGCAGAGCCCTGGAACAGGCTGCCCAGGGAGGTTGTGGAGTCTCGTTCTCTGGAGACATTCAAAGCCCGCCTGGATGCAGTCCTGAGTAATGTGCTCTAGGTGATCCTGCTTTGGCAGGTGAGTTGGACTAGATGATCTCTGGAGGGCCCTTGCAACTCTGACAATTCCATGATTCCGTGAATCACTCCTTCCACAGACTGCTTTTCAGGAGCATCTGAAAAAGCTGGAGTATCAGGAATTCAGCTACCAAGCTACCAATCAGGGAGGATTTCTGTCAAAGAACATTTCTGAAGGAACTGTGTATGTTTTTTCCTCTTCTCCATAAGGTGCTGGAAACTGCTGCCAAGGGTTATATCTCAATATACACAAATACATACATATAAGCACATACATATATATATAGAAAGACAGAACTCATGGTTTTAAAGGTGGACCTGATGGGAACACAGAGTTTGTGTCAGGGCAGGGCTGTGGCTTCTCTCCTGGGCTGGGGTTCCAGGGGCCACCAGAGAGATGTGTCTCAGAGTCTTGGTCAGGGCACCCACCCTGGCAACACTGCTGCAGAACTGACACCATGTCACTACTGTTCAGCCTCTGGGCTCACTGGAGGAAACCTCTCATGCCTTTTATAGCTCTTTTGTGTCCTGAAATTATATGTAAGATCTCATTGAGGGTTTTGCTGGCTTTAATCAAAGTTTCTGGGTATTGTGAGATTGTAAAATATTGGTGAATGAGATTACTCCCTATCACATGACCTGCTGACTCTTGAAATGTTCTTTTGATTCCCCTTTTATTCGCACAAGTTGATAGACTAAAGAGCCAGACACCATATCATTTTCCCTAACACAGATCACCTTATTTCCTATTGTAGAGAAGCCAAACCACCACATATTATATGAGGTGACACTTCTTAAATACTGTAGGATATAGGAAAAAACCTGTTAATTTATGCTTTAGATTGATACCTTGACTTATCTTTCATTTCACTGCACCGAAATACTTAAGTCTACTGGCTAATAAATATTCCCTTACTAACCCTTCTAAAAATCTCTACACTGGAACAAAAACTTGCTCCAAAGATATTTGATTCTAAAGGACAAACAATGGGGAGATTATTTTTCTTTAGCAGATTCCCTAATTACATACTGCCTTTGCTTTACTAGCTGAGTATCTAATGAAGTCCTCTACCGTGCCATATTTCAGCAGCTCTAGATTCCTGGAATGGAATTTTAATGAAATCAGTGGCAAGAAGAAATTTTAAACACAAAACTTCATATACAAACACTATAAGCTCCACTTACAGAATTTCAAGCGTTGCCAGGATTACTGACAGGATTCTTTCTATTCTAAATACAGTAAAAACGTTACAAATTTTATTGATTAAATAACTTTGAAAAATGCAGGGTGTACATCATGGTACAGGGAGTGAGGGAGGAAATTACTGGACTGTAATATTCTCTTTAGTCTTGAACTTGCTCTCTATGGTTTTCAACTTTTGTCCACCTGTATGAGAACCTGCAGGGATGGAGGCAAAGGGGTAATTGCCTTCCAAATGAATCCTGATTTTTAGCTAACCCGTAATGAAATCAGCATCCGTAGGACAGAACAAGCACTCCTGCAGAGTATAAGGAAGGCTTCCACATCAGCCTTGCCTGAAAGCAGATCTGGCATAAGACACTCCCTAACGTGCGCCTGCTCAATATTTGCTTTCCACAAGGATTGTTATGATTAATGAGGGCTCATTTCTTTGCTATTTGTCAGTGATTCACACTAGCATTCAAAAGAAAAAACATTCTCCTTTATTTCTCAATGCAGACATTTTATGACCCTGAGAAATCCTAGTAGCTAACTGCTTTCAAGCCACAAAAAAAAACCTGCCCTGAAAACACAACAGACTCAAAAGATCAAATCCTGGCTTTACTAAAGAAAAACAGTATCTTGTGTAGGTCCAACGATGCAGCAGAGATGCTAACCAGCTGTCAGGGAGCAGCACTGTCTTCTGTGCTGCTGGAAGTGGGCCTCAGCTGTGCTTTGTCACTGGCCTCATAACAAGGGGAATTTCTGTGATTTGGCAGGGAACTGTGCACTTTTCTTGACATTTCCCTTGGGTGTCTTTCTCAAACTATGGTTTCTGCTAATTAACCTCACCTCTGAGCTGCACAGGGCAACTGCTTTCCCTTTTAGATGACAAAAAGCCCCTACAGTTAAACCTTGTTTGACCCACTGTTTGGCTGTGAACAGCACAAGGATTGACCAAATAAGCAATTGAAACAACACAGTTAACCAGAAACAAGCAAACAAACCTAAAATACAGCTCAGGGGCCATGTCACCTTGAAACATCCAAAATGAGCTCAGTGATGCTCTTGCACACTGCAGTGGTGGTAGGTGAAAAGGAGGATGAACTTTCCCATACAAACATACATGAAATTGGCCATGCTGGGTCAGAGCAATGGCTCACCTGGCTCTTTATCACACACCCGAAAGCACCCAGTAACAGGGAGAAAGCATAAAAGGGAAGAGCTCAAGGGAATATTTTCCCATATGCTCCCAACCTCAGCAAATCATGGCTGGGGACATAAAGAGATGGAGGTTGAACCACTCTCACTGCCTATAGCAGCTCCTTCTGCTTATGTTCTCTGCTTTCTGTGTTTGGACATGAGTTCCACTTGCTGAAGGCTTATTTATTTGCAATAAAACCCTTTGAGTATCTGTTTTACCATGACAACTTGTAAGTTTGTTTGTTTGTTTTTCATAAATGCTTCCTCCACAACCACCATGTTTGGCTTCTTCAAAGTTGCTTCTAGTATATCTCCTTTGAGGAACCTTTTATTTCCAAATTAATTATTTCCATAGTAGGTCCTTTTTATTATTGACTTTTAGATTATGACAAATTTCTAAAGAGTCCACTCATTTTTAAAAGGTTTTCTATGGATATATTTTGAAACACACCTTTGTGGGATCTAAACATCTTCTCTTTGTATCACACCTTATGTGTTTTTGCCATTGCAGCCTCTTTGGTTTCCTTCAGATTTTCACCATTCCTGTCTTCATTCAGGCAAAGCAGCAGGTAGTACAGCTGCAGGATTTCATTATTTCTGTTTATATCTGGGTTTCTGGGATCCTTCTAATACCGTGAACTCTGATTTACATAGCATATATTAATATATATTGATCTGTCCTTACATATCTGGCTTAAGCAGGACTTTGCCTGCATGGGTTTTTTTTGATCTTGGTCTTATTTTTAACTAAGGAGAGAGCTTTTTTTTTGCTTTTTTAAATTTTATTTTCTCTTTAGTGGATGATCACTGATTCTATGTGCTTCTTCAATTGCCGTATTTTCCCTACTTTTTGTCTGAAAAAAGTTTCTATAATGTCTGAAGTTCACTTTTTTTTGTGATACAGAAAAATTACTAAATGCAATGTTAGGTTTATCCAAGCTTACCTACTGCATTGCTTTTGCCTTTCAGCAGGCCCAGCTTTGCCTTTTTCTGAGCCATGCAAGCGTGACAAATTGGAACAGAGTTAAAAGAAAACAAAGGAAAGTTAACTCCACTGAAAGGAGATGTATATACATTGTCTAAGAGAATGTTAGGTGTTGCTGAACGCCCTGAAGCCCAGCTGCCATGCTCTAACAGCACTGGCTATTGTAACCACTTCCCTAGTTTGCTGGGGACTCCATTTGTTGCACCCACATGTTTTTCCTCCTGCTCATCCCCTACTCAGCCTACAGACTGTGAGATTTGCGTGGTGTACACGGTGATTGATTCTCTACTGGCTGCTGCAGCACTAGTGTAATGAAGACTAAATGTGACCACAAGTCACAGTGGAAAAAAATATCCCATCCAGAAAGCAGTTGTAGGATAGGTCTGACAAATTGTTTACTGTTCTGAATGTCAAAATTGTTGTCTTGACTCAAGTGCAGTTAATTATTGTTCTAATTTACAAACGTTAAACAAAAAACTTGGAAGACACAGATCTGATAGGATGAAAGTTGCTGCTGAAATCAAACATCACTGAGCATGCTGGACCATCCACAATTCACAGCAACACTGTGGCTGGCATTGTGGCCCTACATCCAAGTTAATAAGCCTTGCCTCTGACTAAGGTGAATTAACACGAGGGTAGCACCACAGGGTGAGCAGCAATCCAACTGCCAGTCCTGGGGCAGACCAGGTGGAGTTAGCCTAGGAATTTTTGCCCTATAACTCATTTCAGAATTCAGAGGAAGCTGACTGGATCAATTATGAATTCAGCTTGTCTGAATTATACTGGAAGAGTAAGCAGGTTGCAGCATCTCATAGGAGATGCTTCCCATCTGCTTACCAAAGAAATGGAATTTTCAAGCCAAAACAACAGGACAGAGCTAAGCATCAATAACTGTGGATAAATATCTAAAGCAAAATCTGGATGCACCTGAAAACTTTCTTACTCTTTTATCTTGGCTCTTAGCATTCCTTTTTGTGTTCCCAGCTATAAAGTCCTTTGTATTCAAGCTACATTGTAGAAATCTGATCAAAGGTAAATGGTTACTACAATAAGTAGCAGTTCAATTCTGTAAGTATAGTGCAATCTATACATTTTCTTTTAAACAAAAGCACTGAACTAAACATGTCAGAAGACTCTGAGATCAACTGACATGGAATCATTGAATCGTTTTGGTTGGAAAAGACCTATAAGATCATGTACACCATTACAAAGATACACCCACAATATATTGGCTAAAATAGCTTATTTCCCACTAAAAGAAGTAGAAACAAGACTTCTAAGTCTCTTTGGCTTCTGAAAATCTCTGCCTGCATTATTAAATAAGAACATTATTTCATTAGTAACAGTAAGGGAGGATAAATTCTGCCTACCTGAAGTGTAAAACATGTAAGACCAGATTTCCACAGAAAGAAAAGAAGGCCCAGATGTACGGCGCTGTGTAGGACGTGAAAGATTTGCATTCAGCTCCCTGCTTTGTCATGGACTTTCTGTGTGACCTTACAGCAGCTGCAGTGTACCTCAGGTCCACGTTAGTACAAAAGGGCTGCTCTGCTCTGCCAAACAACTGTAAATCTCAAATCACTCAATATTGCAAGGCACTCAGTACTAAACCAATGACATTAGGGACAGATGAGAACATACATCTACTTGTCTGCATTTAATTGGTAAGCAAGGCTCATTAACTTTACTCCCCAAATACTATAAGATGTTCATGCTTTCTTTAATAGATGTGTTTCCACCACCAAGGTGAGCTTGTGACACAAAATCTGTACTATGAGTGATTTACACAACAAAAAACTGGTAATATCATATTAAATTTTCCTCAAGCACTACATAAACCCCTCTCTGGGGTACCTTAATTTTGGGCCAGCGTGGTGACATGCTTATATGACTGAGCACAGCTGCAAAGCACCTCACTTTGCACCGTACACATGTGAATGCACATGTGTAAAACATACACATGAGCTGTCAGTAAACATGAGGGAACTGCTGTCCCCAGCTTCGTTTAAAATTCTGTCCTACACAGTTGGAGAAGACACTGCTTTGCTTTCATGGAAGGAATACTCTCACTCCCAAGTAGGTTAGTCATCAGACCTTCTCTGCAGTAAACAGCAGTCACTATGTTCTGTACTGTGGATTATGATGTGGCAAACTGGAGAACCTCTGTATGAAATTCACTACCTTCTCTTTTTGACCAAAAGGTCTGATAATAGAAACAAAAAGTTACATAAGATATTAAGCTAAGGGTTTTTAAGAAGAATTGAGTAATATTGCCATGGTTTTTAGGTGCCAAAACCCTAATATGCACTAGGACTTCAGCACATTTAGATACTTGCTGATTATGTTTCTCTTACCCCCTACCTTGTCCTTGGTCTTCTTTTCTGCTGATCTTTTCTAGCCTTAGGGAAATTACCTGATGACTTATGCTGCCTATTCCTTTTTCCTTGAACCCTTACACTAAGAGACAATGTCAGCTCTACAGCACAAATATTAGGTTACTTATATAGAATGCAAACGTAGCTATCTAATTGCATGTGTCATTCCAAACAACATGCATCCTGCTGCCAATACAGGTTTCCTTCCTTTGAAACATGACAAGCTGTCTGGAGCACTGACACCCCACTCTCTCCCAAAATGGGCTGCAGAAAGAACAGCATTCACTGGCACAACTGTGACTACAAGCTTTTACATGGAAGGGAAAGAAAAGACTGCTTTGGTTGTTCAGACACAACCTGGCCCTGTGTTTTACTTCTTAATTTTGATCTATTATCTCCCATTTTTTTAGAGTACTGTAAATCTCCATGAACAGCAACTGCATTTCAAAATAGCACCTGTATTTCAAGCTGCATTTCAAAATAAGCTTAGGAAACTACTTTATCTGTGACAACTCAGCAAACAATGAATGCTAAAGTATTTGACATCATTGTGTAAGTTTGTCAGGGTCTTTCATCCACTAAAAAAAGCATCTTGTTTTCTTATATGCTAGATCAATGCTACAGCAGTGCACACCAAAGACAATGGATGTTTGCATTTCTGCTATAAACACCTGGGGAGACTAAGGTGAACATCGCCCTGAAGGGGAGGTTTCACTTTAGAGAAGTCTTAACACAACAGTTATGGAAATTTTAAAATAAAAACATTTTAGGTAAAATAGTACAAGTGCAGTGAGAGTCTTTTATATAGACCTTAAGAAGCTGAAAGAGAGATCTGTGGGTTTTTGCTTGTCTTCTAATTGACTCCTTCATGCACATACAACAGGGAAAAGAAAACTGCAATCATAGAGGCAGGGTAAATAGAAAGGGGAAACCCAGCTAAAAACCTCCATTCTTCTTTTCAGTTTTACTCGTCTACCTCTGTGCAGGTTGTGTCATTTCTGTGCCCGTAGGTGCTGTTTGCCCATGGCAGTGGGAGGGAACTACTTCTTCCATCCATCACCACACAGATGAAGGAATGGTTACCATGGGTACTCCTGTAGGCAAACTGACCTGCCCCAGGGATTCCCTGGTTAGTGTATGTTTTTGAGGCATTGCTTCTCCTAGAAAGATCACTCTTGAGTTCAGCTTAGTTCCCGATGGATAACGCTTCTTCTCACATAACATGGAACATGGGGAGGGACTCATAGCTTTTGAAAGTTTTCTTCCCATCTTCCCTTTTAAAAAGGAAGGGGTAAGAGGTATCAACCAGATTTACAGTCATGCCTCCCGCTTGCAGGGACTGTCACAGGTGCTCCTGCAGCTTGCACGCCGACTTTCAGCTTGACTTCTCAAGCAGAAGACATCTGTGCCTGCACTGTGCCCTTTCAAGCTGCACCTACCAGAGAAGACCCTGGGGAGGATGCCTCAATGAAAGGTTGGCAGCAATAAAACCTTGCTAGCAACTGTGCTCAGTTAACCACATCTCTCTCACAAACAGCCTCCTTTTCAGGAACCTGGGCTTAGATAAGGGTTAGGTTTTGGTATGAAATCAAATTAGGGTGGAAACAGATAATGGCAGAGTTATAAATGCTGAAGTTACATTAACATGAATACTGTTTTGCTGAAACATATCAGACATGTTATCAGGGATCCATGCAACAATTGTTATTTCCAAGATTAGGTTTATGTTGCTCTCCTAAACTAAAACATTTGTTTTCAAATAATGATAGAAATCAGTCTGAGAGGAAAAGCCATCTGTGAGTCAGACACACCAGCTCTCTTCAGGGGAAACTAATTTGCTTTCAGAAAAGAAAAGTATTTCAGAATGCTTACAAGTACGTAACAAACTGAAATTGGCTATTCCTGAATTCAACAGGCTGAAGAAGCTACTGAAAAGTTAAAAGGAATTATTCACTATTTCACTGTAACTGCACCAGCTACAGCATTTTGAGTTAATTTTCCATATGTACTTATCCCACAACAACCTCACCAGCAGGTAGCAGAATACACCAACCTAAAATTTGGGTTACAACAGACTAGCATCAGCTTCACTGAAGCACACGTAAGGATTAACCTGAGGGTCACACGTTGGCTAGCAAAAGTACTTATAAAATACAATATTTACCGTAAGAAACTAAATGCAACTAGCAATTAAGAAATTGCTACCTGTATGTCAGTGACCCTAGGCTGAATTTTCCCACTTAAAAATAGTACAATAGAACCACAACAAATGTAAGTGCTTTGATCAAGATCACATTAGAGCAGACTTTGGGCTGGTTGAAATTTGCTATGGATTTTTTTTTTTTTTAGCTAAACAAGTTGTTTTCCATTAGAAGTATCTTCTTTTTTTCTTTCTTCCTCATCTACTGTTTTTTCAGACCTTCACATCTCCACATTCCTCTTTGGGTGAGATTCCCTCATTTCATTTTTCACGGTGTACCCACCTCCTCTTATGAACCACCTGTGCTCAGTGTGAAGGGTTGTCCACTGTTCTGCCAGGATACAGGGGAAAACAACAGAAGCATCTCAAAATGAATCCAGGATTTTGGTCCTCGTTTTGGATTCAGGAGTATGGCCTGCCCATTCCCAGAGTTTTAAGAGGCTTTCCAGCCATCTGAGTTGGAGATGCAGAAGTGGCTAGTTACAATTCCTGCCATGGTATTGCAAGGGCTTTCCATTCCTGCAATTACCTCTATATTGCCAGTAAAGAGACTAAAATGTGCCTGAGAGGCTGCTGAGTACAGAACAGACATGATACAGCTGGAACTAACAGCCTCAGCTCTAAATAATGTCTGAGTAATTTGCCCCTCCTGCTTGAATTCTAAAAACATCTGTAGGGTTCAGTAAAACAGGACTGGCCATGTACCTATCTACTCTTCTCATATGAGATGCTTGGCCTTTTTGTGCTAAACGCTGGTAGGAAAGGTCTAAAGTGCTTTGAAGTCAATGTCAGTGTTTCAACAGAACTCAGGGCCACTAGGCAAGTTTTTCTGTGCTATAATGTCCCAAAATGTATTTGCATACATACATAGACCACAGACCAAAATGCTTTTGGAACAGTTTGGTTTTTTTCAAATAGCATTACATTCACAAAATAATTTGTATCAAATTAAAAAAAGAAAATATGCAAAGCATAAAAGCTTTGTTGAAAAGAATAGAAATGGAAATGAGTTCATAGTTCTCAGAACAAGCCTGTAACACTTTTGGGTGATGTCTTTTAGTCTGCAAAAAAACTACCTTAACTAATTTAGCAACAGGCACTGTTCTCCAGAAAAACCTCCCCCAAAGCCAAACACAGTGGTAGATGTTTCAGTAAAGCAGAACAGACAAGTTACCCAGAAGCCTTCAGGAAACAACCCAAAAGGAGATTAAAGTGCTTGGGAAAAATCTATGTGAACATGAGTTCATAAAAAAAACCCTGATGACAAAGTTGTCTGTCACAGAAGTCTGACTGAAGAAGTACAAAAAAATGGGATCACCTCAGGAGTTCACCAAAAACACCACCTTTAACAATACATTAAATCAAGGCAAGCTGGACTATCCCAAAGCATGGCCACAGCCACCCACTTCCAATGGGGCATTCTGCAAGTGGCCAGTGACACCTGAAACTGTCACTGCAACTTGGCTGTCCTTGGGATAGCTCTGGTGTGTGCCATACCTGAGCTATTTAAAGCAATGTCTAACCCTCGTGGTTGCATCAGAAGGGACCCAATCAAAGATGAGTGAAGATACTGGGCTCCAGATAAGAAACATGCCTTCTGCAGTCAAGCTGATTATGCCCCTGGTGAAAAAAAATTTCCTTTAAGAGCCATTTAATGAAGCACAAGGGTTTTATAAGAGGAGTGAAGTGCTAGTTTTTAGACAGGAACTTAGGGGAACACAGTATCATTTCCAAAAAGCAGCAGACATAAAAGGTTCTCAGTGAAGAATGGACCTGAGCCTCAGAGACCAGGTAAGACTTGCCCAGCCTCAGGAGTTCACCTTGTTATTCAGACAAAAATTGCCTCAGACTTCAGGTTTGCATCCAGTGTTCTGGCACCTGCCTTTCCCTATATTTTAGAATAAATAGTGTATGAATATTTATAACAAGTAGCTATAAGAGGACTTAAAAATTCAGCAAATATGATTCAGGCAGTTTGCAGGATCTTAAGTACGAAGAGAAAATGACTGCTCTGATTGCCTCCACCATCTCACCCATTTTCTCACTGTGCAATATTATAAGTTAAAAAAAATGTTCATCTGTAAACATTATATTTATACATATATATATATATACACACACACACACACACACACACATATATATATACTTACACATAGGATATGCATGTCTAAAGGCTCCAACACCACCAAATACACTTTCTGGAATGGAAGGCTAGTTTGTTAATATGTAGACTTCATGGTTACAGCATCTAAACTTTTCAAAGACAACTTGCATTTTTCCATTGTTGCTGAAAAGCACTAGAAGACCTGTTTCAGGTATGGTGTTTGGAGTACAGGTATTCACTCATTCATCACTGCCATACATTCACATGGAAAGGACACTGGACTTTTAACCAAATGACTTAACATGTAGGGCTGCTGTCTAGGTCCCAACCGGTACAAATCACATCTACTTAAATGGAAATATGCTTACTTATCCTACCTGGAAACGTGGCCTGATTGCATGCCTCTCCAAAGACAGAGTTACCAAGGCATGTAAAGAGCACAGTCTTTGTAAAAAGACTACCAGGATACTTTTTTGATCTCACAGTCATTTTGAAACAGCTGTGCCAGTGTCACATGCTCATTTTCAATACTCCCTCAAAGGATCCAGGGTTCAGTGCTACGCATCAAATATTTACATATCTTCATCAAACAGAAAACTCATGAGTCTGCCATATGTCATGATAAATACCATTAGTTGTTTTTTTTCTGAAAGAAGTCACATGTGGAAATCTCTTTGGCTTCCTGCTCACTGGGGAGCAGTTTTTTTCTCTTCTACAGCTTGTAACAAAATCAGGGGCTCAAACAGAAAGGCCAGCTTGCAGGTTGCCACATAGATTTGTTATGTTCTCAGCTTTACAAAAGCAAAACAGAGACTGTTCATCCAGATAGTAAGTGCAGTCCTTTTGCTTCCAACAGATTTGGTCTGGATCTTCCTCCAAATAACATCACCTCACATAATTTAATTTCTTAGTGTAGCTCCCTGACATCTGATTGTTTCCAAATACCTTAAGTGAGATAACACAACACACTGGCAGCTGCTTATGAAAACACAGAACGGAAATGCACCATTTTTAGGACATACGATCTGCCTCTGGATGAAGGGGAAGGCACAACACCCCTGTCTGTCCACTCAGGCATGGCACAGCTTAAGTGACATGTCACAGCTGAAAATGCAACTCATGAGATGCCTCTGATGTTATAGAGGGGCATGCTGTAATGCATAAAACATTGCCATCCTAATCAGAAATACTACAGTACATATTTTTAAAGCTATATGCAATTGATGCTGGTCTATACTGGATTTATGGTAACAGTTATAAAAGGCCTGATACGGGAGTAGTAAAAAAAGCGGTCATCGTAAAGCTAAATTGCTCTCCTAACTTAAGAAGGACCTATCAGGCTGGAGAAAATTGGAATAATGCTCTCTATCCATAACAGCAAAGGATAGCTGTCCTCATGCAAATTGTACCTGCATGTAATTCACTGTAATCTTGTATATCCTAAATCCCAGGATGTTTCTCCTTGCAAGAGCTACTGTATGTTTCTGTGAATGGTGTCACAAGCGCAAGCACACTCTAGTCATGACTTTAAAACTTTGTCTTGCAAAAGGTTACCAATTATATCTTATTTCCAAACACGAAGAATGGATTTCTACAAATTTAAAAATAATTATTCTTGACTTTTTCCCCCTTTAACAGGACTTATCATGAACCCACTTTATTTTTCCTTAATGTACCCATAAAACCAGAGTCAGTGAAGCCCCTTCTCACAGCTTAAGGAAGGAAAGATCCCTTTCCTCTGTTCTTACATTGAATGAGGATATTCCTTGGTGCCAGTACCTGAAGACAGTGATAGACTGTCTAAATATGAGTCACTGCATCTCTGCTCCTGGTACTGCTTCCAAAATTCCATCTTCTGAATTATTGAGAATTAAGTGTCAAAAATAAACAGGTCAGTTCAATGGACTTTTTATTATTTTTATTCCAATAGTAGTTTTTAGTAAGTTATTTTAATAAGTTTACAGCAAGACCTCTCAGCAGACCCCTGAGATAAGATCTCAGGGCCGGAGGGAACCCATAGGTAACTGAGGCATTAAACACCTCTGGAACCAGATGGATCAGATGGTAGCTCTATTCCCATGATACTTAGGCTGACCAAAATGCTGAATCACGGGTTACATGATACTTCATATAAGAAGTATAAAGAAGGTAAATAATCTTCTAATGACCAACCCGGCAGAGAGCATACACAAGCTCTTAAAACAAAATCAATTAACTACTGCCAGTCTACTGTGTTCCTTGATATAATATCTATTGAAAAAACAATAAATTCACTTATCTTTCAAGACATTAAAACACTTTAGTTATTAAATATGAATGACTAGGATCAAATAGAATCTCTTTGTCTTACAGTCACATTGACTGACTTTATCGTTTGGCACAAAAAATGACTTTACCTTAAAAGCAGAGAGTGGTAATGAGTGTCCTCACCAGAAACAATGGTGAGATGAAGATACATATTTATTACCAGTGGCCATCCTCTGTGCTTTGCCATAACTTAGCTTTGGCAGACAAATGTTTTTTAAAGTATTGGGAGTCACAATGCAAAGTACATTCCAGATAAAGGCTCATAACAGGATTCTTCCGACCCCCAAAGTAAGGTGAAATCAGAGATCAAACAGAAGTTCAACACACATATCAGCTAGAAAACACCTCTCTTCCATGACTGTTACCATGCTCTGAGGTATACTAGGTATACTATATACAATAGAAAAACTTGTGGGAGTTAAAATAGTACCAAAGCTTTTCCTCACACTTTAAAAAAGAAACACTTGTCTTAATTCCCTGACATCTTCATCCCTGGTCTAAAGTAAGGTGGGAAAGTACAAAGACTGTAATGTTTTGTAGGGAGCAATGTTAACAAAATCAGATGGCACAGGACATGTAAATTTAAACTGAGAAGAGACAAGTGTTCTGTTCATAAAGCATAATAAAGGATGTAAACATACCAAAGGATGTAAACAAAACAAAGGATGTAAACGTAACAAACAGTATTTATTTCACTTGAAAACACTAATATTCTTAATGCAAACATTCAGCTGTCGACAGGCACTTTTCTTATGTTGAGATAACCCTTATTTGCAATACAACCAAGCAGATTAAAGTTTTCCTAAAGTCCTCTGAGCATTTATGATGTGACCTTCAACCCAAAAAGAACCAGTAGTGTACCATTAATTAGGGTTTGCCCCTGAATGAACACTGTGTGACAATCTAGGAGATAATTTATAAGGACTTGCAAAGAAATATTGAAATGTCTTTTATGACACTCAGCTCTGTCCTGAAGTCATGCATAATGAGTCTGCTAATTTGCATTTACCCCAAGACTACTCTAAAGCTGCTCTACAATGTAGCTAACTAAATATCCATAGCCCGAATCTCCTCTTTCATCCTGATTTTATTTTTTTCCCCAAAGGAATTTTTTGACCTAGGGGATAAGTTACTTAATGCAGCACATAAACTCCTCACAATTTCCACTCAGGCTTGGGATAATTATACCTTCTGTAATCCACAATCCACTAGTTAGCTGATAAATTAGTGTGCTTTCCACAATGAAGGAATACTCATGTTACAGTCAATAATGCAAAGCAAAAAAAGCTCCCCAAAACACCCACAACAAACCAACCCAGAAAACAAACCCCAAGAGAAAAAAAAATGAACCAAAAAAATAAGGACAAATGAGCCATGCAGTGAAACAAACAGCATTGACAGAGAACGCTTTCACCCCCATCAAGTTTCACATAACTTCAAGTAAAGTAAATCCCATGCTGCAGACACAAAGGCCAATATTTTACCTTTCTGTGTATGTACATCAACAGGGCTAATATAAAAATAAATCAAGGACAGAGTGTGACTGACTAGCAATTTTTTTCAATTCACTTATTTACACTGCCTTTTATACTTAATCAAGTAACAGTCACACTGTGCTTTAACGAAATATTCGTGTGATTAAGAATAACTTGCACAGAAAGACCTCTAGAATCAATCCCAAGCAATTACTCGCTAGTTGTAGCCAAAGGGCCAACCTATGATATAAAACACCAAATGGAAAATCTGAGTGCTATTTATTGATAACACAGTAAGGTACTTAAAATACTCCTGTAGCTGAAAGGTAACTGAGTCAGTACCAGATATCTTTAGGCAGATGTAGGCTCTCCTTTTCTCCTAGATATTCCACTTATTTCTGCCTTTATTCCCTCTATATTTATAGTATATCATCTGCTCTAGAAACATCCCATATTTATTAATGATTTAGACGGAATGAGTTTCAATAATATAAAACAAGTGTGAGAAAAGAACCAGGCTCCTGGATTCTACAAACAAGAATGAAAGGAAGAGCTTGTGCACTAACACTTTGAAAGAAACATCAACTTCATGGGTTTATCTGATTCACAGTCATTGCAAAGGAAGGCTCCTCTGATTTTAAGCACAGTGCCCAAAACAATATGGGCATAGCTAAAATTACATCAGTTCAGCTAGGTTCACCCTTAGTATCTCAGCAAGGTGCTGAGCTGGAAGCACTTACACAATCCAACTGCAGTCAATTCACATCCACTGAAATCAATGTTCATCTGTTGAGGACTTTCAAACTACTGATAGGTTGGTGAGAGCTGCTACTGCTCTGCAAAGGCTGTTATAGGTCTAGCAACTGTAATCAGAAGACCAAATTACGACTGCTTTTTACTTCCTGGCCAAAAACTCCCAAGGTGAAAGACAAGACTTTTCTGGAGAAAAATGGAAGCACTATCACCTCACTCCAGAAAAGGTCTATTCTGCTTCAAGCATTTTTGCCATTAAGTTTCCATATATGTTTTGATTTGTGTTTTGCTTCATTATGCATTAGCAAAATAACTTTTTTTCAAATGGAGTTTTCACAAAATACTGGTTACACAATAAGTATAAATAAATGCCTGGTCTAAAAACTCACAGATGTTACTCTGAATTGAAGAATGCCAGACTCCTGTGAAACTCTGTGCCTTGGTGACCAGGCTTTGGGACTTCTCTGGGATGTAGAACACATGAAATTCCCATTCTTCCTAATTCCCAGCACTGCATGTCTGACATGTCTGAACTTCTGAACATCTTTGTCTTAATCCTACTTTAAAAGCTTAAAATTGAGAACACCGGAAAATGGAGGCAAATCCTGCATTTCTCAGTTAAAACCTCTACTGAACTCACAGAGAGCTTTGCTGGGGTGAGGACTAAGCAAGAACTGCTGTGCCTAGAATTTATTAATTGGTGACTGAGATGAGATGCACCACTGCATTTACTGAAATTAAAAAAACTCACAGAGTAAAGCATGCATGTACTGAGCAGCAGTACTTGGCCTGTGGTATTCCTTTCTTACTAGATAGGCATGGTTTTCATTTCTTGCCACACGTAGTTCTCCTATTCATTGTCACAGATGCTGTAAAACACCTGCTGCTCATCCACTGTCACCCTGTTGTCTCACCTTACTGAAGTCAATAGCAAACCTCCATTGACCTCCGAAGGAGCAGGATTTGTCCTGACATGCTTAATCCAAAGCGGGACTCCCCCTTAATTCAGTAAGCCTTGGATCAGACCTAGAAGAGATCTTAGCAGAATCAAGCAGTGACAAGACATAGCCATGTATCAAAACCACACCTGAGTGTTTATCTTGCATTTCTAATCTTTTACGTGACAGGGATTAAAAAGCAAGCTGTTTTTGTCAACTGCTTGGGTGCTATGCAGGATCTGGATGATTGAACAGGCATCTGTAGGATAGCTGTGCACACTGACTTGTTCACACGGCAGCAAATATTGGAATTTCAGGCTTCAAGGTAGTATTTCCTCATTTGGTTCCTAACTTTCCACTCTTGAAATTCCACCATCCTTCCTACCACTACAGAGCAAAGAAGATGGTTCTGTCTCTTGTTTCAGAACAAACTAGCAACTTACCACATAAAGGAGTAAAAGATGAGAAATCTGAACGTGGTGTTATCCACACACTACAGTCTGTTGCCACAGAGCCTAACACAGCCTGTGGTGGCTCCAGAGTGCTCAGAAGTACAACCAAATGATTCCAGCATTGCCTTATTCTAAATGCAACTCTGCTTGTTTGTTTATATCCCCCAAGCCTGAATGTTCTGCAACAGTTTTTGCTCTCCTTTATGTCATTCAGCCAAGTTTCTGCAGATGTCTTTGAGATGTCATGAATGAATCTGACTAGAATTTGACTCATATATTTACAGACTGAGGGTTGCTAGAAAGAGAAACAGGGCATGTACAATTGTGACTTTTAGCTGCTAGAATCACAGAAATCACATCAAATGGCATTAATTCAGACAGAAGACAAATGAAACAATGCAAACCATTGCAACACATACACAAGTGAGATGTGGAACTCCCTGTAGCAAGAAAACATAGAACTGTAACATTCAATCAAAACAGAAGATGAGGGAAAAGGGGAATAAAAAGCTAAAAATTAACTATTTCAGCATCTTGGGAAATCAAAGAAATGGCCACTTTAATTTGCAAAACCTGAGAAGAAATCTTGCCTGATTGGCTAGAGGGAGATATTCTTAAAAGTTGAGAGCTGGCCTAACTCCTTTCAAGCAAATCCATGACAGGGCACTGTTATGTCATGAGAAAGATTTGGTCAATGACAAGCACTCATGCAAGTTTTACAATCCTATATCTCTACTTTATCCACCAAGCAAAAGAACGAATGCAAATCACAGGCAAAGGACCCAAGAAACAGTATTTTAGTTTCATCCTATTCACCTGGTCCATCTTGCTGTGTTTACTCCTACCTATTCTTAGGAAAACAGAATTAAGTATGTGTCTCAAGCCCTATATGCAATTGCCTCATTTTCTATGCTAAAAAAAGGAAAGATTCCACAAACAGACACTCAGTTTTCTCTCCCCTCGAATGTGCCTGCTGGGTAGGGTGCGGGATGTAACGGAGACAGCGCCTTTGGCCGGGTGAACTCCCAGCTCACGTGCGGCAGGAGGAGAGGTCTGTTAAAGACAGATGTTTCAAGTTGTGTTTCCAACAGTGATGTTTGAAGCTGTGCAGGACTGAGAAGCTGGACCCTGCCTCCTGTGTAGCAGCTGTGTCACAAATGTGCTGGGTGGAGGCTGATGGATGCTGGCTTGTACCAGGGGATCGTGGTGTGTAACATGGCCTCCCTGAACCCTTTTTGGCACAACTTATGCCTATCTGCTTCCCCTCTGCTCCTTCCCCTGGAGAGGAACATATGGCCCAGAATATGTATCTCAGAAGAAGAAAATGTATTAATATAATTTTCTATATTATTCTGAATATCCTCTTTTTTCTTCTATACACTTTTATTTCAGTTATGAACCTTATATCCTGGCACAACAAATTTTTTTTACAAAAGTCCTTGCTTAAACAGTAAGGCAGCCCACAATGACAGATTAAAAAATAATTTTTAAAAATTGTATATTGTTATTGCAAGAAAAATCTTTGCCAGGATTCTGGTTTTTGTCCATTCCACCACTGTATTTTGATACTTACCTTAGTCCAATAGTGTTGCATCCAGTAACAAATCAACAGAAGAAAATAAAGCCAGAAGTAAGCTTAACAGCTAAACACCAAATGTTTTTGCTGTGAGAGGTTTAAATAAGCTTCCACCATTTTCTTTACATTAAATAGTACCTCACATCACAAATAGAACAATGAAGCTCCTTAAGAAGCATGAAAATCTTTCTTTTAAACAGCAGTACCAACACCTGTGTGTGCAGGCCTGCTTCCTCAACAAAGGTGAATGTTTTCACTGTATCTGTGAGACTTATGCCAGTTTGCCTGTTTGAAGGCTGCAGCACTGGAACTTCATCTGAAAGTTCCCTCATTTCTGCCTGAATATATGTTAATTTTACATATCTATATGTATGTACACGTGTGTGTGTGTATATATATATGTAATATATACCTATTTATATATATGCATGTGTATATCTATATACGCTTTAGTATTTTAAGACTTCTATACAGAACACTCTAATTCTTCACTGCAAAAATGTGGTATAAGAGAAAATACACTGCAATCCTTGCCCAATGGGGTTGTTCACACTATTCTTTGATAACCTATCCAGCACACCTTATAAAACACAGGTAACACACCTGTGCAAAGCCTGGAATAGGAAAAGGAGTAGTACTGAAGTGTATGTTTCACATAACCAAATGTTTTTCTAACAACAAAGAGGGTAGTGTTCTCCAGCTTTCTTTACATCGAAGCATTTAATACGAAGTTCATTAACAATCACACAGATGTTCCTGATTACATACAACAAAAGTAAAGTGGAGCAGTTGCCTAAAATCAAGTGAAGTCAGCAGGATTCCTTCTGCTGATTTCTGTGGGTTTTAGGGCAGATTTGGGTGTATTCACTTCATGATATGTAGATTTTGTAGATCCTTCTTATATCTAAGTATTTTAGTAAACATTGTTGATTCCTGCATGTCAGACACAAGGGTCACAAAAACATTTTCTACTGTCTGTCTGTTAAGCCTAGTGCTCATCCTACCTTTGCTGCCACAGATGAGTTGGGTTTCTCCAGCAAGTCCCAGAGCTTCTTCCGTTTCTCTGGGCAACAGGTATTATCAAACTCTTCCCCTTCTCTCTCTCGCAATGTCTCTGCCTCTCTCCTCAGCTCCTCATTCATCTGCTCTTTCTTTTGATGGTATCTTGCCTGGCAGCAAGATTCTAAATATATCTCATCAATCCCCCAGTAATCAAGCTCCTGGCCAAAAGAAAGAGCACACATTTCTTCCATCATATGTAGTTTCCCTGTCCTGTAGAAATTCAAAATGGAAGTGAAAGCCCCTGGGTGTCGATCAAAAAAATACTCATTTTCATTTAGATTATAGTCATCACAGACTTCTAGCAGAGATTCGTGAGTATTGCAGTCTCTGAGCTTTCCTAATCGTGTCCTTGGAAGTCTGTCCAAAGTCCTCCATAGCACTTCATGGTTGAGCCCACCAACATTTAATTTAACTCTCCGTGAGCAGGTTTTGCTCCTAATGATCTCCACTGGTTCTGGAGGTAGAGAAAGGGTAGACCTTGACTTTTTGTTGATCCCTGGTGAAGCCTTCTCAGCCATTCTGGAAAGGATGCAGTTGTAACACCAGAGTCCTTAGGAGAATGAGCTTGGAGACTACAAATATTTGGGCAGAGTCCTCTTCAGACAGACAGCTCCATTTCTGAAGATAAAAAAGACAAAAAATTAGAATATTGCAATGTAAAATATATTCCCCAATCTCTCTCTGTCTCTCTCCTTCCATGCTGTCATACACAGATGAAAATTTAATGTTGGCAATTTGCTCTCTCTACAGTGAGACTCTTTTGTGGTAGAATACAGAACCACTGGAATAACTGGAACAGTTAAGAGCACTATGTTTAAGCAAAGGAAGAGTTCCTGGAACGTTTGCATTCATGGAAATCAACTGTGACAGTTTGTACAGAGTTTGTTTTTTTCAAAAAACAGTTTCTGATGCAGTCATGTTAGTTTAATCTGACTTACCAATTAATTTGTGAGGTATGTCAATAGGAAGATTATAGGGATACCCATCATGAAAAAGCGAGACAGAGGCTAGCTTCCCTGTTACTGAAAAATTCAAATTTGGGAGATACTGAAACTGAATAAAACAATAGAACATATCAAAATCTCTTGTAAAACCAAACTACTTTCTTCCTTTCCCAACTCAAATCTTGATTTGCTGTACTATTTAATGGTGAAATGTTACTAATGGATTGAGAACAGCCCTAAGGAAAAGGGCTTTGGGGGTTTGGTTGATGAGAAGCTCAACATGAGCCAGGAATGTGCACTTGCAGCCCAGAAAGCCAACCTTGTCCTGAACTGCATCAAAAGGAGTGTGGCCAGCAGATGAAAGAAGGTGATTTTCCCCTTTGCTCTCATAAGACCCCACCTGGAGTACTGTGTTCAGTTCCGGAGTCCCCAACACAAGAAGGACACAGAGCAGTTAAGCGTGTCCAGAGGAGGGCCATGAAGATGATTGGAGTGATGGAGCACCTCTCCTATGAAGACAGGCTGAGAGAGTTGGTGTTGTTCAGCCTGGAGAAGAGAAGGCTCCAGGGAGACCTTATAGCAACATTCCAGTACCTGAACGAGCCTACTGGAAAGCTGGGAAGGGACTTTTTATAAGGGCTTGTAACAACAGGACAAAAGGTAATGGCTTTAAACTGAAAAAGGGCAGATTTAGGTTAAACATTAGGAGAAAATTCTTCATTGTAAGGGTGGTGAGACACTGGAACAAGGAAGTTGCAGATGCGTCTGAAGAACTTCCCATGCCTGTAAGTGTTCAATGCCAAGTTGAATGGGACCTTGAGCAGCCTGGTCTAGTGGGACAAGTCCTGGCACATGCATGGGGGGATGGGACTAGATTGTCTTCAAGGTCCCTTCCAACACAAACCATTCTATGAAGCAATTCAATTGGCATCCTGACAAGTCAAGTTTTCTAGCTTGGTGGTTAGTGTTGATTTCTTTACTAACAGGTCAAAAGAATCCTGACATTTCTGCAGCCAACTGAAGAGTAATACGTGTTGTATAGTGAAGGACTGTACATACACTCCCTGGCTCTTCAGAAAACGCTCTTCTCTGCCTCCTCTATCCACCTGTTGAGTTGCTGCAGGGACATGATTACACAACAGCAATCAGCAATCTAAGTTTTAACAATCCACAAGAGCATCCTCACTCACTGTGCTTCTGCGAACTCTGAAATGCAGCTGTTGGTCACCAAATTTAGACTACCAGTATCCAACAGGAAGGAAACTCAGTCACCACCTCTACTATGGCCAGTCATCTGATACAGTGCTTAAATCATAACCTAGCAATGCTATCATGGCCCAAAGGGAAGAATATTAAGAATGCTTAAACAAATTCTTCTTCTGAAGTAGGAAAGTCCTCCTTAATAATTTCCCTGAGCTGACAGTGCCTCCTCCCATTCTCTGCAAATCAACCCTTCAACAGCCTTGTCTCTTTTAACTCCAGCTTTAAAAACACATTTGATAAGAACAAGAATTTGATCCTCTTTGCAGAGTAAGCATGAAGGTTGTGAAGGGAGGAATTGTTATCTATAAATACATTAGGGTCAACACCAGGTAGAGAGAACTATTTGTACTAAAGGACCATGAGGGCACAAGAAAAAAAATGGGTACAAACTCACCATGAAAAAGGTGGCAATTTGAAAGGGAATTAGTTACAAAGTCCTCACTAGTGCAGTGAGGATCTATAAAAATCCTTTACTACTAGTATGAGGAAAAACAAGGAACTATTTCAGTGTGTCATCTGATATGCTTATGACAGTGTTGCTAGTATAAAATTAAAATCACTAGACATCTTTAGATGCAAACTTTAAAAGTTCCTCCACCAACAGATAAATTTATAATAAGGCTCAGCAATGTATGCTTCAGGCATTAGCAGACTTCCATATACAAAAACATGAGGGAAAAGGAAAGTTACCCATTAGAGCAATACTCATATTTACCGATTTTCTTTTTTTTTTTTTTGGTCAAGTGCATAACTCAAGTGTCTTGTTAACCTCCATAATGGCAACAGTTCAAAACACCACCATGTCAGTCATTTCATGGTCAAGTTGAACCTCCTGCAAAAACACAACGGCCAAAATATTCTGCCTCTTTCCATCCTGCCTCCAGCACTGCAATGTGAAGCTCTGTCCTGGTCCAAGTGCAACCTGGAGCAACTCTGTGCCTGTTTTTGAAAGGGTCAAAGCCTGTAATATTTGCCTTCACTCATGAAAAAGGTAATCTGATAACTTCACTTGCAAAGATAAATGTCATCTCAAAGACAAAGTCCTGACATCAGAAGTTTTCCGCAATATCACTGAATCGCAGAATAACAGAATCGTCATGGTTCGAAGGGACCTCTGTGATCACCAAGTCCATCAACACAAAAAAACCCAAACAAACCCAAACAACTACACACACTCCATGAAAGAACACCCGCAAAAAAACCCATAACCTCAGCCACTAGAGCATGCACTGAAGTGCCACATCTACACATTTCCTGAATACCTCCAAGGATGGTCACTCAACCACCTCCCTGTGGAGGCTGTTCCAGTGCCTGACCACTCTTTCAGTATAGAAATTCTTGCTAATATCCAATCTAAACCTTCCTGGCTGCAACTTTCAGCCATTTCCTCTGGTCCTATCACTATTTGCTTTGGAGAAGAGACCGACACCCACCTCCCTACAACCTCTTTTCAGGTAGTTACAGAGGGTGATGAGATCTCCCCTCAGCCTCCTCAACTAAACAATCCCAGTTCCCTTAGCCTCTCCTCATAAGACTTGTTCTCTAGACCCTTCACCAGCTTGGTAGCTCTGCGCTGGACATGCTCTATACCTCAATGTCCTTCTAATAGTGAGGGGACCAGAACTGAACATGGTACATGAGGTATGGCCTCACCAGTACAGGGCCACAATCACTTCCCTACTTCTGCTGGCCACACCACACTATTCCTGATACAGACAAAGATGCTACTGGTCTTCTAGGCCACCTGGGCATGCTGCTGGCTCATGTTCATCTGGCTGTCTACCAGCACCTCCAGGTCCTTTTCTGCTAGACAGATTTCCAGCAACTCTTCCTCATGCCTGCAGCATTGCCTGGGGTTGCTGTGGCCGCAGTGCAGGACCTGACACTTGGCCTTAGTGAACATCATGCAATTGACCTTGGCCCATCGATCCAGCCTGTCCAGGTCCCTCTGTAGAGCCTTCCTACTCTCAAGCAGATCAACACTTCTACCCAATTTGATGTAGTCTGCAAACTTACTGAGGATCCACTCAATCCCCTCATCCAGATCATTGATTAAGATATTGAACAAGGCTGGCCCCAAAACTGAGCCCTGAGGGACACCACTGGTGACCAGTCTCCAACTAGATTTGACCTCATTTACCACAACTCTCTGGGCCTGGCTACTCCAGGAGAATGATGTGGGAGATGGTGTTAAAGGCCTTATCAAAGTCCAGGTAGACAACATCCACAGCCTTCCCCTCATCCAATAAGTGGGTCACATGTTCATAGGAAGAGATCAGGTTGGTCAGGCAGGACTTCCCTTTCATAAACCCACACTGGCTGGCCCTGATCCCCTGGCTGCCCTGCACTTGCCATGTGAGCTCACTCAAGATGAGCCTCTCCATGACCTTTCCCAGCACTGAGGTCAGGCTGACAGGCCTGTAGTTCCCTGGATCCTCCTTCCAGCCCTTCTTGTAGATGGGCATCACATTAGCCAGCCTCCAGTCATCTGGGACCCCAACCTGTTGACCAGCATTGTTGATAAATGATGAAGAGAGGCTTAGTGAGCTCCCCTGCCAGCTCCCTCAGCACTCTAGGGTGGATCCCATCAGGCCTCATAGACCTCTGCATGTCTAGGTGCAGAAGCAGATCATTAACTACTTCCTTGTGGGGGATTGTTCTGTTCTCTGTCTTTATCTTCCAGCTCAGGAGGCTAAACAGCCTGGGGATGGCAAAGAAGGCATTAAGTATCTTGGCCTTTTCCTCATCCTTGGTTCCAGTGTTTCCCCCACATTCAGTAAGTGATGGGGATTCTCCCTGGCTCTTTTTTTATAGTTGATACATTTGTAAAATATTTTCTTTTTGTCCCTTAGGTCAGTGGCCATGTTGAGATCCATCCGGGTTTTTACCTTCCTAATTTTTTCTCTGTATGACCTAATGAGATCTCTGTCCTCCTCTTGAGTTGTCTGTACCTTCTTTTAAAGGTAGTAAACCCTCTTTTTTTCCCTAAGTTGAAGAAAAAGCTCCCTGTTCAACCAGGACAGTCATCTTCCCTGCCCTTTCATTTTGCAACACATGGGAACACCTGCTCCGGGGCCTTAAAGATTTCCTTCTTGAAGAGCATCCAGCCTTTCTGGACCCCTCTGCGCCTCAGGACTGTCTCCCAAGGGACTCTCTCAACCAGTGTCCGGAACAGGCCAAAGTCGGCCCTCTGGATGTCCGAGGTGGATTTCCATCCTTATATCATTAAGAATTGAAAACTTCACCATTTCTCATCACTAAGCCCAAGACAACCTCCTACCATCACATGTCCCACTAGTCCTTCTGTGTTTGTGAACAGGAGGTCCAGTGAAGCACCTCGCCCTGTAGGCTTACTTACCACTCATGTTAGGAAGTTATCCTCCACACACTCAAAGAACCTCCTAGACTGTTTCTTCTCTGCTGTGTTATAACTCCAGTACACATCCAGTCTTGAGAAGTTCCCCACCAGGACAAGGGCTGGCGATTGTGAGACTTCAGTGAGCCACATGTAAGATATTTCATCTGCCTCTTCATCCTGGTTCAGTGGTCTATAACAGCCTCCCAGAACAATATCTGCCTTCTTTGCCTTCCCCTTCATCCTTACCCATAAACATGCAACTTTATCATCACTATAATCAAGCTCTATATAATCAAAACACTCCCTAATGTACAGAGACCACACCACTGCTTCTCCTACTTTGCCTCTCCTTTTTGAAGAGCTCATATCCATTCATTGCAGCATTCCACTCATCATGACAGTCATCCCACCATGTTTCCATGATGGCATCTATATCATAGTCGTCCTCCTGCACAATGGCTTCCAGCTCATCCTGTTTGCTGCCCATGCTATATGCATTAGCTTAGATGCTCTTGAGCTGGGCTATTGATTTCACCCCCATCCTTGGTACTTCAACCCTAGACTCCTCTCTGGTGGGCCTGGTTTTATTCCCCCCACCCCCAAAACAAAATGTCTAGTTTAAAGCCCTGTCCATGAGCCCTGCTAACTCTTGCCCTATAACCCTTTTCCCCCTGAGAGACAGGGTTTCCCTATCCATTGCGAGCAGGCCCAGTGTCCTGTAAATTAAAACCATGGTCAGAAAACCCAAAGACCTGCTGGCAGCACCAGGTTTGGAGCCAGGCATGGATCTGATGGGTCTTCATGTTTACCCATTCATCATTCCCTGGAACTAGAGAGATTTCTGTTGCGTTTGTTTTTTGTTTTGCTAGGTTTTTTCCTACTTCAGCTTAGGCCAATTTTTTCCTGGCTTTATCCTCCTCCTCATTGTCTTAGATACAGGGTGTTGATGAGGGGGCTTCTAAGAAGGAGGGGGACAAGTCTTTGCAAGGTCTTCTCACTTAAGCATCTCCTAGTGGTCTCTGATGCATTTATCAGTCTTCTGACACAGAGACAGGCACATAAACAGTGTTTGCAGTTATGAGAGAATATTTCTCCACAGAAGAAATATTTACCACATTTTTTGAAAAAAGCCTTTCAGACTTTAATGCACAATGATCTTTCTCCTTCAAAGGATGTCTTAAATAACAAAACCCTAGAATTTGAGAAATTCATAGAGAGATTCTGTCATTCTCAATGAAATAAGCCAAGTCTTCAGGCAATTTCTACAAAGGTTCACTAGTTTATTCCCTATGGAATCTCAGGGATTTCTTCTTTTTTGTTTGTTTTTATTTTTTTTTTCCCCATTAATATGTATACCTTAATGTTAGCAATACCCAGTAAAATGCAGTAGAAATCAAACAGCTGATCTGTTCAATCTTAGGTTAACAATACCCTCATTTGCATTTCTGCTTACAAAAAAGATCTGCAAAGACTATGCATTGTTTTAACTTCTGTGCAGTGCAGTTACTACATACATTGGTTAAACAATGCAAAATTATCATGTCACCAAGGCTGCTCTAAAGCTGATAAAATATTTTCTGATTTGTCAGAGTAATTATTGGTTGCATCTTCTTACTTGAGGAAATGTGGCTTTTCTAAAAAGCTTTAAAAGTCCTGGTTAGCTGTCATACTAAGGTCAGCAGTGAAACATGACTAAGTTTAGTGTTCAGAAGACTGGATCCCAGGTGCTACATATGCACCAAGGGCTGAACCAGCATTCACAACAAAAGATCAAAATTAGAAAGCACCTTCCCAAATCCCAAGTCTTGAAATGTGAGGGCTATTTTTGCCTTTTTTTCAGAACTCCTTCCGTTGGAATATATGCAAGCAGCAGACTACATAGCTTGAATTTTAGTTTGCTTCCTAAGTGCCTTTCTTCACTCCTTTTGTTTTCAAATTATAATTTAAAAAAAATTATTTGTGTGCAGCTTATCCCCAAGCCTGGACTAGAGAGTCTGTATTTATCTGTGTCTTTAAAAAAATGTAATCAATAGCCTCTACTTTAACTACGTAACATTTTTACCATCCACATTGTAAATGTCATACAAAATCACCAGAACTTTCATTATAACAAAATTATGCAACTGAGGTTACCTTTACAAGTCACTAAATAACCCTACTGGATTTAGCTACTGCAACTAACTCTTCTGACACTGCAATTTTTATCCTGAGAATGTTTAACATATTTTTTAGTTTACTGCTTTAGTCTTTCGCCGTGTTCACGTCACTTTGTCCACCATGGGCAAGCAAGAAATGTGACTGCTCCTTGGCAGGCAGGCAAGG
>NW_009952893.1:6288162-6299856 GCF_000747805.2 Chaetura pelagica | reverse complement strand
AATTCTAAGCACAGTCAAATAAACCCTCTATATTTCCTTGCAATAATAGAACCGCTTTGTAGTAAAATACCTGTAGTACTGAATAAAACTCTTCCAAATCCAAGCCAATTTTCTGCATCAAATAAAAGCTAAACCTGTAAAGACCCAAAGAGCTAGGGAAAGGCAGAAGGTCAAGTGTCTTCCCCTGCACTGTATGCATGCAGCTTTTAATGGTGTGATTTCCCCCACACCAATCCCTTCTGCTTTCAGTGAATGGGTAATTGGTTTACTATATCTTTTCATCTTTCTCATTCAGTATCTGGTCTATGATGTTATATAGCAAATAGTACTGCAAACCCAACGCAACACACAAAGTGATTAACTTCCCTCAGGGAGCTCTCACTATCCCACCTGAGTGCTTCCAGGGTATCCCAGAGTTTCCCTTCTCAGCACTACTAGGAAACCATTACTGCAATTGCTTTATAATGGAGAAATGAAGGTCACAGATGCTTGAAGTAGCCAATAGTTTTGGCTGCTCAATTTGAGATAGCTGGTTTCTACAGACTCCTTAACATTTTTGTCCTATTTGACAGGCATGCCTACCTGAGCAGATTACACCCTCAGGCAGAGGAACTCAGTTGCCCATACCATCATGTAGCTGGAGCATCGCCTGGCACAGCACAGTTAGGACTCTCCCAAATAATCTGCAGGGCTGGCTGGAGAGAGCATGCTTCAAGGGCTGCTCCTAATATCTGGTTTGTCTGCAGACATCTGCTTTGGGGCCTAGGTGAGTTTAACCATTTGCACAGAGGTCACCATGCCAAGTGGTGAGAGGAGCACCAGCCCCTTCCATGAACTGTACATGCAAAACCTTGCTCCAAAGAGATTCACATCCAAGCTACTTTTGCATGCCTTGGTCATAAACTTCCCTCCCACACTTTACCATATACATTGTACCAAAGAAGGTGGAGATACCACAATTCACTGTTGGAGGAAGTACTCCCTGTGCACTTAAAGCACCGTGAGGAAATAAAGTACATGGTACTTAAGAAAAGACTGTGTCAAAAAGTCCCCAGGAAAGAGGAGTAAATTTGCTTTGTTTTGACTTTTAAGAGACAAACTTACCATTTTTTGTCAGAAGATGTCCTTTTTTAAAACTTGTCCAGTTGTTTGCAACAAAAGATTGCATTAATTATTTCCTTGCTTCGGAAACAAATGGAAGAAGTTTTCAGAATTTGTTGAAAGCCTGTCTTCAATATTTTTTAAACAAAACCTGGATTTCTGGTTCTAAATGTACAGATGTTTACTTTTTTAAAGGTTACAAAAGCTCCTGATCAAAATGCTACAATTTGCAATTATAAAACAAAATAATGTAGGTAATCCTATTCAACTGTTGTTTTTTTTCAGGTCTGGAAAATCTAAGATCAATGTTTTTTTCTTTTTCCCAGGCAAAAATACTCAATGAAATCCAGAAAAATCTGGGGAGATAATTGTTGCACTGACTAGTCTGGCTATTCAAAATGACATTAAAATGTGACCAAAAAAAAAATAATCAGATCTGCACCCTGTGTATAATGCAGATAAGTTACACTTTCTGTAAAAAAAACACAGCTTTCGATTTTTGTAAGTGTAAAAGCAGGAAAAGTTCAGAGTGGACATTAGGAAAAGGTTCTTCACTGAGAGGGTGCTCAATACCTGGAACAGGCTCCCTAAAGAAGTGGTCACAGCACCAAGCTTGTCAGAGTTCGTGGAGTGTCTGGAAAATATTCTTCCTTTAGATTTAGTTTTAGGTAGTCCTGCAAAGACCAGGGTGTTGAATTCAATGATCCTTAGGTGTCCCTTCCAACTGGGATATTCTTATTTGATTATGTGATTCTACTTTTTCCAACTTCTGCTTTGCTGTGGTATCTTTGTTACCACATCTCAGCTATCAAATGTCTGTTCTTTGTTTCAAAATACAAAGACCTGTAGTTTCTTAATTGTGAGTGGTGAGATCTATATTAATAACTTTTTCCCTTGCTTTCAGGTTTGTTTGTTTTTAATGGCTGACAGCTAAAACTCTGAATGAAAATATCCCATTCAAATGAGGTGCTCATTATTTCCATTTCCCACCTTTACAGACTTCACATCTCACACAGTTAAGGATTGGCAAGCTGAAGGCAGGAAGTGTCAGGAAAACTTGTCAAAGTACTCCTGAGCATCATGTCTATGTCTCAGATTCATCTCCACATGCAGGAACATGTGTGCGCAGGCACAGGAGGGAAGAAGCTGAGCTTTGATTGTCCAAACTACCAGTGAAAGTGCTTGGGGTCAAATCCTCAGAGCCAAGTACTGGAAACCACTTGAAGCTACGTGGCTTGCAGAGACAAAGATGGAGTCTGAGCCTGTCTCCCCCCTGACAGAGCTTCCCAGTGGGCAATGGCTGGCTCATGCCAGACCACAACCATGGTCAGAACCATCGCTGGTGGGCAGTGGGGACTGTAAGAGAGCTGCATCCTTCTATGAGCTAAGGTGAAATTGCACCTGCAGCCTGAAGAACTTTGCTTGATGGATGTGTTTTTGCTATGCATGTGTTTTTTCTATGGAAAGTAGTATTTTGCTTTGAGAATACATCCTGCAAAACCAGCTCTTGAGGCATTACTATAGCTAACTGGTCTAAAATGAAGATTATTTTTATTTCATAATAGATCTCACAGATTATTTATTTCTGGTATATGAAAAAATTAATGGTGGCTGCACAAAGTCTCACAGATCTTCAGTAAACACTTGAAAAAGATGGGGCCTTATATAGACAAACTTTCCAAATCAACTAAATCAGTCTGTCTGCTAGCTCACTCTTCTCACCATCTTGAGCACAGAAGTGTCTTGTAGATGGATGAGCTGAACTTCACTGACAAGCAGCAGACTCAGAGGCTTTATATATTCCTGAAGAGTCTTGGATAAGAGAAGCCAGACAGAAGTAGGTAAGGAGTCAGGAGACAGAAAAAGGGGGAGAGTATAACTGATAAAATGTTTGTAAAATCTTACAGTCACACAAGCTTGGCAGTTTTGGCCTGAGTTCTAACTACCCAAATAGCACTTTCAGTTACTTACTAGAGCTCTTACTCAAAGTAAAGCCTAGGATGGGCCCTAGACTCCACTACAGGTGATGTGGACAACTTATCATAGAATCATAGAATCCTAGGGGTTGGAAGGGACCTCGAAAGACCATCTAGTCCACCCCCCCTGCCAGAGCAGAATCACCTAGAGCACATCACACAGGAATGCGTCCAGGCGGGTTTTGAATGTCTCCAGTGAAGGAGACTCCACAACCTCCCTGGGCAGCCTGTTCCAGTGCTCTGTTACTCTCACAGTAATTTTTTTTTTTTCTGATATTCACCTTGAACCTCCTATGCTCCAATTTGAACCCATTACCCCTTGTCCTATCACTGGCCATCACTGAAAAAAGCCTAACTCCATCTTCTTGACACTCACCCTTTACGTATTTGTAAACATTGATAAGGTCAACTTCACACCAAAAGGCTGAGAGATCTTAATAGCACTCAATGTAATTTTACCTCAAGACTTGTCTGGAATTCAAGACTCAAATGGCCTTTTTGAGCAGCACTCACTACAACTCTGGAACTGAGAGCTGTGTTTGGAGCAGGCCCTCAGACTGCACTGAGCTCTCAAGAAAGCAATGAATGTGGCTTTGCAGACGATTACCAGCCTTTATTCTAGACCAGCTCTGGTTCTCTTTCCTTATTAGCAATGCTTTGCTGCTGGTGCTTTTGACAAGTGTGGCTACATGATCCTTACAAAACAACCCTGATGTGTTTCTGCTCGGTTTATGAAAACAGTTGTGTTTCCATTGCAGCCCAAGTTGAAGAATCTCTTGTTTTAGGATGTGATTGTCTGTCCTGTCTGCAATTTACTATTTATGTTTACAGTAGGTTGCTAAGAGCTGAGTTACTGCTTTCAACAAAGATACTGTCTTTCACTGCATATTTAGCCTTCCCTGGAAATTTCAGATGGGATGAGCTTCTGATGTGAAAAGTACAAGGCTGAATGGCAGATAATTTTCTTTTATTTCAAACCACTAGATATTACAGAAATATGGTTATGTAAGAGCTTTATTTCAAGGCTAAATCAAACAACATATTTGTATTCTGGCTAGCAGTCTGGATCCACAGTTTTGATTGATGCTTCCATACAATTATTTGAGCATGCACAGATATTACATACACAGGATACAGTAATAATAGTAAATAAATTAATATTAATAAATTAGACCTTTGAATTACAATTTATTAATTCACTACTTTATTTGGTTTTGTAATTGCACTGCGGTGCATTAAGATGATGGAGGAGATTGTCAACATATAATTTGTTCTTTGAGAAGGCAGTATTGTAACAAGTTGTCCTAAAACAATTCATTTTAGGGTTATTCTAAACATGTTATCTTTTATAACCCTTCAATTTTCCACTGCTCCCTAACAATAACAGTGTTGCCAATCAGCTGAAAGCACTGGAATACCTCACAGATGTCTTTTTGTCCTCCGGAAGAAAACCCTGCACAATGCAGTACTGAATGATGATTTTAGGCTTCTAGGCAGAGAAGTATAAGACAACATATATATCATTACCCTATATCCACAGGCAAAGATGTCTGAAACAATGAGACACATTGAGAAGAGTCAAATTTTATCCCTCTTTGAATGAAACTGCACCTAAAACTCTGGCTGTGGCACTTTGTCCAGAATTAGTATAATGTTTTACATTTCTAAAAGAGGATACATGTACGATGTCACCACCCTAGATGTACAATTAAGGAGCACATGGTTGTATTCCTAAGAGACTTCTTTGAAAATGAAAACATTTTGATTCAATTGCTGCCTCTGTCAAAAATTTAATTTTGAACAATTTCTAGCTGGACCATTCCCTGATTTAGTCAAGCAAAATGGTAGGCCTAGGCCTACCTAATCAACAGGTAGGAAGAGATGTGGCCAAAGATTTCAGTTTGAGAAGGGCAACTTTCCTCAAGAGATGTTTGTTTCAACTCAGTCACTCTACCCAGCAGGAGTACAAACTACTTTCCTATCTCTGATGCTTCACAGAAGCACTGAAGACAGAAGGAATTAATCAAGGCCTTGATTTTTGTGTGACTCAATTCTGACAAGCACCTTCATCCTTTTCTGGAAATGTGTCCAAGATCATAGCATCAGCAAGTCTTCACAAAAAGCTTTTATCATTAAAAATTAAGACAAATTTCAGCCTAGGCTTGGTTCCGGAGGATCCATCCCTTCAACATTCTGATGTCTTAAACTATGGAATGCCTTGAAAAAACACCCCAAACTACTACTAAAAACTGTAGTTCAGGGCCTATGAACTGTAGTTCAGCTGTCATCTTATTTTGCTCATCTGAGAGGAGCGGTCACACAGCAAGCAGAAAACTTTGTTTTCCGGCCTCATCTAATGTGTTTTGGTTCCACATACTGCACAAAAGTATAGCTGATTTGGGGACTGGGTAAGGAAGAGCTGTTTTTAAGAATTCCACGTTAACTCTGCAGAGAAAAAGCTACACTTGATTTTCATACTGACTTTTAGTCCTGCCACGAATAGAGAAAGTGTAAGTTTTGGAAAGCAGAATGTCAAGCTTAAAGGCAACTGATATCATTGTTATTTTTGACCCTCAAATTGTCCTGACAATAGAAAAATATGAGAACTCACTGTCATGCACAAATCCATGCTACTGTTGATGTAATTCTGAAATCAAGACAGGCTAAAAGGAACATTTTTAAAAACTGCCAGTATAAATTAATTTATTTACCTCTACCAAGCTAAAATGCATTTTTAAAAGCCACAGCATCCTTTTAAAAAATATGCTTCATCAGAGCCATTAGTTCAGGGTTTCTGATACTAAGCATGCAAGACCAGAGTTCAAAGAAGGGAGTGGGAATCTCTAAGGCAGGACCAACACAATACTTCACAGTTCAAAAGAAGATATTCTGAACTCCCATCCAAGTCCAGTACATAAACAGTATCAAAAGCAATGCAACTCACCCACAGGATACTCTTAAGCCTGGAAACCTCCTCTTGTAAGAGGATTGTAAAACACAGCCCTTCAAAAGCACTGCACAAGTTCCACTCTTTTCAAAATACACCTTGAGGTGGTGGTAGCAACCTACTGATGTAATTGCGTGGTTATTAAACGTTCACCCACAGACCATGTTCATCCCTGGTGACTCAAACCTTTGGTTTATATTTATTTTATAGGCTAGTGCTGCTACCAGTAATCACCAGGATGGCTGCAGGAATGGAGACCACCCTCCCTGCTCCTACCGAGCAAGAATGAGACAGCCTGCGCTTGAAAGGCAGCAGGCATGAGTCTGTAGCTGAGGGGTATGAGAAGTCCTTTGGCTGGGGGAAGCTTGGATTACAAGAGGCAAAATATTTGTTGGCTTCATGTTAATCTAAGAAAGGCCCAAAAGCTCGATTTTTCTGAGTGAGCACCCTAACCACAAGGCTACTGAACAAAAGCCAGACATCTTTTGCTTCTGCTAGGTGATCTATAAATATGTTGGAGCAGCCAAACGTTCTCATCCCTTCTTTAGTTCAAGGGAGCAGAAGACACCCAGCACTGCTAATGCTACTTTAATGACATGCCTAAGCAGGGACTAAAGTGACTATCAGTAGCCAGGCCTGCCCAGTTGAGAAGTTTGCTCTATGTCAGCAACAAAGAGAATGAAGAAAGCTTGAGATGGAAATATTCTAGAAGGCAAGAACTAGATGGCACTACTGTCAAGGTAGATCAACTCTGTGTGCTATTAATCTCAGCAGCCACTGGATGAGCACATACAATAGTGTCATGCATAGCTTTGTGGTTTCAAGGCTAATTGGGCTGGTTCACTGTTTTGAGTCTGCTGAAATACATTAGTGGGATACTTCTAGCTGTTGCAGCCTGCCAGCACTTTCTGCTCAAAATGTCTCAGGAGCTCTCTGATACATGAAAATTTACACTGAATGTATGGCCATAATTTATGGCTGGATTATTCAGTCACCTGACAGTACATCCAGCTGAGATGAGGTGATCAACTTTGTAGGTAAATCAAAACCTCAGACTTTAAGAGGAAAAAAGACACAATTGGAAACTCTGTAGAAAGCAGCATTATAGACTCATTTTGAGTTGTTGAATTTGGTTGTAATTTTTATATCTGTATTTCAAACTACAGCTAATTTTCTAAAAGTTAACTATTGATGAGGTACTGTGAAAAACTATTTTATGAACTGCCTTGAGATGTCTTATTAATGCTCTGAGGCAAATTTATTCTGTATTTGGACTGTAGTGCCGTAATTGATTTCTATTTCTTAACTTGTTAGGCAATCGGGGGAGAAGCTCATCTCCAGTGTCATCAAAGCAGATTATGTTTGAGAGCTTTGTTCAGTTAATTATCAGAACAGCTTTGCATTCATTTCCTTGTTACACGGTTTTACCTAAAGGGTCGATATTTATTTCCTAACAAGCTGATACCTGAATATGATGGCAGCACGAAGATCACCCTGAAATAGTAAGCATGGCTTCCCAGGGAGAAGCAATGACCAGCACAGAAGCCTCTCCTGTGTCACCTGCTGGTGCTGTGCCAAGGGAGCTGCTCAGCCCCTCCATCCAGACTCAGGCTGTGTCTGTCCCTGCACAGTTTCTCAGTGTACCATCGTCCCCCTGTCATGGCATTATGAGAGGTAAATTGGTAGATTGCCATTGTTCCTTGGAACAACTACAATTGCTGCTTATCACAGCCTACTCCTAAATACTCAGAGCTGCATTACGCCAGCCTGACATATATTATTTATTAGCTAATAGGTTGTTGGTTCTGACTCTCTTGCAGCTGCCAGCAGTGATGCTACTGACTACTCCTCATAGTCATTCGGAGGAGGAATAGGGCCATACAGAAGCCAGACACCTCAGCCACAGCTGATCTACCATTACGGCTAAATATAGATTTCCAGTGTTAGAAACAAATAAACTAAAATGCCCCTGATTTTAGTGGCCTAAGACTTACGCATTACTGTTTCCATATTGCTCATGCAGCCAACATAATTAATGAACACATATGTTAAAAATAATATTCATTATTTATTGATTATACAGCTAACATGATACTGGTGGGAAAAAAAAAAAGAAAGTAGGTCCTCAGTTTAAAAACTCTTCAGTTTACTCCAGCCCTCTACCCTCAGAAGAAAGTGATGTATTGCACAGTAAACAGGTGAAACTTCAGGAGGATGCCAGTGTGCAACCTGCACAGAAGTTTCTGCACGGGCTGTAAAAAGCACCAGGAAGGACAAAAAGCAGAATAGCCTTTGCAGTCCTTCCAGCTGTAATGGAGAATACAGACAGTTTTAAGCTTAATAGGTTTTAAATGTCTTGTCTGATGCATATTCTATCTAAGTCTTTTATGTTATTTAGTGATTGGGGAAACTACACTGGGACTGTCTAGTTTAACAAGATAAAAAAAATTGAGTTGTTCAGCTTCTCTGTTCACTTTCTAAATTTAATAATACAATTTAATATATATGTATTTTGCTTAGATTGAATTTGAGCATCAATTAACTATTTATTACACCATGCAATATCTAAAATTGCATAACACTCCAATAAAAAATGTAAAAAAATAAAATTCCTTCAAAATCCTTTCCCCAGTCAGAGAATTATAGATAAATAAACATAAGAAGCTATGGGATTGCAAAAAAATTCTACATTTAAAGTAGGGAAAAATCTAGTCAATAATATCCCAAGCAATTTATTTTCATAGTATCCTACAGAACACTGTTCTACATCTCAGAGATCCCTGCAATTAAAAATTGGAAATTTTATTTTGATTTACAGTTAAAATAATTGTTAGGAAGTAGACACTAATTTCTACCTGCTAAAGTGTGACTTAAACAATATGTCCCAAAGACTTATTATAAAATCCCAGAAATTAAATAACCAGTGCTACTGTCTCAGCAAGAGAAAGATGCAAGATAGTTATGAGAAATAAAAAATGCTTTCTTTCAATGTGCTCATATCCTGGTAATAGTAGAAACAGCACAACTCAACAAAGTAAAAAACAGGCTGTTTTTATCGTGCATCCAAGTTTATAATATTCAGATATCTACTAGGTAAAAAAAAACTTATTTCTAAAAATGAAAAAAATTTCTCTAGCAATGATGAAGAAAAAAGGAAAGTCTTTTCAGAGGTCATTATTAAACTCTAAGAGCTGTGAGCTTATTGTTGCTGGGCCAGAAGATATTATGCAGTAACATTATGAGTTAGTAGAAATGACTGCTGAAAACTTAAAAAGATTCATTTTTAGAATGCGTGTATGTCTACCCTGATGAAGCTGAAGTGGCTAGCAACTTTAGGTGCTTCCCTTTCTAGCTCCCAGCTTTCTCTCCTGGGCTCTGCCAGTCAGGAGCAGCAGGTCCATACGTTGGAAGAACAGACACCTTCCGAGGGTTTTCAGCAGGGTCCCACAGCACTGACACGCTCCCAAGTCACTGCCCCCTTCATCAGATACCTCATCCACTAAGACTCCTTTCCTCCAAACCATGCAGAGCTGAGACCAGACAGCCCCTCCCCAATGTGCTGTTTATATCAGAACAACATACAGAGTAAAACACTGCCTGAAATGTCCTCCAGCAGGTAGCTTTAAATATAGTAGCACCATGAAAAATATTTTACCTGCACATGGAGTGACATGAAGCTCAAGGAAATCACATAAGATCAAGATTTTCTTCTAAAAGTCACAGCAGCAAGCTGTTTGGCAAAATCCCAAATGTTGGCAAGAAGGATATTGAGAGTCTCAACTCCTTGCCTGGCCTTCAGTGGCAAGCCAGAATTTGCCAATTAACTTGCACTTAGAAAAAAAGGCTGAGCATGAATAAATAAATACATGATATAGCATCGTTACGGCAATGGGACATTTTAAAATGCTGAAGCCAACGGAAACACTCAGACTGAAGCGTGCTGCTCCAAACAGCACTTCTCCCTCATCTCGAGCTGAAGATGTTTTCATTTTTACTGTCTGCATATGCCTGAATGAGGCCAACCTGCTGAGCTCCAGTGACAGCATCCAGCTGAGAAAGAAGAAGGCGAGAGCAATTTGAATGCTGCTGTGAGAGCTGCCTGTGGAAGCATCATTAAAAAAAAAACACAAACCAAAACACAACAAGGCAGCTGCAAGTTCCAGGAAGGCTGAGCAAAGAGTCAGTTTATCAATTGTTGTATGAATGGAAAAGACAGCAGCGTTAAGAACCAGCCACAAACTTTTCTTGTGTACAGCATCGATCCCAGAAACATTTCCAGAGCTTTGCCAGTCCATCTCAGGTGATCACAGTGCAAACAAATCTCACAAGCAGCATGCACTGACTACTGACTCTGCTCCCCTGAAAGTCTCCAGTAAAACTCCCTGGGAGGGGGATCGTGTGCCAGGTGGTAGGACGTGTAGTTTCTCAGACCGTGCCCAGCCTCTAAGGCTCAGTGCGAGTTCTGCACTAGCTTAGATACAACTCTTCAGCTGAGCAAACTTAACTTGGAGTGTTTTTAAAGCAAAACCTCACCAGACAGACTCTTCCCACTTGCAAGCCTATCCAGCCTGGCTACTACCCTTCCTCTTCTAAACCAGTCCTGGCAGCTCCTCAGAGCTATAGGATGGGGTCAATGAAATCCCTCACCTAGGTGTCCTTTCAATAATAAGGTCTTGATGACTGTGTATTAGCTAAGGAATGTTACCTCCACCTGATGATACTGACAACTTTCCTTTTTACACAAACATTGAAACAGTGACAATTTCGGCAGTGATGCCAGAGATGGTCTCATTTGCAATGAATTAAAATGTCCAAGAAAATGTGAATAGATAGCTTATTTATATCTTAATCATTATGTAACTTCAGTCCAAGACCTACTATAAATATGCACGGTACATACGTAGGGTATAAACAAAGGTGTACCTTCACCCGGGCAGGGAAATTCTGATACAAGAAACACACTGAATGGCTTGCAGAAACCATGCAGTGAACATGTCTATTTAGAAAGCACTTAGGGTTTTAAATCTAGGGGACTGACAGCATATTATGTATCTACAGAATGCATATATGCCAGCATATTTTGGACTAGCACAATTCTACAGTTCTTCTCTGATAGAGGGGCTTTTTCAGTCCCCGGGTATAGGGGGTAATTCAAATGACATCTGTCTACCGAGAACGCTGAGGTTTTGTATCACCAGCTTCCACAAGCGCTATTAGAGCATCGGAAACAAATGACGAGCCTTTATCTTTAAAGCTCACCCACGGCAGGAGGTAGAATACTACGAAATGTCATTTTCCCCCCCCCCCCCCCCCCCCTCACCCCCCCCCTCCTCATCTCCCCCCTCCTCATCTCCACCCTCCTCTCCACGACCACCAGGGGACAGGAAGAGACCCCCTGACAACAGCCCGCACGTGCAGGGACTATAAAGGGCTGTGACGTTGATTGACGGGCGCGCGCCGTTGGCAGAGCGGAGACTCCCCGGCCCCCAGCGCTGGTTTGCTTGTTGTTCGCTTACTTAATGAACTACATTGGTTAATTGGACTGGTTCCTGTCCATTATTGGGCCACAATTTATAACAAGGACTGCGGGGGAAGTGGAAGCCGGGACAAGCCGGGATGAGCCGGGACGAGCCAGGTCTGCAGGGAGGATGAGCTGGGGCTGCGGGGCTG
>NW_009952893.1:6225244-6287214 GCF_000747805.2 Chaetura pelagica | reverse complement strand
TGTGTGCACATACACACACCCCCCCCTCCACCCCTGCATGAACTCCAGGCGGGGCATGTCCATACACCCCCCGCACCGCTGCCCAGGCAGAGGATGCGCGCACAAGCCGTCAAGCACACACGTGTACGCGGGCACACGCAGGCACGGTATCAATGCCACAGGCGAGGGATGCACACCCACACACAGATGCACACACACACGCCACGGCCCACACTAACCCCTGCAGGCAGGGCTGCAACCCCCTCCCACCTCCCCGTGCACACACACCCCTTCACACACATGCACACACAACCCACGCTACCCCTCCCGCCCCCCAAAGGCGAGTGGTGCGCACACACACACACGCAGACACGCACACACACACATAACGCAGCCCACATTAGCACCCGCAGGCAGGAATCCCGCTCTCACACACGGGTGCACCCACAGTAACACTCCCATTCTGGGGATGAGCACACCCCATGAGACCTCCCCACACACCGTCCAGACAGGGAATGCACACACATGCACACACATACACTTCTATGTACTGCCCCCCTCCCATACACATACAGGTACCCTCACCTGGGTACCACCTTCTGGTCAATGGTACACCCGTAACACTGTCACTCTCCTCTTTCCCACTTTCCCAGCCCAGGGAATGGGCATGCAACGTGTAAGCATCCCCAGATCCAACTGCCTTGCTGTTGGCAGACTGGGGTCTGATGAGGGACAAACCCCATGGCAGAGGTTCTGGGGAGTCAGGGCCCCTCAAGGGATGGGGACTCACAAACTTCTGTCATCAGGTCTTGATGAGGTAGCTATGATCAAGATTTCTGCCACTCCTCCTCTTCCTCTGTCTCATAGTGTATAATAGCTCTTCTTTAATGGAAAGTCCTTCATCATTCCCAGTAATGGGAGGAAGTTTCTCTCCCTCATTCCATGATGCCTCTAAATTGTACTTATTGGGGGTAGAAAGCTGTTCTAATTTTCAAGTGTTTTTCTCTTTCTCCAGTCAAATAACAGCTCCTCTGTGGCTTTGCCCTCTGTGTTGCCTTGCTCAGGCTTCATCTCATCCTGGAGCTCTGAGATTCTGCCTCTGAGATTCTTCTCTGAGATTCTGCATTGCACACTGCACTGCTGGGTTGAAGGCTTTCCAATACGACATTTATTAGCTTTCTTTTTTTGATTTTTGTTAATTCAAAGACCTCCTAATTCTTTTGAAAGCCATCCAAGGAACAGTATTGGGCAGTATGATTTAAGTTGCAACCAACTGAAAATTAGGTTAAACTTTGAATACTCATTTTCTGTGTTAATCTATCCCTCGTTTTATTTGCTTCCTTGCACAGCAGCTTGTATACATATAAAGAATATATAGATGTGTGATTTTTAAAAAAGGTTGACCATCTTCTCCAGGTCTACCTTCCAAAGCTTTCCAAATGGGTACTCTATCTGAATGGTTAACCAGGGAAATACTCTTCCATACATGATAAATGAAGATCCATTGCTACCTATTCCTTGCCCCAACTCCAGTGGACGGAGTTCAATTGCAATGTAGTTGTCTGTGTATTTCATACATTCCACCCCTCCTATACGCATGTGTCTATGTGTCTCACTCCTAATTTTTGAACCCACTAACCAGTTTCACCTGAATGTGAGAGGTGGGTAAAATGATCAAAGAAAATTAAACTCCTGCAACTTTAAGAATGTAGTTGGGCGAAGAGTCTCACTATGTATCCCTTTGTGCTCAGGGCATGGCAGAGGTGGCTTTGGGAGCTTGTGCATTGTTATATACATCAGGCTCTGTGTATTTGTGTATGTCACATCAGGGAGCAAAATTTAGCTGGAGCTTGTGTCTTCTTAGCCACTGTGGTCAGTGAAGCCCATAAAACAAAGCCACAGCAAACCAGTTCATTCATTTGAATGCTCATGAAATAATGGGTTCTCAAAAGCTCCAGTGCTCCACTACTGCTTTTTGTGATGCAGTGAGTGGTTTTGAAGGCTGTAAGTATTTTATAGAAATAGACTATATTTTTGGTGATATTTTAATATTTGGCTTTTTGGTATTTTTGATAAAGGGAGACTCTCTTATTTCTCTTCATACACACACACGTGGACACTGCTAGGACTCACTTATTGGGAAAACTGAGCAGTCAGTTGGTGAGTTCCTGCAGTTCTCCAGCTACACAGGCATGCATGGTGTGTAGACACTTCTCTAGAATAAACAATTGGTCTGCTTTGAAAAATGAGTAATCAGTCACTACCCTGAGCTAGTGACTCCACAGCAAAAAAATAACTTTACTCTGGGAAAAAGTCTTTGCACAGAGGTATATTGTCATGCCTGGATATATGTTTACTACACTATCTACATTAATCAGTTTTCCTTCATAAACCAATTGCTAACTATATTTTGGCTTGCTCCTTTTCTAGGCATGGGGGTTTTACCTTAAAAAACACTCATCTTTCACATAACACCAGTGTGCTTGGAAGTTAAAGGAAAGGCTTTGTGGTTCCTGTATTTACCAGAAAAAGTTGCAAAATGTATGTTCATGCTCACAACAAGTGGCTTGCAGACCGTGTGGGACCAATTTCCTTCAGAGTTTTGTTTCAGTTGGTCAGACAAGAGGAAGAAAGACACATCTTGGACGAAAGAGAAAGCTCTTCCCTGCCAAGCTTTTGGTTGAAGGATTTTTCTCCCTCATGACAACAGTGTTCTTCAGAGTACTGTTGAAGACCAGCCTTGTAAACACGCTGGACCTCTTCATTCTCCCTTCATGCCTGATTTGCATGGTCAAGCTCACAAAGGTCTCTGTGAGGCTTCCCAAACACCTCCCTGGAGTGAGAAGAGCTGGGGACAAGGAAGACATGGATGGGGGAAGATGAGTAAACTTTTGGAAAGGCATAGTTAGATGTTTATCTGCAGCAGGAGGATCATTAAAAATCACAGTCTAACTGTTGCAAGAAATAATTGTCTTCTTTCCTGCTGCACCAGTGATGTAATGTGACCCACACATTTGCTTCATTTTGAAGAATGGGTTTGTGTTTGTCAGGGACCTGACGGCACTCCCAGGGCTGCTGGCCCCTCTCCTGGGGGCTCCCACAACCCCTGCCCATGTCCCCAGATCCTATTTCAGCTCAACTCAGGGCTTTCAGTTCCTGCCCCACCAGTACTAGAGACACTCCGCTGTGGAGAAGGGAGTGATCATCTTACAGGCAGGCTTCATGTCTATTTCTCACTTGTAGGAGCAGATATTACAATAAGCACCAGCAACAGGAGGATGATGTCATCAGCATCAAAATTGTTCTATCTGTCTAAATAAGGAGTTGATAATTTTCTTTACTATGATCACCTTAGCTACTGCAATGCCAAAATGTAATGTGAGGTGGTCTGGAAATATCTTCTAATTTCCCAGTGATGAGTACAACAAAAGGGAAAAATAATAAGGTTCTGTTCTAGAAGAATCACCCCATCCCACTGTCCTTACTATCACTCAGGATCTCCAGATAAAAACAAGTCAAACAAAGCCATTTTCTTGGCCAAGTCTAACATTGTCTTAAAATAAATCATGTCTGAAATAGCATCTGGCAATAGCATAGCCCACCATAATTCAGAGGAAGTCTGAGCTGGATTAAGGATTTCCTGAATCATGGAATAGCTTTTTGTGCTTCCTAATGAGTGGTTTGGATGTTGTTGTTGTTGTTTTAGTCTTTTATCCCCCTTTCTCTCCAGGTTTTTGTTTCCATTTATAGATTTCTCCATTTTGGAATAATGTTTTCTATTCCTCTTGTCACAGATCAGACTCCAACACACTGTCTTCAAGTCTTGGGTTCTAGTAGAGCTCCTGGAAGGGTCTTAAGCACTTTCACGGGATGCAGTGGGATAGCAGTCTCACTAATGTTTAAAGGTACATGTGTCTAGGAATGATAGGCTGCTGCACACTGGGGCAGTAGTGGCAGCTTTTTCCTCTCTAGCACAGGAAGTGGAAATTTATAGGACTGGGTATCACAAAACCAGCAGTGGAGCAGAGCAAGAGCATAGCCAGGAAGGACAGATCATGGGCAAAATGCCATTGTCAAATTAGCCACAGCTTGGATGGGTTTTGAGGTTTATGTTGTTTTTGTTTTGGTTTGGGGTTTTTTTGCCATTGGTAAAAATTGATTCATTGTTCCTTTCTTCTTTGAGTGGAATTTTTTATTATTAGTATTATGATTATTATGGACAAAGCTGCACAAGAATATAGTAATTACTGTCAGAGCTAGAATCAGTTGTAGACACAACATAACAAAAATAGAAACCGAACTAAACAAAGGCTTATCAATATGATTACAGTTGAGTCAGAATTGAACAAATTGATTTATTTCAAATTTGGGCATTTCCTCATATGTAGAAGTCAAATAGATAAGATTTACTGGTTAGCTTATATGTTAAACAGACAGAATGCCTGCTGAGTGGCTACTGGAGCTCCAGCTTGCAATATTTCAATATAGGGCTCTCCTTTGTGTAACATGAGATGGTGATGATTTCCAGAAAGTCTTTTTTTAACCTCCTGTAAAGGGTTCCTCTAGTTTATGTTTTGATTTAAAAAGCAATTGTATTTTGTAACCTGATCTTTATAGTTGTTTTTTATTAAACATGGTCTGAATGCTAATCCTCTCTGTCAATTAAAATATTATCAGGTGCTATTCACAGACCTTTAAATGGAGATCCCTTCTTTTGGCCCCATGCCAGGTCACAATCTGAAAAATGATTCAGCTTTGCTTATGAGTCCCAATAGAGTATATCCCAGGTTTAAGCTTGCTCTGCTGTTGCTTTCCAGAGGTTGCAGTAGCTTGGTCCAAGTTTATGACAAAAAAAAGCAGTTGATTAAAACCCAATCCTGCCATTCTTAACAACATGGCATTTCCTGATTATATTATACAGGGGGAGGCAAGGGACACTTACAGGCAAAGGACTACTTAACATGAGGCTTATCTAGGTGATCAGACATTACCTTCTAGCTTTGAACTCTGCAAGGTCTGCAGCGCAAAAATATGTTGCCTTAAATACCATCTCTGAGGAGATGGCTCTTATGTCTTCAGAAACATCCACAGCCTCTTCTACAGTCAGTCGGTGCTCCGGCCCGTAGCGCTGAGCGGGCAGATAGGGCTGAGAGCACTGGTTTCTTCCCCATCCCAATGGAGGCACAGCCACACAAGCAGGGCTGTCCCTTCCCAGGAGGGCTATCGTGGAAGACATCCTTTCTGAGCTCCTTTCAAGGTCTGTGTTACCTGCCTGGGTTCTATGGAGCATGCAGCCATTTGTCTGCCTTTTGCGAGTCTGGTGAAATGGGAGTCAGAATTTTTAGGCTTTTCATTTCAGATTATTTCTGTTCTGTGTCAAATATGATTTCATGGTAGATTAATTAAAAATAATCTGTCACAATAACTTAGTCATAAGAAGAAGGCATTTTCTGTGCAGGTTAAAGCTGAAGAACAGAAAGGACTGGAAGAAGGGATATTCAGCAGCCATTCAAAATTACTGGCTAAATAGCGTTTTCTATTAGCAAGGGAGAATGAAACATCCAGAAGCAGAGGATTTTGCAATGGGAAGAAGCCAATTGCAGAGAGGAGGATCAGACTGTGATTAGTTGTGAGAGGTATGAAGCTTCTAATTATAAGGGCAATCCCCATGCTCCTCCCCTACAGCCGGGTAGGAAAGGATAGAGACTTCAAGCAGTAAGATAGGGCCTGGCCTATCAGAGGAGAGCTTTCTCTGCATCTTGTACTCTTAACAGGCTCCTGGGAGAACTCTAGGGAGATTAATTTTCCTGAAACACAGTTTGAAGCTTTCCCTGAGCAGGGCAGTTCTGCAGTACTTGGACACTGAGCTGTTCACGGGCAGTGTAGCCCTGCTCTGATGTTGTGACAGGAACTGGGGAGTAAGATTCCCAGGGATTAGACTGACGCTCTTGTTGACACATCTGGTAAACTTCTGCTGCAAATAAATACAGTAAATCAAATGTGGATAATTTGTTTAAAACTTACTGTGTTCACAAATGAAGTGATAGACCTTTGAACTCTCATTCCTAATCGGTTTTCATTTTCATCTTGTTCCCCATGGATTAAACCTCAGGACAGAAATGCAGAAAGCAACCAGACGTTGCCTTTTTTAATGAAATGTCTCGGTATCACCGGCAAATCCTGACCCGATATTAAGCCCACATTTTTCCAGCTGTGGATACCACATTTTGTAGAAGGTAGTTCTGCTCCTGGCTTGCAGCGTGAAACAACCAGCAATGTAAAAAACTCCACAAGTTACTTTCAGCTATTTTTCAGGGTTTATGCAGACTTTTTTTTTTTTTCCCTCTGAGATTGTTACTGAATCTGGTGGAATAATAAGTTAACCTACTTGCTTTCTTCTCTGGCCTTCACCTGCAGCAGTTTCCTACAACCTTTTTATCCTTTGTAATGTCTGAAAGAGAGTATTGTGGTGATGTGTAAATAGGACACTTAACTCAAGTGGAACCTGCTCGAAGACAAACAAGTTACCAGCTAATGGTTTCAATTTGTAAACTTTGGGAAAGAACCATATATTTTCTTAAAGCTTTCTGAAAAGCAGAATTTTCTGTTCATGAGAACTCTTGCTTTTTTCAACCAGAGTGGCAGCAGATCAGCTAACAAAAATGTCAGCCAGCTTCCCTCACAAGTGTCAGATGAATTTGGTTGTGGAGGGTGAGCCCTGCACAGGCAACAGCACAGTGAGCCCATGTGAGGTCTTCCAGGTTTCAAGACCATGCAAGCTTGAAATCCTGGGGAGTGAGAGCTCTTCCTGGCTTCCATCTCACTGTACAACTAGAGGAAAGCCCTGATTAAGTGAACAGTTCCAAGGTTTCCAGGGTCCTGCCTCAGAAACGTCTGAATGTCAACCAGTGTATGTGGGTCAGCTCTAGCATAAGATACTCCAGTGACCTACCAAGTAGATTGCATGAGACATGGCAAGCCAGGCTCCTGAGCAGGTTAAATGGTCTTTGGATGAAGTGGTCTCTGAAGAGCAACAAGGTTCCCTGTTTCAAGGCAGCTTGCCAGGAAGCAGAGTTGGTTTGGACTTGGGTTCTGGGATAATGAAAGTTCACCAAACCAAAGTAAATTCAGATGAGCAACTTGATACTAACACATTGGCTTTTCTGGAACATTTCAGGCTGCTTTATATTCATAATCAGCTTCAGAAGCAACAACCAGAAAGGGACTGGCTTTTTGAAGTAATTTCTCAAGAGTGATGCACAGTTTTAGAGATACTTATTTTGCGAGTATGTGTTGCTGCTCACCTTTAGATTCTGCAAACCTGAAGATGTTGGCTTTGTGGGTTTTGATTAATATCACAGGGTGCTATTTAAGTCAAGGAAATCTAACTTTTTTAAAATTACATGTCAAGACCTCAGACTTCCCTGCAGTATATCAAATCTCAATTGGCAGGTTACATGCCATGATCTCTTCTGAAATATTTAATTAGACATTTTTATACTTAATGTAGCTGCTTTTGAAAAACCTGTAGAGTAGGATAAATGGCATTATGTTACAGAAACTTGAAGGTGTAAATTTATGTATTTGAATTTTTCTAAATTGGCTAGAACACATTTTTTGTTGCTCCCATACAAAAAAAAAATAAAAATTTAAAAAAATCAAACAAACCAAAACCACAACAAAACCCACACACACAAAAACAACAAATAAGAAAACCTAAAACTCTTATTCTCAAATTGCTTATGTAAGTCCCTTACAAATCAGTGGAAGCAATAAAATACTGGATAGGTACCACAATGAAACACACTGTTTTGAGGAGTTTAAACTAACATGGTGACCTAAATGTGGGTGCTGATTAGGACTGGAAACAAAGTTATTAAACTTTGTATTCTTACCATACGTTAAACAGGTTGTTTTCAGGGTGGCTTTTCTTTTAAGTTCTAGTGACCCCTAACTACCTTCAGTAATACTTGGAAATTTATTCCCACAAGCTTTGCAGCTTCACTCTCCTGAAATGCTCCTCTTGCACAGGTACACTCAGCTCCTACATCCATTGTTTGCCATTCCCTAGCTGCTAGTGGCATATGCTGTGGGTGATTTGGAGCTGGATGCACTGAGGTGCCAGTGTTTCCACTAAATTAAGCAAATAACATGAAAGGTGTATTGCAGCCTCAGCAGAGACATTAATGTGAGTTCCTCTCCTGTCACTATTTTTCATGAAAGTTGATAAGATGTTTTGAAATGGGCTAATGGACTTGGAAGTGATGGGGGAGAAAATGTGGAGAAGAAAATGGACCTGAAAGGCAAAGGCATAGATTTTTCCCTAGGAAGCCAGGCTGAGCTGTCATATGCAGAGCTGAGCAGGCAGAAGTGTTCAGTGGACCCTCTTGCTCACTGCCATCTGAATACTTGCTTGTGTCCCTGCAAAGTGACTTTGAAGAAGGCAAATTCTACAAAGTCAGATTTGAATAATATTACATTCATCTTACAAGGATAGAAATGACAGCTGACGATGCAAGTGTCAGAAAATCAGGCCCCATACTTTGCTAGTGACCTATGGACAGACAGACACGTGATTGCTATTAATTTGCTTATCGATGTAATTTACCTGCAAATGGCTTAGGCCAATATCCCAGTTTTTTAACTCTTTGCTTAGTGCACAGTTCTTGCTTTAAATGTTCATTATTCACACTTACTATTTGCATTGTGTTCTGGGATCATGGCAGTGCACTGGGTCTCTTGATATTATTTCACTCTCTCACCAGGCAATTCTCAAACCTGCAAAAGACTCAGGATGACAACATGGCACCTGCACTGTAACACCCTGCTTTCTGCCACTTTTCTGTCCATCATCATGATGTTTTGTTGTTGCTCATTCAATAGCTGCTTTGCTAACTCTTGTTAATTATCCTGCTTTTCCATCCTTCAATTTTCCTTCACCGATTTTCCATCAAAACCTCCCCATCATATTTAAATGTGCCCAGTCAGCCATAGATGACCTAGAATCATAGACTCATAGAATGGTTTGTGTTGCAAGGAACCTTAAAGATCATATAGTTCCAAACCCCCTGGGCAGGGACACATCCCACTAGACCAGGTTGCTCAAAGCCCCATCCAACCTGGCCTTGAACATTTCCAGGGGCATCCAAAACTCCTCTGGGAAACCTGTTCCAGTGGCTTACCATCCAACATCATGGAACTGATTTAATGCAAGGATGGCACATGAGTATTTGCGTGTTTATGGCATTTTCCATACGTTTTGGCAAATGCATGTTTTGTTCCAGTATAGTATTTATGCAAAAATAAATGCTGCAAATCTAAATACAGTAGTCTGCAGCACCATCATTTTGACCCTTCAATAATAGTACTCAGGTGTCACACATGCTAGTATGAATGCACAGGGCATACGATGTGTAGATATGAAGCAGCAATCCTCTTGCCTTTGCTTTGCATTCACACCATTGATAAACCTCCACCGTCCCTGTGATTTTAATTGAGAAAGCATCTGTGCAAGTAAGTTGTATCGTGAGTTCAAAACATTCCTTGAATTATTCTAGCAAGACTGTTGCTAAGAGGCTGTATAAATATACTTTAAATAAGATGTGCTCTGTTGTATTGGTAGTGAGCATGCAGTTCATGTTGGAGACAGGTAGCTTTGCCTTCAACTGTTGAATACACTGGTTATAGGAATGAGAACCAGGTTCATAAGAGTACCAGACATGCCACACTGTGGATGCCAAAGGAAATTATGAGGCAGATAAACACTGTGATAGAGAAACTGGTGCCTTTGTTATTGGTCTGGATTGAAGACATGAATAATACTATGCCAGTGATTCAGCTCTTCAAGAGAGACAAGACTAAAAGCTTGTGTGTCCACTTGAGGCAGAAGAAGACTGTGACTTTGGAGAAGGAGGAGACTTATGAAAACACACTGTTAACTTGATCCACCTGCAAAATGTGTTATGGAGGGACAAAAACTATGCACACTCTGTCTTATTCTCAAAGAGAGATATTCATATCAGATGAGCTACATCAAGTGTGTGTGAAGTATTAGAACAGTCTCTTGGACACATATCTTAAATTTTACAGACAAACAAGAGATCCTGGCAATACATTTTGCTATGGTTTTGCTATGTGTACTGCAAACTAGATATTATTAATATTTGTGACCCTCCAAGCAAGAAACCATTATGTCATGATCATGTGCAATCAATTTAGGGTATTCAGGGTAAGCTGCCATCATAAAGTCTCAAATGGACATTTCTGTCTTTCAGAGAAACACTTATTTAGAGAATTTGACCATTAGCCAAAACTCCTGCCATCATTTGAAGTTGTTACCATACAGTCTATAAACTGAAGATGATTTTACGTTTTTGGTCAATTCTGAGATAGGAAAGTACTTTAATCTCTTTCTTCTCTTACATAAACAACTGACTTAGTCTGAAATAAAGAATAAATCTAAGCAAATCAAGAAGCAGAGGAATAAGAACTGTTTCTAATTCTGTTAGCTAGAGGTAATTTTAAAGTCCAGACTTGTTGAAAACAGGGGTGGATTAGCTGCAGTCAAAATCTGCAATACTGGACTTTAGGTTTGATGCTTCAATAAGTCCTTTTCTCCCCTAGTCTCCTGGTTATTTAGTATGACTAGGAGCAACATTTTAACCTCTTTATAAGGAGAATGCTTGCCAGAAAATACTTTATCTCTTTCAGTTATTACTATTGAAAATGCTTAATGGTTCTCACCATCTGAATATTTTAAGCAAGTTCACTCAAAGTAATGCAGATCTGTATTATTCTATTTAGCTCATTTTAGCAGAATAATCCTTTAGTGAGTGGAAAGCCCTAAGGCAGCAACTGGTTCCAATTTTATAAGAAAATCTTGTGGTTTTCATCAGGTAGTGGAAAAAAAATTCTGTAACTATGGAAAAAGCTGCAGTGTGAGCTATTAGGCACTAAAGAATTTACCCAGAGAAGCCCTTATAAATATAAAAGTTACAGAAAAGACTTTTCATGAACATTACAATTTAGATTCAGTACTAACTATCAGACACAGATCTTTAGGAAACTGGGCTCCATTGGTTCTGGTTTCAAAGTATATCCATTTGCTATATTATCTGTAAGTAAAAATGTGCTGAATGCCACTCATGTTTCTCTTTCTCCAGTTGTCTCTAGAAGACCAGTTACATATCTGCTTTGACTGGTGTGCAGGGATTTGGCATTGAGAACTACGAGACATCTGGTACTGGGCTGTTGTAAGGACTGGGTCCAGCATAGGGAAACCTTTATGCCCCTCCACCCCTCACAGCACCTGCATTTACTTGAGATGGGACTGCAATTTCTCTTACTACATAGAGCATCTAATTTCTACTAGGAATATCCACCTAGTGCAGCAAAAGTACTGTGGTCACTGTAGTCACAGTCCTTGTCTGGACAGCTTTCAGTCTGGGGCAGAGCTCTGATGTTCTATGCACCACACAGCTATAACCTACAATGTAATTTCAAACTATGTCTCTGCCTCAGGATACGTATGAGACTCAAAGGTAAAATCTTACTGAACCATAGTTTAAGTGACAGTGTATTTATTTAAACTGCTTTTCCATGAACAGGAATGTCTTCAGCATAATCACACACAGAATCCTAGGGGTTGGAAGGGACCTCGAAAGATCATCTAGTCCAACCCTCCTGCCAGAGCAGGGTCACCCAGAGCACATCACACAGGAATGTGTCCAGGCAGGTTTTGAACGTCTCCAGTGAAGGAGACTCCACAACCTCTCTGGGCAGCCTGTTCCAGTGCTCTGTCACTCTCACAGCAAAGATGTTTTTCCTGATATTCACACTGAACCTCCTATGCTCCACTTTGCATCCATTACCCCTTGTCCTATCACTGGTCACCACTGAAAAAAAGCCTAACTCCATCTTCCTGACACTCACTCTTTACATATTTGTAAACATTGATGAGGTCACCCCTCAGTCTCCTTTTCTCCAAGCTAAAGAGACCCAGCTCCCTCAGCCTTTCCTCATAAAGGAGATGTTCCACTATGTTGCATTATGCTTAGGCACCACATACTTTCACACTGTAACTTGGGCTGCCACCAAGTGCTAGTCAGATTTGAGCTATCAAACCATTTCTCAGAACATGACCAAACTCCTCAATTGGAAGCATTAGTTGCCTGCCTTCCTTTTAACAGAAGTTTTGAAAAATAAATGTTTTAAACGTGATGAAAACGTGTCATTTTCCTGAATTGTTTTCTTCATAGAATCACAGGATGTCTAAGGTGGGAAGGGACCTTAAAGATCATCTAGTTCCAACCTCCCTACATGGGCCTGAACACTTTCCACTACATCAGGTTGCTCAGAGCCCCATCCAACCTGGCCTTGAACACTTCCAGGGAGGGGGCATCCACAACCTCCCTGGGCAACCTGTTCCAGTGTCTCACCACTCTCACACTAAAGAATGTCCCCCTAATGTCTAACCTAAATCTCCCCTCTTCCAGTTTTGATCAATTACCCCTCATTCTATCACCACATGCCCTTGAAAGAAGCCCCTCCCCAGCTTTTCTGTAGCCCCTTCAGGTATTGAAAGGCTGCTATGAAATTCCCCTGGAGCTTTCTCTTCTACAGGCTGAACAACCCCAACTCTATCAGCCTGTCTTCATAGGAGAGGTGCTCCAGCCCATGGATCATCTTCATGGCCCTCCTCTGGACTTTCTGCAGGAGCTCCATGTCCTTCTTATGTTGGAGGCTCCAGAACTGGACACAGTACTAAAGGTGTGGTTTCATGAGAGCTGAGTAAAGGGAAAGAATCACCTCCCTTGACATGCTGGCCATGCTTCTTTTGATGCAGCCCAGGACAGGGTTGGCTTTCTGGGCTGCAAGTGCACATTGCTGGCTCATATTGAGCTTTTCAGCCACCATCAGCCCTAAGTCCTTCTCCTCCAGGCTGCTTTCTATCCATTCTCCACCCAACCTGTATTTTTGCTTGGGATTGCCCTGACCCAGGTGCAGGACTTGGTGCTTGCACTTGGCCTTGTTGAACTCCATGCAGTTTGCATGAGCCCACTTCTGAAGCCTGTCAAGGTTCCTCTGGAATTCCCCTGGAGCTTTCTCTTCTACAGGCTGAACAACCCCAACTCTATCAGCCTGTCTTCATAGGAGAGGTGCTCCAGCCCATGGATCATCTTCATGGCCCTCCTCTGGACTTTCTGCAGGAGCTCCATGTCCTTCTTATGTTGGAGGCTCCAGAACTGGACACAGTACTAAAGGTGTGGTTTCATGAGAGCTGAGTAAAGGGAAAGAATCACCTCCCTTGACATGCTGGCCATGCTTCTTTTGATGCAGCCCAGGACAGGGTTGGCTTTCTGGGCTGCAAGTGCACATTGCTGGCTCATATTGAGCTTTTCAGCCACCATCAGCCCTAAGTCCTTCTCCTCCAGGCTGCTTTCTATCCATTCTCCACCCAACCTGTATTTTTGCTTGGGATTGCCCTGACCCAGGTGCAGGACTTGGTGCTTGCACTTGGCCTTGTTGAACTCCATGCAGTTTGCATGAGCCCACTTCTGAAGCCTGTCAAGGTTCCTCTGGATGGCATCCCTTCACTCCAGTGTATCAACCTCACCACACTGTTTGGTGTCAGCAAACTTGATGAGGGTTCTTGGATAAACTGTTTTGTTTTTAGAAAGAGACGTGAGAATTATAGGAGCAGGACAAAGCATGTAAACTGGAACAAATTAATACCTTAATTAAATACACTTAGAGTTCACCATCATGATTAATAGTTCTCTAACCTTCCAAGAGTGCCCCAAAAAACATATATTAAACTAAGAATTTTTTTTTATTGTTATTTTTTTTAGTATGTTGTATTGGCAGATTTCCATTAGAAGTATCCAACTATTAAGAATGTATGTATTTTCTCAAGTTCTTTAAAGAGTAATGATTTCACATATACCTCTGCCTTTCCACAGAAAACACCTCCTTATACTGCAGAAGTAAGTACATGTTGGGTATGCTCAATTTTGTAGTCTTCTTGAGTTGGTCCAGTCTCATTACTGGACTTCATCTTACAAAAAAGATGTTATTTAGATAAGCAATTCTGCATAATTCCTACTAGAATATATACATTTTGACTCTTGAGCTTCCTTACTACACTTAGATTATTAGTCTAGTGAACCATGCCAGTATATTGGTTCAACTTGACATTAAATCAGTGCAAAAATGTGTTAGTTGGGGCCAGAGTCATTGGCTTTGCTCCATGTGATTTGCATCATGCTGTGCTTAAAGCCTCTCTGTGAGTGATAGAGGTAGACACAGCCCAGGGACAGCTTCCAGCAAGGTTAAGCTGTCATGCTGGCTCTCAGAGCATCGTGACAGGCCATCAAAGGACAGAGAACATGTGTAGCAGGATGAGTCACAGGTGCCTTGAAGTTTTTGATGAGCTACATAAATGTAGTTATGCCTCACAACTCAGAGTTAGTAGAGGATGGAAGCATGGAGGTTTCATGCTGACATGCTTTTCCTAGACTCATGTAGTGCACTCCTTCAACAGAACTGGGAAAAGAGCTCAGTATGTTTCACTGGGCATCTGCACAAACACTAAACTGTTTTGTGAATAGTAGATTAGAAGAAAGTGCTCACTCAAAACCTATTTTCTGGGATTTTTCTATGATACATGAAACTAATGAGGTATATGAATATAAATTTATGATGCATGATATGGTTTATGATAAATGAAGTACTTGGATGTCCCAGGAAGGAACTGCAACAGGCCTGTGATCCTTTTAAGTGATTTTTAAGTGTCCTTTAAATTGTTACAAGTATTTTAAAGTTCCTTTTGTGTTCAGGAAAGCAATATTTTAGCACCACTTAGGACTTTTGGACCTCTTCTAAGATTTGCACTTTGGTCCCTGCTATTGCACTTGATTAGCTGAAGAATGGATGAACAGTCTCATGACACAGAAAGAAACCTTACTTTCAGATAATTTCATTTGTGGAAAGCAGAATAATTTCATTAATTCTACTTTCAATACTGTGGCCTTACATGTGTAATCTACATGCAAATATAGGTGCAGTCTGCAAAATGTCAGATACTGATAAAGATGTCAGCTTCATTAGTCAGACAATCTAAGAGTTCAAGGTTAGTAATTAATCATTTCCACCTTCATCCTTCACATACACTCCGTGGAGTTTAGCAGGAAATTGAAACAAAAAGAAAGGAGTCACAAAATAATCCAGCAAGCATCACCAAAATTCCCTTTTTCCATGGTGATGTGCAGAAGAAGCATCTCCTAATTCTATTAATATTTATTAGCAGGAGCTGGGCATTTATGCGTTGATGAAGACCTTCTCTTGCTGCTTATTTTTTATTTGATTTGGCATTGGGGAATGTATTGTGGCTTTACATAAAGAAGAACCAAGGGCATATATGCCTTTACTGCTGCTGTTGTTACATTTGTGTCTCATCTTAATGTCTTGGCTGTTTTTGCAGGCCTAAGGCTTAGATTTTGCTGTGTGTTAGACATGTTTTCTCTCTCTACCTCTCATTTTAAAGCCCTGAAATCAGATTGCAGGCAGTTGACTGAATTTGTAGGGGCTGGCGTGGTATAGATCTATGCTCGTGGCTCATGTTCTCATAAGTATGGGAGAAGTCTCTTTTGGGTTCACTTTATAGCACTCATAATGCCATCTCAGTATAAGATATAATGAGATCAAAATGTAAGATGTGCTTATTGTGTTACTTCCATTACATCATAAATTAGAGGGGGATTAATAGTGCATTCCTCCAAGTAAGGTTCTGTGGATCAAAACAAACCCCAGCATGTTATATAATGTAAATCCTAGACTGCAATAAAAGACATAGTTTGTCATGGACATTTCCCCTTTTCCCTTTTGAAACAGGAGAATGAACTTCAAATATTTCATAAGTTATACTTTTTCCTAGTTGCAGTATTTTCTCTTTTCCAAAGGAAAGCAGTAATGCCGAGGGAAACCATGTTTTCAGATGCTGAGAGGCAGCTTATTGGACTTGTCCCTGTAATAAAATTCAGTACATCTAGTGAATGACTTATTATTTAGTGAAACATGGAACAACATCAATTGAAGCTACCCATTAAGTCAAGACATCAAATACTCCCTTGTGACGCTGTACTAGGAATCACTGTTAAAATTGCAAGACTCACTGATAATAGCAACTGAGCTCAAGATAAACATTGTCCTTAACTCATGCCATAGTGACATTAATGGTTCATGATGTCACACAGGGATCAAAGCCTTCTGGAAAGACACAGACGCAGAAGTACAATTTTCTTGGTGATCTGTATACATTTTTTATTGAACATAGTACACCAGATTTGAAACTGAATGGATGTTTACTTTAAAATATCTAGAAAAATTCTAATCTGTGGATCCAAGCCTAACTATTGGTAGTTCATCAGAGTGTTTTGTCAATTAGCCATTATATCAAGGAAAACAAAGACATATATTCCTATTCAGTACATCTCAAACTGTAAGAGTTTTTCTGAACCTACATTTGTAAAATTCATCCATAAATTCAGATTGTGATCACGGCCCTGATCTTGCAAGCCTTATTTAAGTACTCCTTTACACTAAGTTTCTTCTTGTGGTAAATCTTCTTGACTGGGTCATTAAGAAGCCAAATTAAGAAGAGATACCCTTCATGTGGTTGCCAGCAAAATGCCAGTTGCCCTTGTGTGTCCTGTTGTGTCCCTTGGGGTATTTATCTGATAGCTGATGGGCTGTACTGTCACCATCTTTCCTTCCTTGTCATTCTTGTCAATAAAATTCAGATTTAAAATCAGATTTAATTTCAGCTTGGGATTTGAGGACTTTGCATAGACACCCTGCCATTCTCCCCATCTGGCCATCACCATCCGCCTACTGTCTGTGTTTATGTTTTGGGAGTATATTGGCAAGCTGGCAACCTATGACAGATATCCCTTCCATAACAGCCCTCTAATACTGTTCTCACAATCCTCCAAACCAGCCAGAAGGGGGTTGCCCCCCACCAGATTTAACACCTGGTACAAATGTAACTTTGCCATGACTCCTGTGATAATCATGTTAGACCTTTCTGTGTGATTTAATGTGTTTCTAATGCATACTTCTGGCTGGAAGCACAGATTGTAGAATTGGTACATGGTAGCATCTGAATGCTGAATTCAGTCACAATGCTTTTTATATATCTGATTTTGCAAGTTAAGTGTGCAAATTTGGCATACCTAAAATGACCAGTATGTACACACCTTTTGATAACTGTTCATTCATTTAATAAATAAATACTGTTTTGAGGCCTTACTTGTAGCCTTTAGAAGCAATTTACTTCTCTCAGATGGCAGCGCTTTCATTAAATGCAACTCTCCCTCTTTATGGAATTTTTAGTCCTTCGGGTAAAAACATATTATAAACCAAAGGAAATGATAAGTCTGCTTTTTACATGAAAGACAGTAAGTTATCTCCTTACAGACACTGAATTAAGTGTTTCAAGACAGAAACTTTCTTTTTCACCTGCCAATACTTCATGGAGAGTCCAAATGCTCTATTAGTTGAAATCTGTGATAGAATAACCCTTACATTTAGTGGGAGAAATAAGCTCCCCATATGATTCCCTTGTTCATATATATATATATCTGAAGCAGTCTGGGAAAAGAACTGTCCCTTATGTGTTCCTAGAAGTGCCAAGCACCAAACTGTTCTCATGGTATCAAATAACACTGATGATACTGGTAATTTCTAGGGATACTCCATATCTAGGCCTCTGGTTAAGTACTTGCAGTCTTGTCACTCTCTATCATTGTTTCATTTGAATACTTCACTGATAATAAGTATTTCTATTTATTAGTATCATTGGAAGAGTAGTTTCCTAAAGGAAGATCTTGGAGCTCTTCAAAACACTTGATTTTCTCTTGCAAACTGGAAATGCAAATGTTTGCACAGAAATATTTGTCTGGAGACAAAGCAGTTTCCCAGCTCCTTCCTTTGATACATCATCTCTAGTGCTTGGTAGTAGCCGAGTACAAGAAATGCCATGGGAAATACTACCATTTAAATGAACCAATAACGAGCAGCCTGTTGGGAAGCAGCACAGTAATTAAGACCCAACAAATTCTGACATTCCCTTGAGCAGCTCATGAACTGGAATAACAGCTCTGTTTTCCACATGTAGCTGAAGAGAGGCCATCAATGCAACCACAGAATGAAATGTCATGGCATCACCCATTCAGAATAATTTCTCAGTACCAGGCCCTGCAGGTTGCATACAAGCAATGGAATAACATTCCTAACTTTGGAGAAATTTGTCTTGAGATGAGTACCTGTCTGTATTTATTTTCTTTAGTGTCTCCCCATCACCCTTCTGTGTTACACCTGCTTCTTCTTTTCATGTTTGTCACTTCCACAAATTGCTTTCTAATTTTTAACACACACATTTAATGTACTGGAGTATTTTGAAGGCACGGCCAGGGACCAAATACGAAAATGAGCTCTCAGTGAGTAATTTCCTCACTACCAGATACCATGGTGGCAGAGAAACATCATCAACCATTCATTGCAGTTCATATTTTTCTGGGATTTATCAGGTTTGTGCTGAAGTAATTGCAGATGTATCTCTTAACACTCAGTGAGTAAACTGACACTCCAAATTATCATCTGAGAGATGCAAATATTACTTTAGAATGAAAAACCTCACATCTTGGTTATGTAAAAATGTCTCCAATTGGCACTGGAAGAAGAAATGATGGAAGTGCTAGTGATTAGCATATCTGGAAGATGGCTACTTCTGTATGATAAATAATGAAATCCCAGAAGAAAAATAAATAGACATTGAGAACAAACATCTTTGAATAGCAAACTGAAGATACAGTCTATGTCACATAAGATGCAGAAGTGTTTTATGAAGCATTATGCTTCTGAGTAAGTTTTATTTCATGTCAGATCTCCAAAGTTAAGGCTAAAACACCAGAGCTTTTAGGAGACACAATTCTCCATTGACTGATAATTCCTAGAATTATTCATGTAATTAATTCGCAGCCTCTTGATAAGTGAGCAGAACTTAGCAATGTTCTCTGACTTTACCAGGAATCAGCTCATCTGTGGCTCAGCCAAAAAAGTGATTTGTCGATGTCTTCTTTCAAAATGTGTAAGATTTTTGTACCAAAAATAGTACATACATTAAAAGACGCAGCAAATTTTCTGCATGATAACCTTAAAAAAATTATGAACCCAAATATATCTAGGAACATTTTTTTTTGGTGGCAATATAATTAATTTTTTTGGCATTTCATAATCTTTTGATATGGACACAAAATGCCTAATTTTGAAAATGTTATTAGAAAGTTATGGGGAAGTTATTATGGAAGTTTTGGTTCAAACATACCATTCACTGCCTATCCTCTCAGTCCTAGCAAAAAGTCTTACTAGATGGACTCCATTTCCCATAAACAGCTTCGAACCTCCTGTCTTACTGAAGTACTCAAGTAAATTAACTTTCACATGAGAGCTGGGTTGTCCCATTTTCCAACAAAACAGGCATATGAGGTGTTTTTTCATTGCTTTTTTGATTTTCTGGTTTTGTCTGAAAAATGTTATTTTTAAAAAAAAAAAAAAAAAAGTGGATTATGATGTTCAGAAAAGAAGATTTTCCCTAAAAATGTCAATGAAATATTCCAGTTGACTTCAGCATTCATGTCATCATTGATCATGTTTTGGGTGAGAACTTGATGCATGGCACTTCCTCTGTAGGAAGCGATTCATATTTTTTGTTAATGAACATACAGCATCCATAAAATACACAAAATCTATTCCAATAACTTCAGATTTTCACTTGCTGAAATGAGACTTGAATTTGGCCCATTATTCTTTTCAAGTGAAGAGGAGAATAATGCCTTATGTTGTCAAATGGCACTATATCAAATTGTTTCTAGCTATCAACACCAGAAATCAGCTGAATCCACAGGGATTTTGCCTGAGGGTTATTAAACAGTAATATTTTTGTCAACAGATGGATTTTCTACTGCTGGTATCCTGACAAGTCACTAGGATGAATCTGAAGATTCCCAGCCATAACACAATTCTATTTTAACCTTGGTTATTTTTAAAAACTCAGTTTAAAAAAACATGACAAGCATTGATGCCTAATGTAAATGCCTAGCAATGCATGTTACCTGGTAACCAAATGGATGGTATGTTGGAGAGGGAAGTGACAACAGCAAGTGAACATATGCCAGATTAGCTCCTTGCAGATATAGAGATGGTCACCATGGATTTTGCCACATCAAAAGAAAAGATCATCATGATTTGGTATCATTTAATATGAGAATAAACCAGGATTTTCCTTTTACATGTTCCTAGGAAGGCAGAGGACATTCATAGTTTCTGATATCAGAAGCTGCTGCAAGTGTCACTTTTGTCTGCCCATGTATCTAGACTAGATATTAGGAAGAAATTCTTCACTGGAAGTGTGTTGGGACACTGGAACTGGTTTCCCAGAGAAGTTGTGGATGCCCCACCCCTGGAATTGTTTGAGGCCAGCTTGGATGGGGCTTGGAGAAACCTGATCTGCAGGGAGGTGTCCCTGCCCATGGCAGGGGTTTGGAATTAGATGTCCTTTTAGGTGCCTTCCAACTAAAACCATTCTATGAAGGACAAATTTCCTACAAATAGGGAAAAAAATGTACCACATTTGTCCAGTGAAACAAGCTTGGAAAAGTGAACTGCAACATCACAGAAGAACCTGTCACAGTACAAGGTTCTGAGTGACTGGTAACTCTCTCTATGCTTCTTTGGCCAAAAGAGAGAAAATATTTATTGGAGTGATTGGGATTTATTTTCTTTCAGTAGGTTCAAAGATTTTGTATCTTTGCTTTGGCCTTTCCTCAAAAATAATAGGCAAACCTGACTTACTGGAAGTTCATAATCTCAAAATCACAAGTCATCTCTTCTAATTGGGAGAGGCAACATGAGAGCTCCGTAACACAGGGATTCACCAGGGGTTACATTCTAAATCTAAAAACTTGAAGCATGGTCATAGTATCTAAATAGATTGTTTTCTGAGAAAAAGAAAGCTTTTGCTGTAAAACATTTTTAAAGGGCTGTCAAAACAGTCCACAAAATAAGTAGAATCCAAAATGGTGCAAGTACAAACTAAAATATTGGAGCGTCATAAAAATAGTTCTATTTAAGGAGGCATTGGTGTATGTTTTTTATTTCCCAGTGATATACAGGACAACCACAGTTTATGCTGCCTTTGAAGTGTTTGGGTTTGCAAAGCAATCTTAAAATAGCTTCCAAAAATGGCTGTTTTTCTGAAGCTATTCTTGGCTGATGCCTTATGTTGCATCATGTTAGACTTACACTGGGAGTAGACATGTCAAAGGCCTAGGTGAGGGAAAGAAAAATTATGAATGTCATACAGTCTGCCAGATCTTTACAGAAGTGACGTGCAATTCTGGATTCATGTAGTTCATTTTTAAGGCTGTGCTAAGTGGCATAGTCTGCACTTTCACAGGAGCTGCAGCATCCAACCCTTTCCAGGATCTACCGTTGATTTCAAATAATCTTTTTTTTTTTTTTACTGTGGAAGATGTTGCAATTAGCCAGCTTAGCAATACTGTAATTTCGTCTATGAAACTTCAGGCTTCAGAAGGAATAATGTTCAGCTGTTAGCAGAGAAGGCACTAAACTGGTTCACTAACACAATTAGTGATAATTAGAAAAAGGCTAGAGCCTGGAAGAAGAAACAGTGCCCATTCCCCAAGGAAACGCTTCTTCACAATGGATGCTTTCTGGTTCTCTCATAAGACCATGGGAGCACAGTTTGTGCTTGTTCAAACCACAGTCAGAGCAGCTTACTTCATTAAGATCCATATCTATCTGTTCTTCAATTATTTTCCAGATTTTTCAGCCTAGCCCATTTATTAGATAGATCCCAAATAACTAATCAAAAAGCTTTTAAGAATGTTTACATGCAAAGATGAGGAATAAATTATTCAGTTTCTGAAATCTAATCATACACAAATTTCTGGAAAGTACTTAACTACTTGCTTACGTCCTTCCTCGGGAAAGCAGTAGGCATTCCAGAAAAAGTCACAGGGTTCATTCCATCTGGCTGTGCTGCACTGATGGATCTATGTCCCCAGCCTGGGAATGGGTTTCATGCTGCTAAACTGCCAGTTTCCAGATAGACTGTGGTAGGGTAGAGAGGCTGCAGGGCTGCAATTTGCAAGACCTGTGGCATTAGACATTGTGCTGCAGAGGTTGGCACACGGGATTCCTTCTTCCCTCGCCTACTCACATGCTTCATTGTAGATGGTCACTGGATAAAACTCAGAACAAATCCATGAAGGACGATCTTGGAGGCTCTCTCTTCTTCTTCCCTTGACTGCTTTTGCAATGCTTCTGTCCTCCTGTGCTCCTCTTCCTGCCTTCCCAGACTCTAGGAGCACTTTGGTCCTGACCATCGTGCCACTGACATTCAAATGTGCTCTCTTAAACACTTGAGTGTTTCCATCACTACATTTTCTTGTATTTAGGCCTGGCTTGCACCTTGGGCACCTAAGTGATCAACTAAATGCCTTTCTAGGTATTTACTTGGTATTACTCAAGCCCTTGAAATCCAGTTTGTGTCTACGTCAGGCCCTCTACTGAGTGAAATTCTCTCTGTTTTTCAGTTTTAAGAGAGAGGTCTGATTCATGGATCTGCCAAAAGAGGGAGTCTGCTACTAGAAAAGTATATTAAAAAAATCAGAAGGGAAAAATAGAGGTCTTGCTTTTATTCCAACATTTGGGAAATCAGCACCAGTTTTTTATGCTAGATAAATACTACCTAGCATATCTATGAATGCATGATACTGTGGTGGCAGTCCTACAAGTGCTTGCACTAAGAAGTGGAGAATATTTTCAAAATCTTTTGTGTCTGGAATCTGTAGGCAGAGATCTCGACCTGATGACTGTACAGGGAAGATTTATGTTCATGCAGCACAGCAGTTTCTAAACATGTTCCCATTGTTATTTAAGGAAACCTTGTTACAGCTCCCTTGTAATTTATTTAATCCCTCTATAGATTCACTCTAATCTTAGCACAGGGGGTTGTTTTTGTCTTTGTACTTTAAATAAATGGAGTTGCTTAATATTTTTGTTAATGAGGACAGCAAACATGGAACTTCCACTGGAGCCTTGGGCCATAGAGATTTGTTTCTAGCAATGTGTCATCTCCACTTCGGTTCTCAGTTACATTGGTGGCATTACTCAAGTGACAAAAATAGCAAGATTATTGCTCATGTATGTATGCATTGGAGTTATTTGCATGAGATTGACAGGGAATGCCTGCCTGTCCTTAAAAACAAGCCAAAAAAGGAAAATACCGTATGATGTTGCAAAATGGCACATGAATTACCTCACTTTCTTGTCTCAGTCTGTCTCTCACTACAACTCATGTTATAGACACAGTGGAATAGTCTGAAGCTTGAAATGGATCTACCACTTACAGCCAGAGGACTCTTTTAAGCTTGCTAATCCATTGGAAAAATAGCTCATTCCTTTAACCGGTGGACACTATCAATTGAAAACAGTCTCAGCACTGAGATACAAAGTAGATACATGTACAGAAATATACACAAACATGTACATTCAAGTTTAAATGTTTTATATTTATATATATATCAACACATGTGTGTGTACGTATTTTGTGAATGTGTGCGTATCTCATGTAAACATATATACTGACATATAGAAACCAAATGGTATTCCTACAAAATTATGCAGCTATGAAGAAAAATAGCCTTTCTGCAATCGTTGCAACCAAGCATTATGGAACTGCGAGCAGTAATGTTAAAATTGCTATACATAGTCAAATAATTTACTTAATTTCAATGACCTAAAGTGAGGGAAAACCAAGAAAGGAAAAAAAAAAAAGAAAAAAAAAATATTTTTATGTTCTTACCAGTTTAATGTTCTTACCAGATGGTCTTGCCATTGTGCTCATATACACACAGTCCTGACTTCTGAAAGGTTGAGTATCTCCTGTTAGAAATTCAGAAGATACAATACGTAATGTCTAACTATAAAAGGAAAAGAATCTATCAAATTCCAAACATTAGCAGAGCTGGGTGCATGCCTACATGCATGTGTATGGGTTTATGTGCATATGAGTTTCCATGAGGAAGAAAAGTAGGAATCAAAGAATTGGAATGACCTAGCCAAAAGAAGGAGATGCCTGTCTAATTTTTGGTTACTGGTAGTCTTTTGAACTCAATATCTAAAGGAGTCTCTTTATTCCAGTCAGCAGTGAGAGCTGAAGGCTGGCCACTTTCTCTGTGAGCAGTTGAAGTCATGAGAAACCCTAGCCAGTAGTGAGCATTAATGAGCAGCTTGCTGGATGTTTATGGCATCAAGCTCATAGCAGTTGAGGAGAAGGCAGAAGGTATTAGCACAAGAATTATGTCCCAGCTTCTCAGGCAGATTCTGCTGTGGTTCATTTCTGAATATCCCTCTCATTCTTTTAATTTCAGCTGTGATCTCACTGTGCAATATAAAAAATCATGGATATCTGACTGCCAGAAAAACTTCCCTTGCGTCTTTCTCTTGCCTTGTGGATAAATGAGACACACAGGAGAAATAATTACCCTAGGTCAGTGCTTCTGTCCCCTACTAATCATAGTTTCTAGAAGGCTGTTAAGAGCACTGAAAACTAAATGTAAGGCTTTCTTTTGGTTATCTTTGTAATTGTAACTTCTAAGACACAGGGATTTTAAAGGTTTGATATCTTAGATGCAGGACAAGGGCATGCAAACACACACAATCATTTATGGAAATGTATTAGTTGAGTATTTCCTTCCATGCCCTTTGGCACATGAGACTCAGACACATATATGCATTTATTTTATTCTTTCTGCAGTCCACATTTCTAAATAACAACTGAAGCAGTACTGAAGGCGAAGACTTGGCAAGCTTAAAAATTGTAGTAGATGGTTACACAGGCAGAAAGAATAGGCATTTATAAAAGCAAACACTGAGAAAAATAAAGTGGTTTAGATGCATAAACCTCTCAGGTTTTAAAGCTCAGTTGTAGCAGTATTTATCAAATGATCTGATAGATTGTCTTGGAATAAATTCTGACTATGGTGTGCCCTGAGCAGATTACAGCATCCTTCACTGCCTCTGTATCTGCCTGTCCTTCACTCCTAATGATATATTTACTCCTCTTAATGGCTTGGACACTGAGATGATTTCAAGTGTAGATTTTCATGGGGGAAGGGAATGACACATATTATTACAATTGAGATACAAACATGCAAAAATGGAACTGACAAGGACAAGCATAGCCTGCTGCATGCATTTTTTCTAAAGTAAATCTGAATTTATCTTCACTTACATTGGTTACTTAGCCAGAAATGTTTTGATAATATGCCAGAACATGTGATTTGCAATTTAAAAGAGATTACTAGTACCAGGACATTGTTACTCTCTGACACTGACTAGGGTAAGCCACTTCAAATGACTATGGAATAGCATTCTGACAGCATGAGTATTTTCATGGTCTGTTGTTAGCAATGCAGAGTTTTGATCCTTCACCTAGGCAATTATGCCCACTTTTATTTATACACATGTTTAATCCTGCTGTTTCAGACTCACTTTCAATTTGTGACAACATGCCCCTCGAGTTACCAAGCATGAGCCTTCAAGTTAGTCCAACCTGTTGTGGAAACTCAGAGTTTCATGGACTGGGTCAGGGGAGGATAGCTTTGCACATCAACTAAACCACTGTCTATTCCTGTCCTCTTCAAATCCATTTCCTTTCAATTTCCATGGCTGTCTGAGTTGGCATATGTTCTTATATAGGGGTCATGACTGATTAGTATATAGTTATGAAAAGAACAGTTTAGCAATGTGATTTTTTTAAAGGAAAAAAGGACTTTTCTAAATCCTTTTTAAAGGAGTCTCAAGAACTTCAGCACACATTAGAGAGTTTTTTTCTGGCTGGGGGTTAATAATTGTGCTGGCTTAAATGTATTTATAACCTTGGACTGTTATGTTTGGAAACAATGATCAGAGGAATCTATGAGAGATTTAATTATGTCCTCTTTGCCATTCATGACTTATTAAGTACTTCCACCGGACACTGCAATTTTCAAATTAAATCCAGCATCACCTACTGTGGCAATTACCTTTAATTTTACCTAGCTAACAATACTACTGGGATTGGAGAGATTAATTTTTTTGTAACTAGATCCATTATGCAATTAGGGGTATTACAGTGAGAGCAACAAAAACATCTTACTAATTTGTTGTTAATTTGTTGGGTTTTTGTTAATTATTTACTTTTAAGCAATGCTATGGGATTTTTTCCTGACTGATACATCAAAAACGATAATAGTATTAATCCAATTTCAGGAGTTCTAACTCCAGTATTTATGAAACAGCATTGTCATTTATTCAATTTCATTTCAGGGTGAATATCTGATTTCTTTATGAACTAATAAGTTTATTTGCATTTGATATGAGATAAATATGTTTCAGCCAATACTCTTCCTACAAGAATAATTCGTTCCTTTTTTTTCATTCTCAGATAAATATTGCTGGAAATTTTAGAAATGCTAGAAATATATCCAGTCACTGAAATTGTTCCAGAAGTCTCCCTATTGACCATAATTTTTATGATAATGTCATGTGTTTATCTGAGTCGTATGGAGTTCAGTTAGCACTCCAGAAATATAAAGATTATATTTTATTATTAAATTCAACTGGCTCATGTATGTACCAAGACATGAATTGTGAAGAACTGTTGAAACCAGGTTAAATTAAAAAGCTGCATAGTTAACTCACCACTTCTAGCAACAGTTTTGTTACTGCATGTTGCTCTTGTATTTTGCAAAGAAATTCAAAGGCTGTTGTCTTATAACAGTCAGTCTGCAAAAATATGACTTGGAATTTTCTTATAATTGGAATCCAGAATAAATCCTTGTTCAAGAGCATTTGCCTTATGTTCAAATTCAATACCATGAGGTTCAATGCTATAGATGACAAATATGATAAATAGTATAAATTCAGTTCTATAAAATGATAGGAGCAATCTGACTGCTGCTGACCAAGGAACAACTTCGCTTCAACAGCCCTGAAAAATTAGAACTATTCATTTGAACCTCAGCCTATTTTGGTTTTGCTGCAAAGCTGCTTTCAGGGCTGGGTTAGCATTCATCATGTGGTGCTAAATTAGATCAAAATTTCCCCTACAGTAAAAAAACAAGATATTGTTTTCAACAATTTGTTTATCACTATTCAGAAGGCACAGCCTGCAAATAGAAGCCAGCTGGTGAGCGGCACAAGTTCAGTGCTTAGAATAAATACTACTAAAATAAAATAAATAGCTCATGTTTGTGACCCCGGGTACAGCCAGGAAGTAGGTGGGGTCCTCAGGCAGCAGTGAGGAGATCTAAGGCCACTGAATGGTTTAGTGATTCAAAGGTGCACTGGGCAAAGTTCAGACTTGACATTGAGAAAGATTTTTTTGCACAGAGAATGGCTGAACACTGGAACAGGCTTCCTGGAGAGGTGTTTGATGCCCCAAGCCTGTCAGTGTTTAAGAGATGTTTGTACAATGCCCTTAATAACATAGTTTAATTTTTGTTAGCTCTGAATTGATCAGACAGTTCAATGAGATTATGGTTGTAGGTCCCTTCCAACTGAACTATTCTATTCCATTCCATTCCATTCCATTCCATTCCATTCCATCCTATCCTATCCTGTCCTACCCACCAAAGGGCTTATGGGAATGCTGATATTCAGGATACTTTACATTGATCTTCGTTTAATCATGAGACAAGGGTGACAATCCAAACTAACCAGTTCCTAGAGATTTGGGACTTGGCTTTGGTGTGTATCCCATAACCACCTTGCAGTTTTAATTCATTTCAGCAGGTTCAACTTGATTCCACCTGATCACATCACAGAAAAAACAGTGTTTGGAAACACAGGAGGAGTGTCACATATTCAGAGTCTGATTCTCTAGGATGTGATCTGCAGCTTCACTGAAATTTATGAGAATGGAATTTAAACCAGACAGTGATCCCTACAGTTGCCACCTTGGGTTACCTCTCAATTTGTAGAAAGTAAGTATTTTTAACATCCAAAATCTGCATGGTTTACATTAATGTTTATTTTAAGTATGATATTAGAGAGGTGAGTCTAGACAATATTGGGAAAAAAACAGACCTTTTTGTATGCCATAAATGAAAATGGGAGCTGTCTCCTATGGCTACAAAAAAGTATTAAATATGACATATGAAAAAAATCTCCATTAAAATGAAATTGTGCAGTAGACTGCATTATTAATACTGAAATTAAATGTGAACAAATAGGACAAGGAACTGAATGAATAAATAATGCATTTTAAAAGGTCATTTTAATAGTTCAGAACAGCTCTACAGGATAATTTGGGAAGGAGAAAATACTTTATTTTCTAGCTGTGTTGAAATAAAAGCATGTTTATAGCTATATGAAAGAGAAGTTAATGTGACAGTAAATGCTGGAATGTAAGAAGGTTAACAGGTTTGACCTACTTAAAACTATAGGCTCAAGCAAGGTGAACACAGACCTTTCAACTTTCCAGATCAGACCAGTTAAATTCCATACCATTTTCCAGATGAGACTTCAGAGACTTCGATTCTGGAATTCTGGGCATGATTTTGGTACTGCTTAGTTCTTGACTGTGAGTTTGCCTTTCATCTATTAATATTTCCCAATTACTTTTTCAGTAAGAAAAATAACTTTATGCACACAGTTAAGACTACCCTCACAAAGTACTGACAGCTGAAATTTGTCTGCTGTATATTTGACATGTAAAGCAGAGCTGAGTATATTTCTGTGAAGCAGAACATTGTGTACTGTCAAAGCTTTTGGAATTAATACATGTGTGCGTGTGTGTGTGCACCCATGTGCTTATGCTGATAAATTTACATTATGACAAGAACATTTCATAGAATCATAGAAAGGTTTGGATTGGAAAAGACTGTAAAGATCATCTAGTTCCAAGCCCCCTGCCTTGGGCAGGAACAACACCCACTAGACCGGGTTATTCAAGATCCCATCCAACCTGCCCTTGAACACCTCCAAGGAGGGGGCATCCACAGCCTCTCTAGGCAACCTATTCCAGCACCTTACTACCCCCATGGTGAATAATTTCTTCCTGATGCCTAACCTAAATCTACACTCTTCTAGATTAAAGCCATCACCCCTTGCCCTATCAGTATAAGCCCTTGTAAAAAGTCCCTCTCCACCTTTCCTGCTAGGTCCCCTGCAGATACTGGAAAGCCATTATAAGGTCTCCCCTGAGCCTTCTCTTCTCCAAGCTGACCAACCCCCACTCTTTCAGCTGGTTTTCATAAGGGAGGTGCTCCAGCCCTCTGATAATTCCTAAATGGTCACGTAGTTGTTTGTTTAGTTTAAGCTGCAGGATGGAGAGGAAGATTTGGACAGAAAATAGCATTTTAGCAGTGTTTTGAAAGGTGTGAAAATTATCTAGAATTCAGACTAATGTAGTCAAGTTAGTGTATCTTCAGTTACAGAATACCATGAAACCAAAAATGGTTTTGGCACACTCTTTTATATCTCTATAGAGATTCCTCATTCACAACTCTACCTTCTGTTTCCCTTTTGCTACCGTTTTTGGATTACAGGATTTTAATGAGGAATTGCTGGCTGGGTCCCCTTCAGTGAAGAAAAACTGATACATACTGTGTGATTTTGGGTGCTGTGAAACACTAGGCTTTATCTACACATGGATTCATCCACCTGACCAAATTGAATCACTGATTCTAGTGGCAAGTGCACCCAGTACTGTGCTGACTGGGCATTTGAAAAGCCCAGGCAAGGGGCTATGGTACCCACACAGAGCAATGCTGCTGTGCACAGACAGGGAAAGTGTTGTTCTCATATAGGTAAGGTGTATGGGACTACCTGTACAGACAAACAATATGTGAGAGTTACCATTTTTTCACTCTATCATGCCCGTAGGTCTGCATCAGCGTGAAAATGCAACTGGGCTTCATTTAGAGCTTCCAGAAGAGTCGTGTCTTTCTTTGGCTTTGATGTGGCCAGGATTGCATTCTTAAACAAATTTGATATCCCAATATTAGCTAAATACATGTATTAATTTAATCAATTAAATATTTTTCCCATGTCCCTCGATGCCTTCAGAGTACTCTCCAGATTAGGGTTACTTCAGGAGGAGTTTAAAATATTGTAGTATTTTTTTCTTTTGAGGATCAGCTCCTTAGTTATGCCATAACAGGTAAAATCTCCTGCTCATTGCTGTCCTGTCATAAACTCTGCATGAAGTTCAATTGCCGAAGGCCCAAAGCTGCTACTAATCTGCAAAAAAATATTTATTATTATTTTACTGGTGTTCGTGCCAACTTCTGCCCAAGAGGACTTGATAACTGAGTCCAAAATTTGGAAAGTTCATGTCAGTAAGGATATGGAACTGGAGTCAGTATAAATTGTCCTATAGATCTAAAAAAAACCCTCTTTATGGATCTTTTTAAAAGAACTTCAAGCTTCTGAACACGCAGAGATTCTTCCATAATTGATCTCAATTGGATGCACAACAATGAATCGTAACATTACATTGAAAAATTCTTAAAACATTCCAGATGGCCATAAATCAGGAAAGCTGGTGTTGACTGCTGGCACTGAAAGTGAATATTTGACTTTAGGACAAGACTTTAACCTTTTAAATCTGTGTATTAAATAGGAGTAAACTCACCCCAACCCCTGGGATTTTGGTAGGCTCAGAAACTCATTACTGTTTACAAGGTACCTTTCAGACTTGGCAAGACAATACTATAGAAGTCTAATATGTTATATTATTATGATGATATCCTGAACACTTTCAGGTTCTTGAATACCTAGAATAGTTGATGAAGATGAATGAGTTGATTAAACAAAAGGAAGCTTAGTATAGCTCTGTGGTGAACATGTAATGGAAGAGGAAATGCACAAAAGTACATGACATTTTAATTGAATGTTAGAGAAATATACATTTATTAAAAGGTTATTGTGCCTGAACATGCCAATGTTCTTTGTAATTTGTTATATCTTTTGAATAGTCCTTTAACAAAGGGATGTTATTGCAAAATGCTGTAAGAACAGGCAGCAGATTTTACTGATTATTTTTTTGTTGTTGTCCCCATTGAACACTACAAGTCATTCTTGACAAATGAGAGGGGATGAAACAGGGTGCAGAAAACAGTAAACCAAACAGGATTTTATATTCTTTTAAGTCCCAAATATACTTGCCTGTATTTTGGGTGGGTTAAAGAGATCAGTGAACTATCAGTGGGCACCTTTTTTTTCAGGGATTTTTAGGTTACAGTTAAGTTTTTCATTCCAAACTGACTGACAGAGCTATTTGAAGATATAATACTTTAAAAAACTAAACAGACAAAAAAAACCAACACTCTTCTCTGAGTTGTTTTCACAGAGGTTGCAGCTGATTTTGAATTTGTGGCAAAGATCAGCAAGAGTTAAAAACAGAAGCAGATAAGAGGATGGAACATCTCCCCAGGACAGGAGGCAGCTACTGCCTAGAGAGGAGTGCACAGACACTGGATCTGATGGAGCACAAGGATCTTCAGGAGCAGACCATCTGGCTGTGGCAAACACAGCTGGCAGTCCCAGGAGTATAGGCTACCATCCTTGAGTTATAGAGGTTTCTGAGGTGTCTTTTTAGTAGTGGAGTGAAAGCAGAGGCATAGAGGAGAACTATGGTCTGCAACAGTGAACAATGTAGTCAGTAACCACTGAAACATGACTTCCCTTAATTGCTATATGATGTTAAGAGAGCACTACATTGCATATTGCTCCTCTCATCTTTATAATTGACATGATAACCTTCTCAGGGATAAAAGCAGCAAGAAAAGTAGAAAGTTTTATTGAATTGTAATTTCTTTATACTTTTAAAAAGACAGGTATCATGCCCACATCCCCAGTATCTTCATTCTTTTTGATATCAAAGCACTACCAGCTGATACAAAGTTACTTGAATAGATAGTCCCAGTTTAACACTAAAATAATGAGTGAAAAGGAAACAAACAAGCAAATAAATAAAGATCAAAATGTCTTCTCTGCAACAAAATATTTTCTTATAATTATTTCCTTCTGCCTTTGATTCAGCTGTTTTCCTGAGTTTTCAAAGATTTTCCCAACATGAACTCCACCTTGCTAAACTATGAAAGCCTTTCTCTATGTCTGAAAAGTATATGATTCTACTAAATATTACAGGTTTTCTATTTTTTAATTAAGATTTGAATGTTTTGCTACCATGAGATTATGTTGTCATATTGTTGCCATGTTATAAAATGTGTAATTTAAAATCTTATATCTGTAGAGGGGCACACTCTGCTTTTTTTCTACACATTTAATAATTTACCTTTTTTTTTTTTTTTTTTTTTTTTTTTTTTTTTTTTTTTCCCCAGTCACTGAGATTGTTCCAATTTTGAGTAGTGGAAATGAAAACAGAATTTGATGTAATGGGCCATATTTGGTCCTACTATAATTCCACTTAATTCTGTGTCTTAGTTTAGGGTGAATTTATCCTTAAATATAGTAACATTTGCTTTTTATATAGAGCTGAATTTTGAAAAGGTATTCCAAAGAACAGTGTTTCTTTTAATTACAGCAGATAGTAGCTGAGATTTCCCTAACAATACCAGGAATAACAACAATTTTACTTGTTCTTGCTTTGATGCATTTGAACTTTAAGACAGTTATACCATTCTTAGAATAAGGCTTTTTCATAATCAGATTTATAGTGATTCCAGGCACTTGGCAGATAGCAAAAGGGGGAGGAAGAAAGGACACAAAGACTAAACAGCAAGAATCAACTTGGATTCAGCTCTAATTATAAACAGAAACAGCACAATATGATGCCTTCATTGGCAGTTGTCTCCAACCTGAAATGACATTATGACCAGTTACAAGGTTTGATATTAATCATAAAATATTCAGAGGAAATTAGCCTTTACTGGACCATTCAACTAGATCAATTGCTACAACCTTTTATTTCTATGGAGTGATCTACACAGTAGCTTGTTTGTGTAGGACTGGAGTGTTAATGACATTACCTATCATTTTTAACAAGGATGTGCCAAAATAAACTCCTATTTTATGTTACGAAATGAATAGGAATACTAATAAAGCACACTAGCTTGGCATTCTTCACCTTTCATGTGCTGCACAAAGAAAAAAATCTGAATTCTCACAATGCTTTTGTGAAGAAGGGAAATACCAATTACACTACTCTAGGAAAAGGTTGTAGCTGCAACAATGTGTATTTTTAAGGTGTGACATTGTCAACACCTATTCAGTCCTTAAAACTCTGCCCCCACCATTATCTATGTTCTTACCCAAACAACAATTTGAAAGAACAGGAAAACACTTTAAAATACAGAAATATAAAGCCTTCAGATGTTTCACATACGGCTGTCACAAAATCTCTGAAGCAACCTTCCAAAACCTTGCTAGAAAGCATCACAGTATTCTTCTCTTAGATACAAAATTATAGTGTATATATCGTATTTTCTAAGATGAAAATAAATTAGTACACTGACAAATGTAGGCACTGGTGACTTTTTTGCTATTGCTACAATTAATATTCTGTTTTTAACCATTTCCAAACTTCAAGTAGAAGAGGGAAAATTTTCAAAGCAGCTTTTTACTTGCAGAAGTAAAAAAATTATCTCAGTATTGTCTGGTTTGTCTCCCCTGAAAGGGCAGAAAGTAGTAAAAAGCAAAAAACCCCAAAACTTCCACTAGCTCAGGGTGATATTTTCAAATGCTATAAGTTCATATATGCAGTTAGTGTCTTTTTTTGGATGACAGAGGACAGTTCAATTCAGGTTACAATATCTGTCCCTCTTTCTTTATAGCAAAGGCATAAAGACAGTGTAAAGACAAGGAAAAGCACCTGATTTCAGACTCTGCCCTAGTAACATCAAAGAGTTTCCATGTGTAGGAATCAGATGTGAGTCAAGATGGGGAGTGGACACTGCCTTAGCAGGGCTGAAAAAGGAAAATACAGTTAGATGTGGAAACAAACATTTACACATTCTCCCAGGATTTTTCCTGTGATTTGTAAAGTATGAACAGCTTTCTCTCTCTATGAACTAGTTCTAGATACAGGTCATCATAAGGGGATTAGCAAGGAATAAAATCCCCATCATATTGCCTGTTTCTATGTGTCATGAAGTCCAGCACTGCTTTTGATGGTGGACTGCAGAGCTCTCCAGACTCCAGCTCTCAGCAGCACAAAGACTTCTGTTAGGAATATGTGGGTTTGTATATTCAGAGCCCTCAGTGAAATCCTCTACCAAGAAGTTTCCCAGAGGCCTGTGTAAGCTTTAAGCCCTTTCAGTTTCCAGGAAACAGGACACTCACAGCTTACCTGTGTTCCTTTGTGTGAAGAACAGTGTCTCTGTATTCATTAAGGACCTGCCTCCTCCTGGCATCACTCAAGGTCCACAGGCTCTTGTGCTGGAGCAGGCAGAGCACAATGGAGCCCTTTTCCCTGCCATTTTACATACCTCAAACTGTATCTTCTTTCTCCAGACTGAATATACTTTAGTAGAAATTTAGAAAATAGACTGTACATCTGACCATTCTTTCTACTTTTCCCTGAAGCCTGCTGTTGCTATTACATCTTTCTGGAGATGGGACAACCAACCCCCATGGCCATGGGAAAAACTCCTTTGCATGCCATAGCCATTCTATGCACCAGACCTCATTGATGCACAGTATGACTGTAGAAAGCTCAGAGTAGGCTCCCATCAGTGCGACCCTTTCTTCAGTGTTGTCCAGCTTCTCTGGGTAGCCATCAAGAGCAAAGTCAGGTATAACATGACAGTTGTTTATCTGAAGGTGGAAAACACATGAATCCTGTGACAAGGTCTGTCTGGGAAAAAAAGGACTAACAAATATGAGGTGGATAAATCAATTTTTGCAAACTGGTACATGATTGAACAAAGCGAATGGGAAAGAACATGACATGCGATTAAAACCAGGTGGTTGTGTTTCACCTTCACTTCACACAGATTGAAATGCCTGTAGATGAAGGAAAACAGTGATAATGATGTGCCTGGAACTCCAGAAGAAGAATCGTATACCAAAGCTTTTGGGTTGGGCCTACTTCTGTATAAAGACACTAATAAGGCTGGTTTAGTTCTTAGGATATTTTGCATGCCATTTTCTTCTGGGATTTCTCTTCAGAGTTTGTGAAAGAGAGAAATGAAAAAAAATTATGTCTGGAAGAAGAAAAGGTACCCAAAAAGTAGTGATAAAGACAGAGAAGATTTTACAAACATTCAGCCTAGTGGCATATCAAATCATCAAGTGATTGTGATGTTCTAAATATGAAAGCTGTTGCCTTTTTCTAGTGATAAAAATGATTATGTGTGCAGGGCATCCAAGATTTTTAGATAAAAAACTGATGGAGTATGTTCTAAGTTCACACCCAAGATAACAGCCTGAAAAATACAGACATCTGCCTGCCAGTCCACCTCACATCTCAAATACATTGGCTTTGCAAATAAGGAAGCATATCACGCTCCTAAACAAGTTGCTGAATAGGTTCATGCACCATGAAAGTCACTAACTGACCACTTCCACACCTGTTACAGCATTTAAAGTAATTTGTGGGAACTTCAGCTGATAAAAGGAACTTTCTGTTTTCTCAAATTGATGGAAAATAGTAAACTTTAAGTATTTCATATTGATAGAAGACAAGGTTAGCTAGAATTGCATATAATTCTCCAAAGAAAGTAAGTACAGATAGAAGAGTGTTGGGCTGCTTCCCCTGTCTTTTCCAGAGGCACATCCTGAGATTTTGTAACTTTTGTATATTAAGACTTAAAATTTCTCCTTACAGTATAAACACATGCAAAACTTCTTGCCCTTTTCATGCCTATCATGGCAAACAAATTATGCATTTGTATTCTTTATGGGATGCAGCATAATTTTCTAGTTGACTATAAAATACAGCAACTACTTGTTAGTCAGGTTGCAAATGACACATTCAGGAAAGTTACACATCAGCCTTTAGGAATGAATTAATGCTTCTGGTGCTAGAGTGCTAGAAGGGCAGTCAGTAAAGGATCCCTAAACAAGTCTGTACAGGTGCCACATCTTTTTCGCTAATTCCTGCAGTTTAATAGCCTAATTCCAAGATTGATAAAAATTTAATTGGAAAGAAGAGATGTTCCACTTGTGCATCTAACATTAGCCATCCAGTTAGAAGCATTCACCCAGTACAATCCACGGATTATAGGGGTAAAATAGGCATCTGCCTAGGATATAAAGAAGTCATTGATATGTTTTCAAATAAAAGGAGAAAGGCAATTCTCACTCATAAATGTCAGTGACACAGTCTTCCAGAGGCTGTGGAACTTCCCCCTTTTCCTTTAGGGAAGGACTACTTCTAGCTCCCCTGAGTTCTTTATGGGTACTTTATCCTGTAAGTCTCTATGCCTTCTCTTCATCTATGCCTGTATGTAAAAAATAATTGCTAAAAAATGATAAGAAAATTAAAGAACTGTCTAAAAAAAGCAGAAGCAAAATGGGAATGGCATAAGTAAGTTTAGGTTGAACTGAAACAGGGAAAGTTACAGCTTTGACAGCACAAAGCAGAGAAGAAAAGAACCATTTGAAAGTAATGAAAAACTCTAAAGCAAGGAGCTGAAAAAGTCATGGAGAGAGGGAAGTATGAGGATACTTCTTATTAGGATCTGTAGCTATAGGTACACCAGAGACAGTGACCATCCATCAGCAACTCACTAACAAGGCAGAGAAAGAGTTTTTTGGTTGTTTGTTTGTTTTTTGTTTTTTTTTTTAACATGCAACCTGTTCCAAGCAAAAGGCATTTGGGGTTTCTCATTGCAAAGATGTGACTTATGTGGTAACAGAAATAATTTGTACAGGATCAGAAAATAACTAAAAAACTTGTACTTTATGTTCACTCCCCAAAAGACTGGAATTTTTGGTAGGAGACACACCTGAGGCACTGCCAATAACTGATCTGGGGGTGGGGTATGACCCTGGGGGTAATTTCTATATTATTTTAAATAAATCCATCAAACACTGGGTAGTAAACAGTTCTTTCGCATAGGCATCTCTTCAGGGGAGGAAAGAGTTCCTGAAAATGCCAAGCAAATCAAGCCAGGTTTATTAGCCCATAACGAAGGGTAGATATGAACTGAATCAGATGAGAAGAAAAGAATTACACAGCAAAATGGGCACCTACTGTACCATGAGCATCTGTATAGCTGGGGAGATTATATAAATTGGATTGGATTGGATTTCAGACAAGGCTGTCAGATTCACCCAATACAACACTGATGAATTCAGAAAGAAATGACAAGTATTACTGCAGAGCAAAAAGCTCTGCAATCCAACCTGCACAGGCCTTCTCCTTGCAGAGAACTGATTGTGTTACTCATTTAGTCAGGGAATTTCAAAGCAGTAAGACAGGTGCCACACTTTCATTGAAAATGTCTACCTTAGAGCCCTTTGACAATACAAACCCCATTGTTCATGCAACTTTATTTAACTTTTTTTTTTTTTTCTGTTTTTTTTTGGTTGGTTGGTTGGTTGGTTGTTTTTTTTGTTTTTTCCTTGCTGGGTTCTGGTTGCACAATCCTTATCTAATTGTGTTACAGCATCTGCTTTCAAACGTGTTCTCATGGCTGATGAAAATAAAAGCAGTAATATTACACAAATGGAAACTGCAGGTAGAGCTCTTCCATGGCCAATTTTTACTTGGTTTGTGCTTGGCCTGAATGGTATAATAAATACCTTACAAGAAGGGTTGAGCTGGGTAGCACTTTCTTGTTTAATTCATCTGGCTTGATTTGGAGTTACAGGAGACTTGGAAAGGGCTCTGGTCAATTTGTCTTTTTAAAAATATATACACTAAATGTTAAGGTACTAAGTTTCACAGTCTGAAGAATTCAATAACTTTAATAAGATCAACAATGTAACTGAAACTGAGAGAAACTGTGAAAACTATCCAAAATCAAAAGAGATGACAAGAAAGCAATAGAGAAATGCCATATCTCAATGTTTCTGTCTTTTTAACAGACAGTTCAGAGCTCTGACAATCTAAACAAATGGAGTACATTAAACGAAGGGGCAGTAGAGTTGAACCCACTGCTGGGTTTGTGTGTTCCCAAACTACTCATGCATGTTGCTTTATAGATGGTCATAGCATCAATATTCACACACAAAAGACACGTCTATTAAATCCTTTTTACAGAAAACCTGTGTGCAAAATGGGAATTTTTCAGATCTTCTGTCAAATGGACATTGTTATGAGATGTCTGAGCTCTGTCCAAGCCTTGGGTTACTTAGATATTTGGAGTCTCCTCCAGCAGGGAAGCAGCTCAGTATATGTGTGTTGCATGTTCAGTAGGCCATGAACAGGAGATATCCACTCCTCTGAATCCCAAAGGTAGCTCTCTTGTTCATCTCAGCTTATGAAACATTCTAGCCAGAGAGAGAGATGCGCACGAAAACAAAGGCAAAAATAATCATGGCCCTTAAGACGCTAGGAAGTGACAATAGATGGCAGAGCCTGTCAACCTCCTTTGGTGAGCCAACAAACACTGTGGTGCTCAACAGCCCTAAGCTCTGCATGAGGCTGAGAGCAAATCCCAAGGTGCTCTTGAATGACATACTCTGCCACAGCATTGGGCACTCAGCACTAGTCTGCCCTTGCAAATGCTGTGTGCCTTGCCACATATTCTCCCAGAAAGCAAGTAATTGAGTCTCATGTAAATAATATATTTGGAGATTACTTATATTGAAAAAATCTGTTTTGATAAAACTGAAATTTTGCTCTGTGATGTATTAATACACAGAGAGTTTAATTTTTTTTTTCTCAAAACTTTTACTTTTGATACTTCATGTTATTCAAAGGTCACTTTACAGCAATATTGCAGTACTCCACTATAAATGACCTAACCTACCTTTCCTGGGTCATTTTAATGCAGAGGATATCTCTTCACCTATACCTGACCACACGAAGTTGTCTATGTGTATTTATTGTTCAATTTATTTTTGCATGCAGAATTTATATGGAGATAAGGAGGTTCTTACCTTTTTATCAGCTCTCCTAAATCACAAAACCACTACTAAACTGCAAAAGATTAATGAAATCCAGACTTGTCTGTCAGATCCTGAAGTGAGAAAAATGTCAACTGCTGTTACTTAAAAATATCATTAGCACATCTGTTTAATTATGTATGAGGGACATGATTATCAGAGAGCCTCTTGGCTGCCATGATGTGAGCAGAGAAACACTTTTAAGAATGAGGCTGGAAGTCCCTGACTAATCCCCTGTCCCCTCTTGTTGCCCCGATTGTGTGTGTGCATACAAACACATGTATATTGATGAGTCTGAGGTAGAAAGATACACATAGAGAAAGTGAAAAACAAAACAAAACAAAATAATTCATAATGGAATAATGAAATAAAAAAGACCATAAAAAAGAACAGAAAATGTACAGAAGAGAAAAAGGGGAAGAAACCCAAGGAGGATTGGTTTTCAAGTGGAAATATAAGGAGTGGGGTTAAGTTATTATCTTCTGTAGCTTCTGAACTTCTTCTGCCTAAAACTGGTGCTGACAGAGGCCAGCCCCTTACATAGAGCTTGATAAACTTTCAGATTTCCGTGACAGCTCCCTGAGTCAGCTCCATCCATTGTGAGCTTCTGGAGAAACCTAATGTTCAGGAGGAGCGCAAGAGAATCATACAAAAATGGCACTGGACAATTTATAACCAACCTTTATTGTTGGTCATTTATGAAAAATGTCAGGTATGTTTGGAAAAGGACTGTTCAAAACTGTGGCTGGAAATGTCAGTGCCTCACAATTTTGCATCTGCTCTCAGAACAAAATGTGGAGACTATTAATATACTGAGACTAAAGAAGAAAAATACCTGCTCAATCCAGCTAATGTTCCTTCAGATTTTTCCACCTCAATACACGTGGGCAACATGTGGAAACAGTCAGTACTGTTTCCATGCAAGACTGCTCACTGTGCATATCAGCATTAGGCTTGCAACTATTGATGGGTGTTTCTGTAGAAGCTTGAACGTCTTATGTTTGTCCAGAGCAAAAGGACTACATTTCTGACTGAAATGACATTTTGCCAGAAGGCAGGTTTTGTTTTTAAAAGTTTTGTTTCCTTACCATAGGAAAACCAACGGCTTCAGATGACAAGACCACAGAAAGGGATATTACCTTTGCTTTGGAAAGGTATGACTTTCTAAATTCTTTCACACTTTCAGGCTTCAGAAAGCTTCAGTGCTTTTTAGAGCTATTCCTCTGATATTTTTCAGCTTCTTACTATGATGCTGCTCCCTTTGCTGTACCAAAGGGAACAGTAGCAACTCTTTGCTTTGCTTTTACCTGGATGCACTGGAATGCATGGTTTACCTCCTGTACCTAAGCAAGCCCTGCAAACTCAAAACTACCTAAGTTAAAATGTAAGGAGCTGTCTGTAGAGTAGTTGTCAAATTCCAGATTTGAATCCCGACTCTGTCCTAGCTCCAAGTGATGTTTCCCAATATAACTCTGCTTTCAGTGGCTTTTATGAAACTCAAAAGACACACAGTAAATAAGGCTGGAAATGTAAATAACCTAGCCCAGATGCTACTAAACAGGACCATCATGATGGCTTGATAGGATTTTTTGGGTTGTGACATCCATGTAGAACAGTGACTATTGCTTGGGGCTGCAGTGGCTCTCAGCTCCATGAGTCACAGCGGTGCTGCTGCTGATACAGAGGAGGTCTCTCACTGCGGCCAATTTTTGCACTACAGTTTACACACATTTCCAATGTATTTGCTGGAATGAGCAAAAGGAGCTGCTCTGCTGCAAGGATAGCCCATCTGTAGCTCTTGTGTTGGTGCAGCTTGCTGGTGACTCAAGTACAAGTCCGATGCCACAGCTGTGCTGCTCAGCTGTGTTCATGGAGAGACAGCTCTGGAGGGGGATTGTACCCCTCCTCAGCACCCCTCATCAGGGCACCCTCTGCCCCTGGCATATCTCCAGGCCAGATTTAGCCCGCATTAGGGTGCCATATACTTCTAGGGTTAGGGAAGCTGGCTACAGATACGGGGCAGAGAGAGTAATGTTCCCAATGGATTATAATTTACACTTAACCTACTGGAATCACCTACAGTCATTACTTTACAAACTCAGTGTTGAAATAGCTCAAAAGGTAGTTTCCTTTACAGGGGAGAGGAGTGAGTTTTCTTCCAAAGGTTATTTCTTTTAACCTCACTGAAGAGTGATCACAGAAATCTACTATTTCTCTTTTAAATTCTCTGGTTTATAAAACCTGGGTGACTGTAGAGTCAAGCTGTTCTTCAGTGACAGCTGACTTGCAGGATCACTATGTATTCCTACCTGGCCCATTTTCTGCTAGTGATTAGAAACCCTGGAAAGGGAAATGGGAGTTGATCATTGGAACATTTTCACTGTAACTGAAGAGAGCCATTACAGTTTCACTGTTGAGTATCTCTGAATTTCATTGGGTGTGCTATGAAAATACATATTGGTCTGGTTTGTTTTTTGGTTTTTTTTCTGATCAAGGTGCTAATTCTTCCTCTTTTTTTGTGTTCTGCTAAGGGAAAATTTTATAGTATAATATTGTTTTAAAAGTCTCTGTTTCCCAGCTCTTCTCACCCAGCATATATCCCAGCATATATTTACCATTTAATGGTAGAAAATACGTGTTTTGTACTCATGCAAAATCAGTATTTTGCCTCCTGAAGCAAATTCAATGGTGTGTCTGTACATGGGTATTGTTCTCAAGCAGAATGTCATAATCTTTGAAGCCCAAGTTTCCATAAACTCATTCCATGAGTTTCATACTTGAATCTTTGATAAAATGGGTTTTCAGTCTGTAAGAGCAATATAAGGAACTAATAAATATCTTAGGCAAAGGTAGAAAGAACACCAGCTGCTTGAATTCCAGATTTCAGCAGAGAATATGGGTAATAAACACCAGATCCTCATTCCTCCCTTTCACTAAGACAATAGTGGTTACTAGCAGGAAACAATAGTGCTCAACAGCAAGATTCACAGACTTGCACAACAAACAGCATAGATGTTGATGCGGTGACAACATTTTAAATTAATTATGTGCCATTAGTCAAAAACACTATTTCAGGCTTCAAGGCTTTATTCCTGTCTTTTCTCTACAAGTTTGATTGTTAATATGATTGCACATAGAGAAGAGAAATTAGAGCTTGTGTTATTCTCATTGTTTTGTTTGTTCTCACCTCTTATCTTTTCTGGGAAATTTACATCACGCAATAACTGCAGCAACTTCATTTTCAATAATAAACAGTCCTTTTGAGCTTCCATTGTCAAAGCATACAAAGATGTGGTCTGCTGAGGGTTCTGTTTCCATCTGCAGTTGCTATATTTGTCTTCTCAAGTCCTTTGGATATCTATGTAGTAGAAGTAAAAAATTATAGAAAATTATAGTTGCTTTATCAACTTGACCGGTGTGTGGTAACATGCATAGGTAGAGTGTGAGTCCTTTCCTTACTTCCAGTGCTGCTGTTTGGCGAAGAAAATGTTCCTGCTTTGGGTAATAACTATTTTGAGCTCTGGCACAGAACTCAGATTCTTAAGAGTTCATTTATATTACAAAGGCTCACTCTGTACTTCCTCAGTGCTTGGAGGCACACTTTAGCTTCCAAACCAAAATCTTTTTATGGTTTTTGAAAACAAATTAAGAGTTTTCTACTTGGGCTTTTTAAAAAGAAAGAAAAAAAAATGCATGTGAAAACAAAATTAATATACCATTTTCTCTTAAACAGAAAGTTGGTCCATCCTTCTCTGTTTTTCAAACTGATCTCTGAAATGTATTTGACCCTCACACAATGTGTAAAAGGGATTGTATTTCTTAAAGTCAAATGGGAAAATGATTCAGAGCATCCTATTCATGATGACAACTGGGGTGATGGTCTAGCTAACTACATATCTATTTCCAAATGTACTAAATTTAAATGGATGTAATCATAGCATTTAGTACATACGTGATGTTGCATGATGGCTAGACAGATTAGATGCATTCTTGCCATAGAAAAGTCTAGCATGAGGCTGGGTTTATTCACATAGTTTAAACCTCTGACTGTTTAGCCCTTTTGCATAGTTGTTAGGTCCACTTGTAAGCCAGGAACTGTTTGAGGTTTTTCATTTGATGAGGCCAGTGAAAAATTTACTCAAAAATCAAGGCTGCAATACAGTCTCTTCATATTATGAAAGGGCTCTCTATTCTATTCTATGCTATTCTCTTCTCTAAAGCTGAATTTTGATCCTCAGTATTGATTTGGTAAATTTTCAAGTATTGCCCTTCCATTAAAAATGATGTATTGCTCTGTTTGAGTTGAAATGTTATCTAGGTGGAAGTCTATTTGTCCTTCTTAAATAACTAAAGGAAAGAATGAACCTCCTGTATTGCAGATAAATATAGTCCAATGGGACAAAAATAGGAGGAAGAAAATCAGTTTAGGACTATTTTAAGACATCCCTTCTTTTCTGTTGTTAGTGTTTGATTCCCATTATTTTAGTTGACTTAAATAATTAATGTGTATACAGTTTGACTCTGTAAGTTTTTAAAGTTCTTTCTTCGTGCTCCTACAAGCTTTCAGTTTTTGAGAAAGACACTTGACTCCACCAGTGAGTACCTTGTTCCCAATGAACCATGTGAGCGATGCTTGCCATGGTTAACTGCCCCTCACCAAGCCATAAGCCCTGCTGCTCTGCAAGATGTGACAGAAGACATAAGAAAAGAAAAGCAAGAGCAACACAAAAAGAGAAGAATAAACCACCCAACAGCTATTACATACTGTCCTGGGGAAAGGTGCATAGGGAGGAAGGTGGGGCACCACAGGAGCCCTTTACGGAGAAGGGAGTCCATAGAAGTGATGGATAGTTTCTCTCCAGTCTATTGTTAAGGAAAGAGAAAGTGTACGGGTGCATTTAGCAAAAAATTCGAAGGAGCCAAGTTATCCCCTCCAATTAAACTGAACGATCACCTCACAGATTTTATTTTGTCCCCCTTTATTCTGGCAAATAGTTCCTTACTTTGAGTATACCATAAGGTTCACTGTCACTGGGGCTCTGTGTGAACCCAGGTGGCCCAAGCAGCTTCTATCTAGCAGGTGGCAAGGGGAATGCCACTTACCACTTTGATTTTTGGCTGCAAATAATCAGAATTGCTTTGCCAACCAGGAGACAGTTAGTAGAAATATGTTATACAACAAATTTTAAATAAGGAATAGCTTTTCTCTTTTTCAATCCACATATACGTGTGGCCATTTCTGAGGAGTGTTTTAAATAAACAAAACCTGTGTATTTTTCTGGGAAAATCCTACTGCATTCATTTTCTACACATATTGTCTAAGTAGCTCCTACCTCCTGTTCTCATGTGTCTAAAGAGCTGCACGTCTGCGAGCCAGGTAAATACTGGGGCGAGCCAGCACATTAGATGCCTGCAGATCCCACTTTCCAGCTGAGACAGACTGAGAAAGGCGTGAATTATGTTTCTAATATTATTACTTTATTGACTTCCACTTGAGCAAAACCACCTGAATGACAGCAGAGGCTTCATGCTTCTGGCTGCTCTGAGAACCCATGCAAAGCATCTGCCTGAGGAGATAGAAAACTGAAACGATATCAGTTAGAGAAATGTACTGCTGGTATGCACAAGGCATTGTAAATCTTGTGCCTTAGAAATTTGTAGTGACTCAAAGCCATGGCAGGAGGGAAATGACAGTAGCTGCTCAGGCTATAGTGCTGAACTGTCATAAATTGGTCCAGAAAAATGAGTCTGTTTTCCTCTGTCTATTTCCCTCTCGGGCATCCATGTGGGATTCCCTCCCACACACACAGTCCTTACTGCTGCTGATGGCAAGTGGAGACATCTTTGTGTGAGAGGTGCAGCTGTAAATGTGTCATTGCTGAACCATCTGCACATGACTCATGACTCTAACTTGTGAGAAGTTTGGAAATAAAACTCTTGGTGTAATTAATAAATAAAAGGCTTTTCTCTTTATGTTACTCCCCCTCATTGCTTGGGTACTCCACAGTTCCGGTTATTATACGTTTCAGGGGCAAAAGATGTGCTGAGGGGAGATTTCTTCCTGAAGACAGCAATTTTTGTGTGAAGTAATCTGAATGAAAAAGTCCCGTTTTCTGTTAGGGTTTTGATGTATGGTGATTTTGCCTTCCAGTGTTAATTTGTATATATCCTGAATTGTTTCTCTCTCAGTTTTGGATCACATTCTGAAATGAATTAGATGTAAAAGGTCACCTGGATCATGAAGTTGTCATCTACCATTTCAGATGTGCAAATTCTAAAAATATTTTAGATAGAAGTTTGGTGGTTTACTTTTGGGGGTTTTTTTGGTTGCTTGCTTGCTTTGGTTTTTTTTTAATATTTTTTTTCTGGCATAGATGTAGTTCAGCTGTCTGCTTTGCAAGTATCATTGTGATATTTAGCAAAGTACCTAAACACTGGACAGTTGAAATCCATTTTTTAAGATTACTGAGTCCTTGGAGCACAGAATGCTACTTAGCTTACAGTGTATGGCTGTTAACTGGGAAAGCATATTTCTAAGAGAATAGTAAAACACTACAGGGAAAAATATTTTCCTGTAGCAGGTGTGCCCCAAAACTGGTGGGTATAACTGTATAATACCTGGATCTCATCTTGGTATTGGTATCAGGCCAAGAGAACTACACGGGATCATGACTTAGAGCAGTGTGACACTTCATACTCTCTATTCTCAAGTCTGAAAGACAGACCTGCACTTCCCTACTTGAAGTCCCACCACTATCCACTTTGTCCTTCTGTTAGCATGGTCCATCTGTGGTACCAGCCCATGCACTCACAGCACAGAAAAGGCAGCTGTACACCTGTGCATTAGGTGAACTCTTCTGGATCATATACACAAATAAAATGTGACATATCCCATCTCAAGTTAGATATGTCCTTGAAACATTAAGGTCAGTAGCAATATTGCTTTGTGCTTCATGTATGATCAGTGGAGAGGAACAATCGTCTGCAGGAGGCTGCTCTGGTCTTCACGTCTGAATGCTCTGCAGAAATACTTGTCTCTGTTTCTTGCCAGGCTCTCTGTTGCCAGGGGTTTAGGTATTCCTTTCAAGAGATGTTACTTCAAGAATTTGGAGGCCAACCTGATTGCAAAACCTGAGGCACTGTTGGGAGTGGAAATGCCAATGAAAACTTTCTGAAATATTCAGTATATTTTCAGTGGCTGAAGTCTGAGAATTGCAAATTCTGATTTCTTAATGACAAAAAACCCCTCAGATAATTACCCTTGTGTCCTGATTTGAGCCAGGATTAAGCCAATTACCCTTTTATTGATTTTTTTTCCCCCCCTCCTTCAGTAAGCTCTCTTTTAACTAGCAATAAGTATTTCAGCTAGGACTGATAACACTGGAATATTTATATTACTGCTGGGACTCCAATGTCACGTCTTTGCTCTGCTGGCTCAGACACTACTACACTGTTGACCCCAAGGCTTGTGCATCTCTGACCCTCATCACTCTCCCCTCAGCTCCTGTCTGCTCTGCTGCTCTCTCCAGCAGCTCTGGGACTTTTCAGGACTTCTCACAGCTTGGGAGATGCTGTGGGAGTTGCTGGGGGTGGGGTTAGGCGAGAGGCTTTTGCACTTTCCTGAATACATTTGTATATAATTGTATATATTTTATTTTATCATTAATGTTTAATTAAAGCTGTCTAGTTTAGTTTTCAGTCTAGAGACTCTTTCATTCTCTCTCACCTTCCCTACCTGGCTGAGAGGGGATCAAGAGCATTGCTGTCTCTGGCTTAATTGCCAATCCTGAATCAAACCATGATGCCTTGTATTTAAAATAAGTTGTTGTTCTCTTCCCTTAAAAAGTCCTTTCACACTGTTTTTATTCTGATCTCAGTGGAAGCAGTGATCTGAGGCACTTCAGTAGTGCAGCCAGAAGAATGCGGTGCTGACTGTAACACATTTAATGAAGATATGCGAGGCATCTGCTTCCCCCAGCAATTCAACTGTATCTGTTGATATGAGGAGACATGAGTTTCTCTGCACATCACTTTTACACTATGGAATATCACCTATTGTGGTCATTTGAATAAATGGGATTTCATCTGAAGACCTGTTCTTGAATGATTAATAGGAAGATATTAATAGTTTCTTCGGCACATTGCGCTGCTTGCTGTGTGTTAGGGAGTTGCTGAGTCTGGAAAGCTGGCAGAGATGAAGTTGCTGCAGCTCCACGTCCCATGTCCAACCAGTAATGGGGCTGAGCACATATTCTCCCAGCAGACACACACATACAGAGCACAGGTGTGCATCACATATGTATACATACACAGTCAGAACACAGAGAGAGATGCCTGTGTCCCCACAGGCAAGGCTCTGCCAAGCCTCGTGTGCCCACGATTGCCAGCAGGGCAGCGTGGGACAGGTAGGGACTGTGCTGAAGGAGCGTGAAGAAAGACTTTCAATAATCAGGATGTGAGATGTGATGGGTTTGCAAGCCTGATAGTGCATCCTCTACTATGTTGTCATCCATGTTCATTAAGTAATCAGCTGCTGACTTCCTTCTATCTCCCATATATTCAGTTCTCCCTCTGGCAGGGATTTCAGAATGTGGGGAGTCATGTAGACCATGCTAAACAGAAGTGATCAAATAATGAAAAAATAGCTTGGGAAACTGTTCACTGAACAAGAATCTGCTTAGCCTGCATCTGCCTTCTTACTATTCATTGCTTATATATGCTCCAAAATGTAGTGTGTACAAATATTTTAAGAAAGCAAATTTCAGGCTTTTACTTGTGACTACTAACATCAAAGAGCTATTCCTTCACTCACCTTTTCTTGAAACAGAAGTAAGTTGTTTTTAACAACAGGTTTTTCTAACCATATCTACTGCTGCAGGTGCTGAAGCTCTGCCTGTGTCAGAGATGTTGTATTTCCTTCAATTCTGATGCACGAGAACCATCCAGAAAAGGGAAGCCACTTTCCAGCACTGCCAGATGAAATACTTGCAGTCATACGTCCAGTGAGAAGGCAACATCAATTGACTTTTTAAGAGACTAACCACAAAGCAGAAGTGCTTTGATTAAATCCAGCTTTGATTAAGCACTTGAATAGTCACTATGATCAATTTATGAAAAATCCAGGGATCAAAGAGAATCACAAATATGATTGGTCTAACCCTTTTAAGTAAGGAATATATCTGTATAAAGCAGGATCAGGAACAATTTGTGAACAGAGAAGAGTGTTAAATCTGTCAGGTTGTAGTAATGCGACCAGCTCCAATAAGGGATAACAGAGCTCTTCTAAAATAGAAAACTCCTCTTCTGCTGCAAGATCTGAGATATCAGAGACTTGCATTAAGAAACAAGGTTGAAACAACCCCATGAAGGGTATATCAATACAGTGAACAACACTGGCAGCTGCTGGGAATTACTGAGTTGAGGTCAGAAGTACATAGTTGTGCTCCAGCAAAGAGCAGCAAGGCAGAGCTGCCAGGGAAGCCTTTGCAAACAGTCCCTTGGTGGCTTTGGCAGGTCGTGGGGCTGCCCCTGAATCCTTGGGGGGTGAGTGTGACACAAAGCTTTTGGAGCTTTGCTTGAGCTCACCTGGACTTTATTCACCCTCACTCAATGGAGTCTTTCTTCTCTATGTTCTTCCTCCAGTCTTAGCTGGCTTTCAGGGAAGATGCTTAGTAATGAAACTAGTATGTTAAGGACTGAATTTCCTTCTACAAACACCTCAGACATTTCTGTCACCATGTGACAGCACAGGACAGCCAGTGCAGTATGAAGATGAGAAAATTGCAGGCAAAGCAAAGTGTGTGGGACAGAGGCAGAGGTGAGGGATTTTTCAAATGAGTCAGCATTATCTGGACAATTTACAAACAACATTTTAAAAATTTTCATTTTCTTGGAAAAAAAAAAAGCACACCTCTTCTCACTCTAACAGGAGGTGTAGAACCAATTAAAGAAATGAAAATGCAACATCAATATCAATCAACAGGCTATTGCAAAGAAACTATAAATCCTCCAACTCAAACCTTCCCCAAAGTTTTACCCCAGAAAGAGCTGAGAGCCAGAGGCACCACGAAGGCTTTAGGACATAGTTTCTGGCCTATGCAAGCATGCAAGTAACAGTTCATGAGGTCTGAAATTGTCAGCAGGTATCTCTGGATGACATCAGACACCACTGAATGCAAAATACTTCCGGATGAAAGCACATAACTACAGAAGAAATATGTTCCAAGATAGATCCCTGGCAGGACTTTGAAATTACTTCGTACTGGAAACGTTTTAAGTATTTAGTCACTGAAACAAAAGCCTCAGGTCAGATGTCTAAGATGCCTTTGGGAGGTGCAACTGTATGAGGTTAGGAAGCAAAAGTAAATCATTGGTCAGCAGATATAAACAGATTGCTTTGGACCACAGTAGGACTTAGGGACACAGTAGGATTTAGGGCTCAATCACAGAGCTGAGTTTTGTCTTTTTAAGCTCTAGGTTCAGAATTTGCAATTGTAGTTTTGTCAGAGCTGAAAAGCCTTCCGGAAAAAAATACAGGCAAAGTTCCTGTTTTCACAGATTGTGAGAATTAGTATCCATTTTATTTTTGTAAGATTTTTTTGAGTCTCTGAACAGTTAGTTAGTCACACCTTCCAGCCAAGACTAATTGTACCCTGACTAAGTTTTTCATTAAAGGGAAGGATAAATGGCTCTTTAGGCTTCTGTTCGTCTCCACAGATGCAGCCAACCTGCTTTTCAATAGACCTTTTACAGTCTTCCACTGGGGTCCTTTGGCTGCTATTTTACCTCTTCTTCTAATGAATTCTGCCCCACACTTAGGCCATGTATTTACAAACAGTCTGATTTTGCTTAGTGGAAGTCCTTTAGCCTCAATTAAAGTGTGTGAAACTACTGAGTGTGAAACCCTGATGAATTTGTGCTACTCTTTAGTAATCCTAGGCAAAAGCAGAATGCAACAGTTAGGAGAACTGATGTATTATTTCCTTTAACTCTTAAAAAAAAAATTAGTATTGCTTTGACTTGCTGATACTTTGAAATCCATGAGGAAAGGAGCACAAGAAGGTATGTTTAAGATCCTATTGATTATTTTCAGTGTAAGCAAACAACCAGTCCCCATGGGATGGGGGACAGCTGGGGGAGCTGCACAGTGCAGGCAGATCTGCTCCTTCTGCTACCATCTGCAGAAAAAATCCCCGGAAAGGAGGTCTGAGGATACAAATAAAACACAAAGTAATTGTTCAAGAGTTGCCTCAGAATTACACTTCTACACCTATAATACCACCAACATTGTAGTTGTTCTGTGGCTCCACTCCTGCCCATCTCATCCACTTTGTCCAGGTGGCTGAAGCCTCACCTGTAAGCAGAACCTGGTCTGCACAGGAAAGGAAGTCAATGGTGCTGGGATCTGCTGCATCATGGCATTGTACTGCCTGTTGGCTTTCTATTAGTAAAAGCATTATACCTGAAACTCATCCTGGTTTAAAACCTGAGAGTAGTTACCACTTGCTTTTCTAGTTGGAAAACTAGAATGAAACGAGTGAAGAAAGACTTCCCAGACTTCAGTAGCAGGGATGAGACTTTTTTCAGACACCGAAAGAAACAGATATGACTGGGTTTGTTGTGCTGAGACTTCAGAAGTCTCTCTCACACACAAAAATACTTGTTCTGTATGTGAGATTTCATCCAACTCGTTTTTGCTTGCTCTGGTACCTTCAGTACCATTCAAATTTAAAACTGTGCCTCTTCCCTCTCTTCCCAATTGCTCCTGCACAAACATCAAAAGGAGACCAAGGAACATGGGAATACAGCTATTTTAGTGTTCATGAAGAGGGAAAGCCTCATGCCAATTAGGTGAGGCAGAATTGAAAATGTGCTGACATATGCACATCACAGCAACTGCCTTCTCTGTGTGATGCCAATGTCTCCGTTAGCAATTTTTGACCTTCAAAGGCTTAGGCACTTTTATCAGATTAATAATTATCCCCACCCAGTGAAGGATTTAGGCTAGGAGAGGTGTATTGGAGCACAGACATATTTGCTGTGAGTTTACCATATGTTATAGTACATTGCTTACTCTGTGTGTCAGGCCAGGTCCAACCAGTTATCCATGCTTACCGTTACCTGACTTTCACCTATCTCTGTTTGAAGACAGAAACCTTGGAAATTAGGCTGTTTGAGGTTTGGTTTTGTTTTTTCAATTAAAAAATAAGCTGGTATGACAAAACATTAAAACCACACCTCGAAACCATGTGCAAATATACTAACATTTAATAGGACTCACAATGATTTTCAGGAACTACAAATAGGATAATCTGAGACCGACTCCAGCTCTATGCTGGCTGCTCTTACAGCCCTTTCAGTTTCCAGTTTACTTTGAAATATAATTTCTGCAGTTTTAAATCCATCTTAAACAATAAATTGCAATTGCCCTCTTCAGAGCACACCTCAAACACATCTTGATTCACTAATAGGATTTCTTTCCTTTTAAAATTTCCAGCAAATTTCAGTTTGGTTTTGTCTCTTCACCTCTACTGACAACCAGGATGATAACATGACTGCAGATGAGTTTTGTAATCTGCTCTTTAGGCTTGACTTTGCTTCTCTGTCACTGTTTTGTATTTCTTTGCAACACTTTGGTTGGGTAAACAACCATCTAAATTGTGAAACCAGAGTGAGTTCTATGTTGGAAAAGTACAGAGCCCCACAAACTTTGGCCTGGCAGTATTGACAGCAACAGGCTTTATTACCAAATATAAATGAGTGTCATGAAAGTAAATCACATTATCTTTTGCTGAGGTTTTTTTTGGAGATATTTCCTTAGTGATCTTATTTTATCTACACTCTGAGGATGCTGACATCTGAAACTAGATAAATACCCCACACAATGCACTTTTCTTGGTAATTAATCTGTAGAAACAAGCTGGAGTCAAAGCAGTCTCTGGTTGCTCCTAACTGTGCAATCCTGCCACATTTGTATTATCTTCAGTTCTAACATCCGCTGTTCTGCAGCTGTGTGAGAAGAATTAGATGAATTTCTGGGAGAGGAAGATTGGGAATTAGGGATTTATAATTTTAATTAATCCTGTTCAAATATAGAGCAGCGTTACAGAAAGAGCAAAACATTCTTATTTCTCCGACACACACCAAAAAAAAGAGGGATAGAAACACAAATTTAGGTAGGACATTACATTTGAAAAGAAAATGGAAATTATTGATCTACTGATAATCTTTTTGCTTTCAGAATGCTTTGAGCACAGAGTGGAATTACATACCTACAGTACCATCTTCTTCACTAATACAAATGTGTCTAAATGAAATGAAGGAACAACAGTAACAAATGCAAGATTTGTTCACTATGTCTGAGTGCTGCATTTGCAACATCAACTCTGAGAAAGTTGAACCATGACTTAGTGAGTGGCATCTGAGATGAAAGACAGTAACAGCCAAAACAAAGACATCCAAAACCCAGTGTACAGTGCATACCCGTAGCAGTATGACAGCTATGTTATGTACCTAGAATGCAACGTCTGCTTTACTAAAATGGGGTGAAGTTCCTTGCTAATTTGGGAGCTAACAGTGTGTAAAACTTTTTTTTCATATTTTTTTTAATAATTAAATATAAGATAAATTATGTGAGGGAAAAAAAAAAAAAAGATATGGGGGGGAAAAAAAAAAGTCACCAGGAGAAAATTCCGTTTAATAAAGTAGTGAAACATGCAGACATCTGTACAATGCTATCTCTTCTATGGTTAGAGAGGTTTGAAATTATGCACAGTTAAAGTGATATCAGCAAGAAGAGAAGTGGATATAGATTCAAATATATCTAAATTGGCCTAATTGATTTAGCAGAAATTATTTGATTCTTCATTTCCTTGTATATTTTCCTTGTCTGTCTATTTCTCTACCCATCACATGAGATAACCATTAAGATTCTCAGAATTTTCTCAGCAGGCACTGTGTCCTGGTTTGAGCCAGGATGAAGCCACACTGGTCTTCACTTCATCCAGTGATACATCTCATGTCAGAAAAATAACATTGCCTTAATGTAGGACAACTCTCCAGGCTCAAACACACAATCACCTTTGGTTTACAGAGCTATCATGTGTTAGCTCAGCCCTAGTAACTGACTGCATCTAAGCTCTTAACTACCAGAAAACTCAAGGTAAGATGTAATAGCTGACACTCTGTGTTGAGGGAAGAGGAATAATTTCTCATGTACTAACATACACACTTGAAAAATCGCATCTAGTAAAAATGTCAATATCTGTATCTCCAAGGAATATTTTAAATATTCCTGAAAATTCCTGCCAAACTTACTGAAGTTCCATGAAGGTTCTAGGTGCGAAGCTGACTGCAGCACTCTAAAGCTCTCAGTAGTGTAGGTATTAGGTCAGTATCTGAGGCAAGTTTGCTAGGCTGCCAGACATCAGTGATAGCAGCCTTTTGCAAGCCCTTTTGCCTTTTGAAGCACTCATCAGGACATGGGAACATTCAGTTTTTAGACTGTGACGGTGTGGAGGCAAAAGCAGTGGGTTTTTTAAATTCTTGTTAAGTCTTGGATGCTGGGTACCTAGGAGTGTCAAATTCATGCAGACAAAATGGATGGAAATATTTTGTAGCTTAGATGAAGGATAATAGGGTTTCAGTCCCTTCTACCGTTGTCATTGCTACTTTCAGTTTTGTGGGGAAAATTGTCACTTTTAACTATTAAAGTGCTCCATTCTACTTTATTCTGTCCCTTCTACTGTCCTCATCAGCACTATGTCTGAGCAACAGAGGGGCATCATTCAGTAGAGCTGCTGCTAGTCATACACAGCTGCTTTTCTCCTAGCTGGTCCCTAAGGAAGAACTTTTTGCTGTACTGTGTTTTGTTTTATAGTGCTCTTCCTTTGAACATCCATTTATCTAAGTACACAGACTGAAGCCTTTCTAAATGCTCAAGTCTCTCCTAGTTTTTTACAGGTTAAATATATATACATAAAAGTGCTGTAATTCAAAATGTTAGCACACTTGATATGCACTGATATGTACCTGACAGACAGGTACAGCAGCTGCCACTCTCTAAAAGGTGACACATGGAATAACAAGGAGCTGAACTGGCCCTTGGGTAGTTATTTGACCTGGTTGATTCCAGTTGCCTACAGGAATGTCAGAGTCAATCCAGGAGTTGCCCCAATGTTGGCACTCTAGCTCTGCTGCCCTCTGATCCCAGAGATTGCCAATTTTTTTTAAAGTGGTGGAGAGTGACAGCCTCAGTGGCTCAATTACTGAAATGAAACAGATTATCTTAGTCTCATAGGATTATGCATGAAAATTTTGCTTTTCTTCAGTCTCATATTTACAGTACTTAGCTAGATAATTTCTAATTCAATGCCTATAATTTCCAGATATCTCATAACATCAGCAATAATCACTCCTGAATCTCTATTATTTCTAGCCTGTTTGGCTTCTGATATGTGCCTTTAGATTAATTACTGAAACACTAAAACTAATCTGTATAATAACAAGAGTTATCAAAAGAGGCTTTGATAGGAATATAAAAATTGCAGAGGCTTTGGCTTCAAGGTTGATTTACACAATGGGGAGAAAAGATTGCAAAGGACAGCAACCACACCAAGGAAGCTAACAAAACTAACACTAGAGGCAATATTGGCCCACTAATGAATGAGGTGGGAGCCCCGGTGACAGAGGATATAAAGAAGGCAGAGGTGCTGAATGCCTTCTTTGCCTCTGTCTTTACTCCTGCAGGATTTCCCCATGAGCCCCAGATTCATAGAGCCCCAGAAGAAGTCAAGATAGAGGAGGAGTTTGCCATGGTAGATGAGGATTGGGTTAGGGATCAGGTGAGTAATCTGGACATCCATAAATCAATGGGTCTGGATGGAATGCATCCAAGGGTGCTGAGGGAGCTGGCGGAGGTCATTGCTAGGCCACTCTCCATCATCTTCAGTAAGTCATGGGTAACAGGAGAGGTGCCTGAGGACTGGAGAACAGCAAATGTCACACCAGTCTACAAGAAGGGCAAGAAGGAGGATCCGGGTAACTATAGACCGGTCAGCCTCCCCTCCATCCCTGGAAAGGTGATGGAACAACTTGTTCTTGTCACTATCTCTAGGCACATCAAGGACATGGGGGTCATCAAGAGCAGTCAGCATGGTTTTATCAGGGGTAAATCATGTTTGACTAACCTTGTAGCCTCCTATGAGGAAATTGCTAGTTGGGTAGAGGATGGTAGAGCAGTAGACATGGTTTATCTTGATTTCAGTAAAGCATTTGACACCGTGTCCCACAGCATCCTTGTAGATAAGTTGATCAAGTATGGGTTTGGTGATCAGGTAGTGAGGTGCTGAATGCCTTCTTTGCCTCTGTCTTCACTCCTGCAGGGTCTCCCTATGAGCCCCAGATTCATATAGCCCCAGAAGAAGTCAAGATAGAGGAAGAGTTTGACATGGTAGATGAGGATTGGGTTAGGGATCAGTTGAGTAATCTGGACATCCATAAATCAATGGGTCCAGATGGAATGCACCCAAGGGTGCTGAGGGAGCTGGCGGAGGTCATTGCTAGGCCACTCTCCATCATCTTCAGTAAATCATGGGCAACAGGTGAGGTGCCTGAGGACTGGAGGATAGCAAATGTCACTCCAGTCTACAAGAAGGGCAAGAAGGAGGACCCGGGTAACTATAGACCGGTCAGCCTCACCTCCATCCCTGGAAAGGTGATGGAACAACTTGTTCTTGTGACTATCTCCAGGCACATCAAGGACATGGGGGTCATCAAGAGCAGTCAGCATGGTTTTATCAAGGGTAAATCATGTTTGACTAACCTCATAGCCTTCTATGAGGAAATTACTAGGTGGATAGATGATGGTAGAGCGGTAGATGTGGTTTATCTTGATTTCAGTAAAGCATTTGACACCGTCTCCCACAGCATCCTTGTGGATAAGTTGATCAGGTATGGGTTTGGTGACCAGGAAGTGAGGTGGATTAGGAACTGGTTGAAAGGAAGGAGTCAGAGAGTTGTAGTCAATGGGGTAGAATCTGGTTGGAGGTGTGTTACTAGTGGAGTCCCACAAGGGTCGGTGCTGGGACCGGTGTTGTTCAACATCTTCATCAACGACCTGGATGAGGGTATAGAATGTACCCTCAGCAAGTTTGCTGATGACACTAAGCTGGGAGGAGTGGCTGACACACCAGAAGGCTGTGCTGCCATTCAGAGAGACTTAGATAGGTTGGAGAGTTGGGCGGGGAGAAACATGATGAAATTCAACAAGGGGAAGTGCAGAGTTTTACATTTGGGGAAGAACAACACCATGTCCCAGTACAGGTTGGGGGCTGAACTGCTGGAGAGTAGTGTAGGTGAAAGAGACCTGGGGGTCCTGGTAGACAGGAGGATGACCATGAGCCAGCAATGTGCCCTTGTGGCCAAGAAGGCCAATGGCATCCTGGGGTGTATTAGAAAGGGTGTGGTTAGTAGGTCAAGAGAGGTTCTCCTCCCCCTCTATTCTGCATTGGTGAGGCCACATCTGGAGTATTGTGTCCAGTTCTGGGCCCCTCAGTTCAAGAAGGACAGGGAACTGCTTGAAAGAGTCCAGCGCAGAGCTACGAAGATGATTAAGGGAGTGGAACATCTCCCTTATGAGGAAAGGCTGAGGGAGCTGGGTCTCTTTAGCTTGGAGAAAAGGAGACTGAGGGGTGACCTCATCAATGTTTACAAATATGTAAGGGGTGAGTGTCAGGAAGATGGAGTTAGGCTTTTCTCAGTGATGACGAGTGATAGGACAAGGGGTAATGGGTGCAAATTTGAGCATAGGAGGTTCAAGGTGAATATCCAAAATTTTTTTTTTACTGTGAGAGTGACAGAGCCCTGGAACAGGCTGCCCAGAGAGGTTGTGGAGTCTCCTTCACTGGAGACATTCAAAACCCACTGGGATGCATTCATGTGTGATGTACTCTAGGTGACCCTGCTCTGGCAGGGGGGTTGGACTAGATGATCTTTTGAGGTCTCTTCCAACCCCTATGATTCTATGACAGCAACCACACTAAGGAAGGTCAGTGGGTTTGGTAAAAGGCAGTGAAACTGAGTTTCAGAGCAAATCATTCAGGCTGTGAAATGGGTGGCACAAACTGGAACTGACTTCAGCCAAAGGACAAATTTAAGCTGATACCAGCTGCAAAGGGGGACATAAGGAGCTGTTAAAAGAATTCCTGTCTTTCCTGTCGGAGTGAACATCTGCAGACTGACATCACCCTTAATATAATATAGGGCATCTATAATATCTAAGAGGTCACTGTATGGATGAAGACAGTGTAGGCTGTACAGGACCTATACCTTCAAGGTCTCCTCATGTTTTTAATATGCACCAAAAGCAAGTCAACTAAGTGAATGTTCCACCCCAGTGAGATTTCCAGAGTATTAATATTTGGAGTTTCTTGTGTTCTTTTGTATCATTGCAGCACAATTTATATATATGTGCTAAAAAAGAACAACTAAAAATTGGGATAAAAAGCTACCACAGTGTTTCTAAACACTTTAGAAATCTGGTGAGCACTGCTGCACTATGGAGGTTATACAAGTGTGTCTCCATAGGAGAAGATGCAGTTACTAAGGGTTATTGAGTATATGAAGCCTGCAGCCCTGCAGAGTAAAGTAAGAGAACTGCAGTTTAAAATCATAAATACTTTTTGTGAAAAAGAAATGTATTTCAAATTGTGCAAGCCACCTCTTCCACTTGAGTAGTATTATTTTTAGCTGACCTTTGTTGTCATTAGTCACATAATAAATTCATCTATAAACCTAGCTAAATCTGCATTTGATATGGATTGTATCTATATAAGGCTCAAGAAGAGATTTATTTTCTTCCCTCATGATATATGTGTCACTTCACCAATTTGAAGATTGCTCTAATGCAATTCAGGTATAGATCTGAAATGGGAGACAAAGTGGAAGGATTCTTTTTTCAGGGAATACGACACTTCTCTATTTGGTGTCTCATGCTCAGAGAGGTAATAAATCTAAGGGATAGACTCTCTTCTCACTAGTTTCCTCTCCATTTCTCCAGGCTAAGTGCTACTATCAGACCCAGGTGCCACAGTCTCTTCCCTTGGCAGTTCTAGCTAATCCAGGAAATGGGCTGATTTAGTACCCGGAGTGTCACGTGCAGAGCAGTCCGAAGGTGGATGTGTTAATCTGTGATTCTCCTTGTGGTGCCCTGCCAGCTGCTGAGCAATTCCTGTCCTCCCCCTGTCCTGGCTGCTGTTGCTAGAAAATGGAGCAAACTGAGTGTCTAGTGCATTTCTACCATTTAAATAGAAAGCTCACTCTTGGGAAGTGTATCCTTTTGCATGTCTAACATACAGCCTTGTAGGAGACTGTTTGAATTAGCTATTTGAGAGTTGTTCTTTTTTATCAATATGCTTCTAAGTGAAAATAATAGTCAAAGAAATCTGAGGATGCAAATACGAGATGAAGCCTGTGAACCAGGCTTTTAAAATTACTCGTGCGTTAGTTTAAATTTTTTAATTATTTGAACAGGTAAATCCTGTCTTTGAAACTCCTTTAGTATCTGAATTGCTTTGTTGCCATCAAGTGGTTTAAAGAGGCATTTCACTGTATTTGATAAGTCAAAACATTTGAAGTTACTGGATCAACCAACATTAAGAAAGGTGGATTTAGTATACAAAGAGAACTTCTGTGGTCACTTTCCTTTGGGATAATACTGTGTAATGTGTGAGGAAAGTTAAATATGCACAGCCCAACCACAGTGATTATAAATTACTGCTGTCAAATAGATGTTGTTAGAGAAAATACCATTTATTTATCCTAGCTTTTTTTTCTTGGCCAAGCACAATGTATTTGCAAACCAGCATTATAGATAAATGTTGTTACTCAGCACTATAACTAACTCAACTATTTTTTGAAATATGACAGTGTTTTGCTCATCATCCAAATTCTGCTAAGGCAATACTGATACAGTTTATGTTTTTGAGGAGTTTTTTGTTTTCTCCTTACACGTTTTCCATACAATTAATCTTACCTTTATTTCCAATTGCCTGTCATTCTCACTATGTAGACTAGCAATGCTTCCTAAAGCACCATGTCCTCATCATTTGCTTCTATTGCCTTACATAATCTGAAGTACAGAAGAGCTTTAGTCACTACAGAAGTAGACATTCATACCACATTTCTGGTGGAGTATATTAATAGCATTCAGTGGTAAGGCATCTCTTTCATTATTTCTACATTTTTCCCCAAATACAGCACAACTGCTGGGATTTTGCTACAGACAGAACTGGAAACAGTCACATTTACAAGTTCTTAGTATAATCCAGCTTTAGACTTTATGAAAGCACTACACAGACCCAACTGAAAATTTCCTATTTATATGTAGCCTGACAAAGAATGACATAAAGAAAACCAAAGGAAAATGATGTGTCTCTAATGCTAATGAAGCAATTTTTCTAATGATACAATAAAAGAGTCAAGGATTATTTTTAAAGACTGAATGCTCGCATTGGTTGAAGGCTGGATAAGCAATTCCTAGAGTAATATTTTATTTAATACTTAGCCTTTTTTGTTTTCATAAATTGGACACTAATAGATTCCATGCAAAAAAATATTCTTTGACAATTAACTGCATTGATCTGTCGAGTGTTTGAAATAAGCTGTTTGTGGTACCTTTGATTTGATTTGATGTCTGATATGTGATGTCCAGTTTGAACAAGAAAAAATAATTTGTAGCTGCAGTTTCTGATACATGGTAGATTGACTAGCTGTGATTCTTAGAATCGTATTTCCAACATGAGGAAGCCAGTTTACAAGGCCTAGTGACTTCCCAAGAAATAGTACTAATAATTGCCCCAAATGTTTTTTTTTCTGCGGACACCTCCTGAACTTTTCTTGCTGTTTGCTGACAAATGAAATAAAGTGGTCCACATGGAAAGGTAGCTCATTTAATGTTGCATCTAAGCAAATATGAGCAAAAGAAAAATAAATAAATAAATAAAATATTGTTCCTATAAACCAAGGTTTATTTTGCTGTTAGCGTGAGAATTACCTCAAGCAGTCCTGTCTGGACTGTACATAAGTGACTCAGCATTGTCATGTCCTGAGATCATATGAATGCTGCCTTCTGAGTACCAACTCAAGAGAAGTAAACCACAAAAGAGTGCTCTTCACACTGTTTCAGCAGAGCCCTTTATCTTCTCAGCAGTACATCAGGTGAATTAAATAACAGAACTGTGAGATTCATGCTTAAAATCCTGAAACTAACAACAGGCAAATATGTTCCAGAACTCAGGTTTTTTTTTCAGAAATTTTATTCCAACAAGTAATGTACACATATAACTTGTAATAACTACAGCATTAAGATGATCCCTCACTTCTATCTGTATATCTATATATTCTACTGTTGTGGTAGATAGTAAATTGTCTGTGAGCCAGCAAAGTGCCCTTGCCACCAAGAAGGCCAATGGAATACTGGGGTGCATAAGGAAGTGTGTGGCCAGTAGGTCAAAAGACGTCATTCTCCCCCTCTATTCTGCCCTGGTGAGGCCACATCTGGAATATTGTGTCCAGTTCTGTGCTCCCCAGTTCAAGAGAGACAGGAAACTTCTAGAGAGAGTCCAGCAGAGGGCAACAAAGATGACTGGGGGATTGGAGCATCTCCCTTATGAGGAAAGTCTGAGAGACTTGGGACTCTTTACCCTGGAGAAGAGAAGGCTGAGGGGACACCTTATTAATGCCTCTATGTAAATAGTGGGTGCAAGGAAGATGGAGCCAGACTCTTTTCAGTAGTTTCCAGTGACAGGATGATGGGGCTGGAACACAGGAAGTTCCATTTAAATATGAGGAAAAACTTCTTTACTGCGAGGGTGACAGAACATTGGAACAGACTGCCCAGGGAGGTTGTGGAATCTCCTTCTCTGGAGATATTCAAGACCTGCCTGGATGCAGCCCTGAGTAATGTGTTCTAGGCAGCCCTGCTTTAGCAGGCGAGTTGAACTGGATGATCTATAGAGGTCAATACAAATATATTGAAAGGGCAATGTTGTGGAGAAGGCTGACTAACTACTTCTGATTAATCTCCTCCTATTCAATAAAAATGGGAGGATTTTTCCAAGTCCAAGATAGAATATTTAAAATGAACAACAACTACAAGCAATTGACCAGATGCATAAAGAAACCCAAGTGATCCACAGCAAAGAACACAGAGTAGAGAGCAAAAGATATTAACACACCCTAAATCCATTCTCAAAGACAGATCAGCTAGTTGCAAGACAGAACTGAGAGAATTAATTTAGCAGGATTTAAAGATGAATAGACATTTACCTAGATAACAAAACCACTTCCATTTATTTTTGTATTATAAAAGAGCAGTAAGCACAGTCGTGTGCTGAATGTTACATTAGCGACAATTTCTGCTTAATTTTTATTTTAATTTATAGAGCAATGAATCTGGACAACTGAGGAGAGGTGAAATTGGAGAAAAAAGGTGAATTAGGCAGCTCAACAGATACATAAGCAGATTACTTTAATAATAAATAATAATCTGAAAAAAAAAGCAAGATTTTTTTTGAAGCAGTTAAAACAACCTACCAAGTTGAAAGAACTACATCCTTCTTCCTGAGCATCAGTGCAGAGAATGAGACCTTGACTGAACGAGGTGTGCTTTGTCAGATGGATCAGTGCAGACTTGCATTACTCTCAGTAAGACCAGGCATATGCCTGGAAGTCCATAGGTAGTACCTATGTACCTAGTACCTACACTGCCAAAAAAGTCTCCAGGCAGGAATGGTATTCTCAGATCCATAGGTCCAGGTTGCACTTTGTGTTTGGTTGAT
>NW_009952893.1:6222050-6225060 GCF_000747805.2 Chaetura pelagica | reverse complement strand
AAAGAGTGTAGGCTCTCTGGAGAGCCACTAAACATGGACTGCCCAGTAGAGACTAAATGAACTGGGAATAAATGGGAATAGAGGACTGAAATTAAAGCTTAATTTCAGATGTAGTCAGAAGAAAAAAAGAAGCTTGAGTGTAGAGGGCAGAGGATTGTTGAAAAGCATCTGCCAGGCTGTCACCCAGAAAGGGCACACTGGGGACAGGGATAAAGAGAGGTAGAGGGATTATGCAGTGTTTGGCAGAAAAAGTGAAATGTGTTTTGGCTACCATCCAGTTTTACTAATGAATGTCTAGGCTGCAGTTTGGGACAAAAGGCTAAAACAGGAAAACATGCTACTACTACTACTAGTACTACCACTTCTACTACTACAATTAAATAGTTCATTACATTTGAAGATGTGATATGAATTTTTTTTTTCTCTATCTCCATATGGCCTCTAGAATGCAATACACAAGAGAAGGTCAAAATAATCTAGACTCTGTCACCCAGTATCTTCAATGCAGTGCTACATGAAGGATTATGTAAAACACAGAACAGTTGTGTGAAGCCTGAAAATTACAGCTGAATGTGCAGAATCAATGTAGCATGGCTGGATAAGTTTTTCCAATCAATCTGTATTGTTCTCTGCTTGGTGGTGCTCAAATATGATCTTGCACATGAGTAAAAGAGAACAGAAATTACACAGAGCAGCTTGATTTTATTTATGTAGGGATTTTAAACATATAATAGTGTGTTTGTAGTCCACGTATTTTGAAATATACATTATACAGTTCCCTAGTATAAGCATAACAAAAAACTTGCAACTTTCCCATGTTGAACGTCATGAGGTTCCTGTCATCCCACTTCTTCAGCCTGTCAGAGTTCCTCTGGATGGCAGCATGAATCTCTTGTATAAGTCACTCCTCCCAGTTCTCTGTCATCAGCTTACAGAGGGTGTGCTTTGTTCCATCTTCCAGACCATTAACAAAGATGTTAAATGAGGCTGGACCCAATATTGACACTTTGGGATACACCAGTAGTTACTGACCTCCAAATAACCTTGTTCCAATGATCATCACCTTCTGGATTCCGCCATTCAGACAACTTTCAATCCAGCTCAATGTCTCCTTATCCAACCCGTACATCAACATCTTTTCTATGAGAATCTTATGGGAGATAGTGTCACAGGCCTTCCTGAAGTCTAGGTAGACAATACCCACTGCTGTCTCCTCATCTACCAGGATGGTCATTTAGTTGTGGTAGTTTATCACATCACCGAAGCATTACTTCTTTTCTCATTCAAAGATGAGAAACTTACTTTGCAACCAGGTAGATCACAGGAAACTTGCTGGTGTGGAGGTATTGTGTAATATTTCCCAAGCATTCAAACAATAAATAGGAAAAAAGGTATTACTCAAACACAGGCTAATTTTTCACTGTCCAGGAGTGTTCATATTCATTTATGCTAGGAAAAAGTGACTATCTAACATCCTTCATGAAAGTGATGAGTCTAGAACATGGAGCCCAAAGGACAACCTAGCCTAGAATCCAGTGTTGCAATCACTCTGCTATAACTTGGCTCCAACTCTCCTAACAGCTAGCCTGTTGCATAGTTCTGCATGTTTCCATGTGTAAAGCCAAAATAAAGAAAAAAGAAAAAAAAACCCAACAAACAACAAAAAACCCCAAATAGCTGAAGTATAAAGAATAATTGAGAATTAAATAATTACTGTAAAGAAGAGTCACCATAGAAAAGCCACAATTTATACTGAATCATGCAAAAGAAGTCTGTAAGAATAACTCGAGATTGCTATAATTTAAATTTTCAACAAAATATGATCCAGTTATCATTTATACCTATAGTAAAAGTAGGTATTAAACATAAATATTTTTACCAAATATAGTAACAATTGGGTCATCACTGAAGCCCTGAGGCTGGCAAAACTCTGTTAAAGCAGTGGGAAGTTCTTCTGATTGAGTTCTTGAAACATGCAGGTTTTACAGCTGTAGTTGTTGGAGGGAGATCAGGGCCTTTTCATTTCACTCATTTCTTAATTTTGGGATATCTCTCTTTGGATTAAAGATCTAATATACAGGGAAAACAGAGAGGTTGCAATGGATGATCTCCAACAGTCAAACAAACAAACAAAAGTTTTTGTTGTGTTTTTTTTTTTAGGAGGCAAGTCTTATCATATTGCAAATATTCTTCCAGACAGATACAGACTTCCTTGAGAGATAATCTGATGATCCCTGCTCTGGCTTTCTTCTTTTAAATACAGCTCAGCTGATGAGTCAGCTGTTCCATAGACTCTTTTACCATCTGTTTTCATTTAGAAATTAGTGTAAATTACAGATATTATTTTGGTCCATTCTTCCTTTTTTTCTGCTGTTTTTAGAGGAACCAGTACTGGTAGGAAAGGGCAAAAGAGAGAGGACCATTTGATTAGCAAATATCAGTAAAAGTAGTAATCATTTACTACTGTTAGAACAACTTAATTTGTCCTCCTCAGTTGGAAGGACTATACTTAGAGGAGTATCTGGCTACTTTTGATTTCATAGAGAGTAATTTTTGAGGTTATTTTGTTGGCTCAACTGAGCAATTGTATATTAAAAGAGAGAATATTGAATTAATTCCCATTTTCTGAAAAGTCTGACATTCATAGAAACCATCTGACTGACACACATTTGTGCCAGTATATCCTTGTAACTGAAAAACATATCTTCATACTTAAGGAAAAGCAACTTTTCTCACAGTACTGAACTAAAGCATCACAATGAATTTTGTGATGAGGATTAGCTGCCCTTATGCCACCAATTGAGGACAATCTACCACCAGAGGAGATCCACAAAGTCCCGTGGCCACATTGCAGTCACAATGCCTCCTGAAAGCAGGTCCATAGTCCCACATTGATGACACAAAGCATTTGTAGTGGCACACCTGCATACCAAAGCAGCAGATGGCAAACAAGAGGTCTTGTGTGAAGTCATTCCAGTCATTGGGTTCAAATGGTCCTTCACCTCTTTCC
>NW_009952893.1:6183464-6221648 GCF_000747805.2 Chaetura pelagica | reverse complement strand
TCTTTCCCTCTGAAACATGCACCAAGAAACAGTATAAAAATAAGTCATGAGGTTGTGCTTCCAATCTCAGACTTTTTATTATGTATTTGGTAAGAACTGCAGGCTCTGCATGAAGAAACTCCACACTGAGCAAGGAGCTAGTTCCCTTTTTGGTTGTGAAAAAGGGTACATGCAGCTGTGAAAATATGAAGCCAAACAGTGGGAAACATGTTGTTCTGATCCTCTCGTAAGTCTTATTTATATTTCCAAACTAGAATATATGTTTAAGACTCTCAGCCATGGTACCAGTTTCCTGAACAAACTTCAGCATTTACTTGGCAGTTATTTGTACTAGAGTGTCACTATAGTTAAAGAAAATGAGTAACACGGGTAGGAGTAAGAATCAGAATCTCAATAAACTGACCAGTGATGCTATTATACACTTGTTCACAATACTTGTTAATAGATTTCAAAACCAAAAGGACCACTGCATGTATTTCTGTTTCCATTCCCACTTACTTCTTTGTATTAAAGTTATTTGTAATAAGCACATCTGTTTTGTTGAATACTTGAAAACTGGCAAATCTCAGAAGTTTCTACTCTTTTGGACAAGTACATTTAACCACAATGATACTTTTATGATTTGAAATAACTTAGAACTGTAAATTCAGGAACAAGACAAGAAGATTATGTTGCAACACTAATTTTCATGGCAATATATCTTGTAAGCTTGTTTGTAGTATTCTTTATTTTGGAAATAGATAAAAGAAGAAACAGCAGGATTAACTAAAGATCATCCAGAGATAAAAAACATGTCCACAATGCGTAAATGAAAAAAAAATACTAACTGATTGTTAACAAATTCTTATATACATCATTTAATTATTTACGGATGATAAACTGTTCTATCAGTTGCTAAGCATTTAGTTGGCAGCAGATGAAAAAGGAGTCTGCTGTTGATTCTGGCACAGAAACCTAACGTTACTCAGCAACATAGCTATGAGCACTGTAAATACTGCATATGGAAAAACCTAGAAGTGGCTCTTTGGGTGTGCAAGTGATTAAAATTCCATGTACTTCATTGTGTAAGGTCAGCTATAAACACTCATTAACTTGAGTCTATGTCATACGTCTCAGCTGCTTAGCCCTTTTTTCTTTTCTTGAAGTATTTTTCTTTATTCTTCTGATTGGGAATCTTTAAAATAGTCCTCTGATTATGTCCTTGTAGAGGACGTGGTAGAACCTCAAATTGTCATGCCCTTTTGGCTCACTTTTACCTGACTAGATGGCAATGGTCCGGTCTAGAACATGAAATGAAGTGATACTCAGCTCACCTATAGTCATGGCAGCAAAGGCCATTTGTATCTCTGTCCCATAAATGTCTGTACAGTATGTGTGTCTTTGTGCATTGTTTTAAAACAGAACATGCTAGAGATGGCTACAAATGTAGAAGGGTTATCTTTGCATTGGATGTTTGGGTTTTTTTGGAGAATAAAGGAGTGGATGGTGGTAAAGAAGATAACTTCTTACTTTTTAAAAAATATCTAACCCTTAAGGTAAAAACTCCAGTCAATTTTGTCAGGACTGAGATTTCTACTCTTCCACACACCCAGACACCCCAGTCCAGTGCAGTCCCCAGCAGCCTCAGAGTGCAAGCAGACCCATCCTGGGGAGCTCCATACTCTCTGATGCAGCTGGCACTGCCACCACTAGCTCCACTGCCCAGGCCTGGCAGCCCCATAGCTTCACCCAGCCCCCTTCCCCACCATGGACATGCTGCTGCAGGCTTTTCCCAAGCTCATGCCTTGTGAAAAACCAAAAGGGAAGCTAAGGAGTCAGGCTACCACTGGGAAGTATGTGTAGTGTGGGCGCCTGCACAAATCGTTTAGAAATATTCAATCCTGAAACCTGAAAATTAATTTATTTTTTGGGTATTCATCTCCAACTGGAGTTTTTTATAGCTAAACAAAGAGATCTTTCTCTTTGACTGAAAGTCTGTGTTAAAAGAAGTTCAAATTCTCTGAAAGGAAGAGGAATGTATATGGCATCTGTAACAGCTGTCCTAAGCCCTGGCAGGGTGTAACGCTGCTGCCAGCAAACCTCACCTCTACCCCACTAGGAAGAAAGTAGCAGCATTCATTACAGCAGAGTACAATATTGAAAAATAAAGTAAAATTAAAAGCAGTAGGAAGTAAATAAGGATGCTAAATTTATTTCAAGCCTGCAGTCACAGTACTGGAACAAAAGCAGGTGTAGCTCTGATGTAACTGGTGGGTGCTACACAGGAGTGGATCCATGAACACATTAAACACGATAACAGATGTGCATGGCAGTAGCAGGTAGGTGGGAAAAGTGACTTTAGCTGCCCTAGCCTGGAGAATAGGCATAACTCAGACACAGGGATAAGGGAAATGCTGTGCCTTTATTTATTAAATATTCTGCTTCTGGCAATGGCTAATACTATGTGTTTCAGGGAAAAAACCACATGTAATAGGGGATCACTATGCCTCAAAGAAAGTTTCTCTCTTGTAGTGAAGAATGAGTTGCCATTATGCAACAGTAAAATTGAATGATGCAAGTGTACATATTCTAGGGGGCTGACTCTGGCTGGACTCCAGGTGCCCCCAGAGTGACTCGTCAGCTAAACAGGGAAGAGAAAATACAATGACATGCCCATGGGTCGAGATAAGAACAGAGAGAGACCACTCAGCATTTACCATCACAGGCAAAACAGACTCAACTTGGTTTAATTTCTTACTAATAAAATCAGAGGAAGGTAATTTGAAATAAAAACCAAATCCTAAACACTCCTTCCCCCCAACCCTCCCTTCTCCCAGGACTTAACTGACAGTCTCTCTGCGTCCTCCCTGCAGTGGTGCAGGGGCACTGAATTGGGTGTTCTGGTCAGTTAATCACATGTTGTTTCTGCTGCTCCTTCCTCCACAGTGGGAGGACTCTCCACAGTCTTTGCCTGCTCCAGTGTGAGGTCTCTCCCAAAGGAGACAGTGCTCCATGAACTCCCCCAATGTGAGTCTTTCCCATGAGCTTCAGTTCTTCAGGAGCTGCTCCACTGTGTATTCCTTCCACTGGGAGCAGCCCTTCAGTAACACACCGTTCCAGTTTGGGTTCCCCACAGGGCCACAAGTCCTGCCAGCAAACCTGCTCCAGCATGAACTCCTTTCTCCACAGGTCCAGAAGTCCTGCTGGGAGTCCTGTTGCTCCAATGCAGGCTTCCCATGGGGATACAGCCTCTTTTGGGTGCATCCACCTGTTCCAGAACAGAGTCCTGAATGGGCTGCAGGGGGATATCTGCACCATTAACGTCCATGCACTGCTGGGGGACAGTCTGCTTCACAGTGGTATGCATTATTATTGTCTTATTTGAATTAACATTTAAAATTAGTTATGGAGTAGCATGACAAGAGAAAACAGTCAACATATATAGCTGGATTTATTTTTTAACTTCATGCACAGGGCCTGTTCCTGAAACACACATGAAAATTAGGAGGTGTTCCCAGCTCATGCAAAGGATGCTGATCTTAAGAAGAGGAACAAACCAAGTGTTATCACAGCAGCTGAATAGACCATATGGTTTTATGGCTCCATAAACTACAACTGAATTTGCCCTGATATTAGGTGAGCTTGCAGCCTGTCTACTAGTGAGGTTTCAGACTTTGATCTCTTCTTTTCTCCTCTCTTGCCCAATACCTGCAAAAGCAGTTAAAGGAAACCAACATTCATTTCCCTTCTCAACAGGTGGCTAACAGCTGTTTCAGATTTTCTGGTGACTTCCTTCAGCATCTAGCTGAAGGGCAGATTTGGTAAGAGTTACAGGACAGGAGAGCCACTGCCCATCCTCCCAGGTGATACTTTGCTGGACACAGAGTTCAAGGTTCATTACACTTTGCAACCACCATCTGGTGGTGACATTGAGAGGCAGCTGGGACCTTATCCCTCCTCTGATAGCCACTCTGTCTCCTGCGGTGGTTGACAGAGGGCAGGATCTGCCCTTACCTGTTTCTCTATAGCTATATGGACTCTAGGAAGGTGCCCAGGGCTGAGCCTGCAAGGAGATAGGGTGGAGCAGTGCCTTCTTCCTGGAGCTTGCTTGGACTCGGAGGTCAGCCCAGCCTGAACTTCATCCTGTCAAGGGAGGGATTCACCCACAAGGCAGTATTTTTTATTAACAGCTTTGCTTTTTATGATAGCAGATTTCAGGGGTGGCAGAAGGGGTGGCAGGGTCCCACTGTCTGGGACCAGGGATCCCATGATGGGGCAGGTCAATACTGCTGCAGAGCAGTGGTGGAACGTAGGTCCATGACACATGGTGCAAAAGTATGACCTCTCCTTAAGCCACCTTCTGAGTGAGGTGGGGAGGGACCAGCCAAGGCTCTTCCTCCCATGGCTGATCCACAGTCCAGTGTACTAGGGATGGCCCTGGGCAGAGGCAGTCAAAAGTTCTTGGCAGGGAAAAGAAGATATTTGAAGTAGCTTGGTGCTTTGGTTTTATATTTGGCCCATTGCATTTGGTGCTGCAGAGCAGGACTTCCCATGCCACAGAAATTCTCTCTCCTGCACTTTTGCAGGGGCAGGGTGATGGCTGGAGGCCAGCGGGAATGGTCTTCTGCCACCTTCCCCTTCCCCATGCATTGGTGCCTAGCCAGACATTATTTACTCTGAAATATTTGTTTTGCCAAGTGACATCAGTGAGGTGACACTAGTTGAAAGACATTGCAGTAAGTGCTTCAGAAGAACTTGAGGAATATCATTAAGATCTCAAGTAAAGCTTTTTTTGTTGAGCAAAGAAGTACAAGGAAGGAAAGGATGGTACAAGAAAAACTGAAGATTAGGGAAAAAGAAAGACAAAGTCTCTGTGTTTTTTGTAATATGCAATTAGCCAGGAAATAATTCTTTTTTCAATAATCTCGTACTGCACAACTAAACTGAGAAAATGCTGCCATCATCTGGATGATTAAAAATACAATCCTGTTTTTCTTGCTGTTGGGCAAAAATACTTGAGAAAGCAATAAAGCAGATTTCAGCCTAAAAAAGAAATTGTGCCAAATCACAGCAATGACTACACGACTAGTTTCAGGAACAGAAGACTGTGGCTATACCTGTGATAGTCTCCACATGTAATCATGCCAGGCTTATAGACCGACTGATGTAGCTGTGTGTTGCAGTGGTGTTTGGGGAGGAAGGGGGCAGTAACTTTCAAGGAGCTGAAAAGTGCTCATACAGAGCTTGTGTATTTTTGAGATAGATTCATAAGAAAAGGGCATGAAGCTTCATAGTTTTCCTCTGAATGAGCTTTCTTTGGAGTCATGTGTTCTTTTGAACCTGGAATCTAATTTTTAGATGCCATTTCCTTCACACCCTTTTCTTCCTCAGTTTCTTACCTCAAATCATAGTGGAGTTTGTGCATGCATATGCATTAAAAATGAATAGTATTAAATATTGTCACAGATTCAAATCTCATACCAACTTTGGGGCTTAAGACCTGTAAGAACTACTTCTTCAAATATTTTTTGAAATTGTACAAAATCGGTTCTGCTTATTATTTCTGTATTTGGTAGGAGGCAGCATTTTATTTTGATTTTAAAATATGAATGATCCTTTCATGCATATACATGAGTAATCCTGTTAAATCATTAGAACCTTCATTGACTTTTAAAATTAACAAGGACATCAACAACTTCGAAAAGGGAAATACATTTTTTGGTTCATTAGAGAAAAGCACAACCTTCCCCCCCAAAAAAAATAAAAATAGACTTATTAATACCCTAACATTTGAAGTCAGTCCATATGGCATTATGAAAAGATAGATAAAACAAGGAAACTATATTTTATATTAATTCTTACTAAACTAGAAAATATATGTCTGTACCAAGAGGCCAGTGAAAATGTCTTGGAAATACTGAACAGACAAACTGCATAGTTTCAGAGCAAATCCCTCCACAAAGGGACTCAATTACCATGGCATCTTGAGACTGTTAGTAAGCTGGAAAGACCAACTTTCTAAGGACTTTCTGAAACTTGGGGTTGTTAACTGAATGTTACTTGCCATATCTGTAATTAAGTATACAGTATCTTTCGTGTATACAGTATAGCATATATCTACAAATTATAGGAACAGAGAGGCAAGAGAGCAACTTGAATTTAAAAAGTCCATGGTTCTTGCAGGATGAAACCTGTGAAAATGATTACAATCATTGATCCTTGTATGTAGACACCACCATTTGTAAGTGCATGCTCTTTTAACAGGAATCTCCTTACACATCTATGTAAATTAAGTAGTCCGAAATACCTAACCCTTCTGCAGATGTAGAACAATTCGGAAATAACCAGTAGCTAAAAGACAGCAAATACAAATCAATATATTTTTCTAAAAGGTGATTATCTAGTCCAGTACAAAATTATGGAGATGGTGAACACAACATATCATTCAGGCAAGGACAAAGATGGTACTGATGATGTCTATATAAACACATGTAAGCACAGATAAGATAACCATTATAAACAATATGAACTGTCTTATCCCAGAGCCAGTTGATCAAACACCACCAAAGTCTGCAAAGCCCAGAAAGCAAATACCAGGAACCGCACTTGGTTGTGTTCACAGGTGTAGTATTGACAAAAGTCAGAAATAGAAGCAGACGAAAAACTTTGCAAGTAAATTTTAGAAATCAGTATGCAAAGCAAAACTTGCTAATGTCTTTTTCAAGGACAACACTATAGCAGGTCAAGGGAAATACTGTGCTAAGGATGTTGGGAAAAAAATGATGTATTCTTGGGTAGTTAAATAGCTGCATGTGTGGGAGTACTTGTGACGTGACATTGGAGCAATGAAGGCAGGGACTGGTGGTGGTTTAGAAAGAACAAACATCCTCTTTCTTTCTTTCTGTTAAAAAAATGTAAACAATTATTTTGTGTTTGTATAAGTGTGGAGGATTACTTCTTTGCAATCTTTTTTTTTTTTTTTGCAACAAATATTTACATTTTTAAATAAATTGGTTTGTGCTTCAAGAACCAACTTTGTCATTGTTTGGGGAACTGCAAGGATCTTCCCTGCCTCTGTTCACTTTTTCTTTTTTTCTGTCTGGCTATTGATGCCTGTGGATTTCAGACAACTAAAGTAGGAAGAAGAGGAAGAGGCAAGTCAGGCTTGGATTTTCTGCCAGTCTCCCCAGCAGGACTGGCTGCTTTCACCAGAAAGAGAAGCTGCACAGGAGTAAGGAGGCAGAAGCACCCAGGGCAGCTCCACTGCCCACCAGGTAAGGAGGAAGGGTACTGCTGCCCCATCCACACAGTGAACTCTGGGCAGAAAGTATTGATGTATCAACCATCAGACCAAAAAAAGGCCTTCAGGAGAGATCCAGGCAAGAAAATTGCATGTTTTACATACAAGAGAAGTTTTTTTTAAAGGGTCACTAGTACAAAACAGAAGTATCATCATCAGTTTGACATGTCCACCATTTCAACTTATTAGTCTTTTGGAAAGAAAATGGTTATCTATATACTAATCCAAAACTTGTTATCATTCAGATATTGCATGGGCTGAATTTCTCCTCTTTCTCCAACAACGTTTAGGATTGCTAAGCTTCCAATAAATATATCCCAATTAAAAGCTTAAAATCTAACAGGAAAAGGTCAAGCCTCAGTGTCTTTTTTTGTAGTTCACCCAGTAGTGTGCTTTTTTCTATAATACAAGTTCCTTTATACTAACACAAAGTAACCGGCTTTTACTTCCACCATTTTATGTTCCACTAAGATTCCATCAAATATGGGGCAAATATGTCTCTGATTACACGTAAATAACACTTATTTCTGTTACCAGTTCTTCAGGGAGCCCCTATGTCTGACACTCAGACCCACAATTTTGAACTGTGTCTATAGGTAGTATTCACAGTCACATGGAATTTGAGCTAGGCTCCTACATCTGTCATTTGAAGCTAGAACTGTTTGCTGGGATAGAATACTGAGTCCCTGGGTAACCTATCAAACTAGTTCAATGCCATACTACAAACCTGAGATGCTTCTGCATTCTAAGAACATGAATGTGCATTGAGGCACCCTGAAGACAAAGATGGAGATTTGTCCAAATGTGTAAGGGAAAATCTTCATGGAAGACAGAAGGCTTTGTTTTCCTTATAGTTCATTCATTTACCCATGATGTGGTAGCTAAGAAGCTGAAGATCCAAACCCCACAGATCTACTCTAAGGAAATAATATCAGTTTAAAAATAAAATTAGTAAAAAATTCCCAGTGAAACAAGTTATGTCAGAAAACATCAAGTAATTGATAGTGAAATGTTTCAAGAAAATGTACTGGTTTTTGACAATTTTCTTGGAAGCTGTTTAACTGCTGACTCTGGACAGCCTTGCTATGAGGAGCATAGTGGTGGTGAGGACTCTCAAGCTGGCATGTGCTTTTCTGGCCTCCCTGTACTGTGTGTGACATCCTTGGTAGCCTCAGCTGGCGAGGACCCTTAAAATCCAGGAGGTGGGGCTTCTACACTTGATTTTATTTATTTATTTTTAATATTGTAAATTATTTAGGAAAAAAAATTCAGAGTTTCCTCTCTGCAGAAAGTGTCAGCATTCTCTAGCTATACACATCACCTCTTTTCCTTCCATTCCCAAAATGTTCCTGGGGATGAAGCTGAAAACATCCAGCACCCAGTCATCCCTGTGCAGAGCACAGTGTCCCTCCAGCCTCCTTAGCTACCTTACCATATCCTTCACTTCCTGCCAAGGCTGGAGGCTTCATCCATCCTCCCTTCTCTTTTCTCTACTCACCAGAATTGGCCAGACTCCTCTGCAGCAGTGCTCAGGTTGGATGTCAGGGCAGGAGGTGCCTGATACCAAACCAGATGATACAAAGGTATGGAGACCTCGGAGAAAATTCCTGTTGCTTTGACAGAAGAAAAAGGTACTCTCATGGCACATCCTCAAGTCTGAGTGTGCTGCTCCACTACTAAGGAGAAGAGAGGTACAAGTACATTGCTCTATCAACATATTGTTAGAAAAAAATTCTTTTTTTATGGTTAACTAGAGTTGGAGGGGAATAAACAATGTATTATAAGATAAACTATTATAAGAATTATATCTCTGCAGAGATGTACTCAAACTGCCAAGCAGTATTATACAACTTTCATGATTTTTATTTTTTTTTTTAATCAGTTCTGGCTTTTCAGTACAGCCTGTATGCCTTGAATTAAAGTTATAATGTCTTTGTTTAAAGGGAGAGGGGGGATCATTTCTTGCTGATTTTCCACTGCTGACTGAAACACGATATTTCATGTAAACTGTGGCTGACGGTTTTGAGCAACTGGCAATTCCAGGAGTCAAATTCTGATTGTGAGGAAAACATTCAGAAAACATTATCTTCTTTGGATTTCTTGGGATACTGTGCATTCACAGGGAAATTATAAAATTGCTGTTCCACAGACAGAAATAAAATAATCTCAGGTTATGTTTCATTGTTGTTAAAAGCAAGTCTTAAAGTAGGAATCATGAGTTCTGCCAAAGTCACGGGATAAATTTTTTCAGAACACTGATAGTGGCTCATAACAGGAGCATTTGAGGTTGTGAAAGAGGGAAAGCTAAAGGGAGACGGGAAAAGAGCAGGGATGATTAAGGCATCCATGAGGACGGGGCATTCTTACTTAGGCTCCAGCTCATTAGTATGCAGCTACTATTAATGATACTCCAAGGTGGTGCTGCAAAAACCACCCATCTCTGACAGCCTTCCAAAATATTGTCTTGTCTGTCTTTACCCACTTCTCTGAGCCTTACAAAAGAATAAGCACAGCACATATTTTTACTTAATTAAAGTGTACCTTCAATGCAAAAGAGCAATTTGACTGTTCAGTGCACTGAGCCCTGAAAATAGATTGGCAAAATTAATTAGAATACAGTGAACACATATGTTAGTAGACTTAATAAAAAGCTTTCTGTGAAGACAAAGGGATACTATGTCCCTTCTCCTTAGTTTACTTAAAATATTCTAGTGAAGAAAAATCTGACTTTATTTCATGGATCTGTATGGCTTTGGCTTTGTCTTGCTAGGCCTGCGTAGCATGTCTAAATCTCACTCTCAGCTCACTCACAACAAGCTGAAATTATTTTAGTAGTTAATGTACTCTTTTGAACAAAAGGAGTCTTGAAAATAATTAAACTAGCATAGGCTGGCATTTGGGAAGTCTGATTTATTGTTAATCTTAGAGTAGGTGAGCATATTGATGAGTGCATGTCCTTGAAAATAATACTAGTTTTTAAAAAAATAATCAAAATTAATGTATTTGAGTATTGCCTTATAACTTTATCAAAACCTAACAGCTGTTTCTCTTTCTTGCCACATTGTTTGGCATAATGGAGGAGAAGAAGAACAGAGCAATAGAAAAAGACCACACAGCTAAGGACATTCAATATTTCTAAATAGTGTTTTCTTTCTATTGCAAATATGTCCCATTTCTTAGTGTAGTTATCCCACTGATGTATAAATGAGCATTGCATAAATATGAGCATGATACAGGGACATGTCATATATATCCAACAAGTGCATAATTTTGAAATTTGGGCTGTATAATGGTTTTAATAAATCAGTAAAAAAAAAAAAAAGTTAGAAATGTATGCTGTCTTTTTTTTAACTATTCTCTGAATTTACTAAACATCAATTACGTCAACTTTACTTTGAAATTCTCCTTCTTTTTTTAAGAGGCATAAGGCAAATGTGTAAAATGCCTTTTTTCCATTAGAATACTGGAAAATGCCAGGAGTTCATGCTGCTCAGCATTTCTGATGCCAGAATAGAGCTATGTTTGTGCTGACTGTACTTTTGGAAACACAGCTGAAAACAGAATCTGACTCTAAATCCTGTAACTGGATAATGATGCCCCTGGAATGGCATTTGCATTTTTCAGCAAAAAGAAGATATTTGGTTATACATTTAGATATGTCTTCTGAGGACGAGGAATGAAACATAAAGAGCCAAATTCCCTTCTATAAAATACTTTTTAAACTAGTAGAGTTGTGCTGGTTCATACCAGTAATTACCTGGCCTATGTCTTAGAGTTATTTGATAACAAGTTAGGATATATTTTTAACAATATGCTCATTCTTCTGAGAGAAAAGTAATGGGAAAGTGTGTAGGTCTCCTTTCTGGCACTCAGGTCTTGGCCTATTTTGTCCTTAAATCCTTAGTGCTCTTCAGCAACAAGGCAGGATGCTCCTCACTGCCAAAAGGAATTTCATCCAAGACCAGGCAAGATCAATAGTGTATATAAGTCATATTTTCCTGAACACTTCTTAGAAATATGTGAAATTAACTGCTCGTCATTTCCTCTTTCTGCTGGACAGATGTGTTTACGCACTACTGGGAAAAGAAATGGAGTTCACAGCAAATTTTGCACAAAGTCAAAATAGGGAATGAGTGCAGAGGTATCTTACAGCACTTTAAGGCACTACAGGAATGGAGAAAGTTGTATTTCTGACTTTCTCTAGCTTTTGAACAGATAAATACCAAAATTGACTTGAATTATTTGTGAGTTTACTCTCTATGTATATTTTCCAATAATATTTTTAAATATTATCCTGTTATGATCTAGACAGTGTGTATGCAGAAAAAGGATTTGAATAAGGATGCTGTCAATTCTTTTAAAGCTTTTATTACCACTTTAGATTAGAAATGATAAAATTATATAAGGCCAAGGGACAAAATATTAAGAAGAAAAAAGAAAGACGTAAGTAAATGTAAACTATTTCAGAGCAATGAATGAGACAGAACTAGGTGCAGGATGTAATGCAAAAGACAGACAGAAGTATGATATTGGCTCAAGGACAAAAGACTGAGTATTCTGGTAGGCTGTTTAAGGCTACAAAGGAAGTGTGGATGAAATAATCATTGCTCACACCTTGCTCAGCATTCCTTAAACTAACATTGCCTTATCATACCCTAAGGAAAACAAACTACATAAAAATCCCAAAGTCTCTTGAGACTTCTGTGTTAAAAACATGCCTTTTATGTCACATCTTCTTTGTTATAATGATAGTTGCCATTAAAACAACCTATTCAGCAATTAATTCAAATAGAAAATTTAATAAAGGATCTTCCTATCAAATCTTTCCATACTACAGTAACTTTTACAGTTATAAACAAATAATATTGCTAACTTTCATTCCAGGCCAGGTAGAATATAAATGAATTATCATTATGATGTTGAAAACCAGCACTTGTTATGATCCTACTTATCTGCAGAATATGTTTTGTCACTGAGCAAAGCAAAGAATATACCTACTAAGTTTATAATTTGTGTCTCTGTACTCAGAAGTTCAGACACCACTTCTTATACAGTGGAGTTAAAAAACACATTTGGCTCTTAACTGTTCCTTAAATTCATTTTTGTGCCATAAAGATGTTGTTGTTGCTTGTGGTAAAAATTACATTTCTAAATGGTCAATAATGTTTCTTTTTGTTGAGTAGTAGGCTAGACATTTTCAATATATTTTATTTTACAGCATTTTAAAATTAAAGCGAAGTTCCATAGTACAGCAACTATTCTGCTTCATAAAGGGTTCACTGGCAATAAAAGCTTTAAGAAAGACATTTCAAACTTGCACACTAAAAGCAACTATTCCCAGTATTGCCTCAGAGAACAGAGGTTTTGCTTAATAGCTTAGGTTGACAGCTTCAGCCATAATTAGAAGCATCTTTCTGACTTGCATAACTATTGTAAACTACTTCAGGAAATGGTTCTTTCTTGAGTGGGCAAGGAAAATTGTTCAGAAAAAATGTACTGCAAGGTCCACAAAATATTGTCTGTTCGTGAAATGGAAGACAGTCCACAAAGCAAAGGTTTAGGCACTTAATTGCATCTCATGTCCAAGAGAAAGATCCTCAAAATGCCTGTCTCACAAGTACCTGGCAGGATTTCTGCTCATACGCTCAAAACAGCTGTTGGGTTGTCATGTGCCAAGATGCTCAGCCTTCTCTCATACAATCTTCCTTAGAAGATTTGGGTTAAACATCTGTCCACCTATATGCTGTGGATGCAGTCCAGGATGTGAGCTTGGGCTATTCTCAATGTTTGCTTCCTTGAGTTCCTTAGAAAATGTTGGTTTTACATCCCATTTCATTTGAAGCAGTATCTGTCTAGCTTGTACTGTATGTATTATACTATATTTAATTAGCAGCTTTTTAAATAACTCACCCATGCAGGAAGTGAGAAGATTACAATTAGTTATTTTTTAGTGCAGAAGATGTCCAAAGCCATATTTCACACTTCATGAGTGTGTCAACCTGCTAAACCAGAGGACAGTCAGGATGTAGAAATTCTATTGCTCCTTGTTGAATCCCTTCTAGAAGATAATGCAAATTCTTCTGGTCACAAAGCACTTCAAAGACATTTGAAAAGGGACAGAATTATGCAGTTATGGAATCATAGAATCGTTTGGGTTAGAAAGGACCTTAAAAATCATCTAGTTCCAACTCTTGTGGCCTGGGCAGGGACCTCTCCCACTAGACTAGGTAGCTCAAAGCCCCATCCAACCTGGCCTTGAACACCTTCAGAGAGGGGGCATCCACAGCATCCCTGGGCATCCTGTTCCATTGCCTCAACCATCCTCACAGTGAAGAATTTCTTCCTAATGTCTAATAAAAATCTACCCTCTAAAGTGTAATACATGTTTCATGTTTCATATTTCATTCATATGTAGTATCAGTCTAAGATTTAAGTAGAAAACATGTCAATCCACTAAAGGACTAAATGCTAAAATGTTAGTTTCAGTGCTTCAGCCCAAAATTTACGTCCTAAAAACCTGCTGTTTAATTCTGGAAGAACCTAGAATGTATTGTCCAAATTGACAGGACTAGAAAAAGGGCCCAGATGCTGCAGAAGACACCTTAAACTAAGCTCTATCCAACTGGCTTTTGCTATGTAGATTCAATCTGATATGCGTCCTTAGAGTGTGTTTAATAATGTGAGGCTTGCTCAGAAGGTTGGCAGCTGCACTGGCTGTGTGCCTTTTCTCCACGGCTCGGTTTTTAGGGATTTTTCCCAGAGTATGAGAGTCCTAAACCTGCAGCATTCTTCTTTCCACCAGTTCGGATTGGATCTAAACCAGTTCCTTCTTATTCTATAGGAGGAACTCAACTTGTAGGATACAAAACATGCTGGAAATAATTCAATTTCAAATGGTACTTAAAACATTAGGAAATTCTCACAACAGCTTTGCCTTCTCTCTGTCAGGAGAAATGCTAGCAACAGGGCTTAATCCCCACATATATTACAAGAAAAATCTGCTTTGTAACTACAGTGGAATGGTAGTAGGACTGTAGATATTGCCCTTTTTCACTTTTACTCTGTAGAACGATTTTTCTGTCATGAGAGAAATCTTGCAAAATCTAATCTCATGAGAGATTAGAACTATCAATAAGGGTATATGAATCAAGAAGCTGATCCCTTCAGAAAGTCTAAAATATTTTTAGAGAACTTATATTAAGGTTCTATTGCATCCTAACCAAGTGACAGGAGGTAATTTATTCTGGAAAGTCTGACACTCTTGAACACAAAAGAACTCAATAGACATTGGAAGTTGGTAGGAAGTAACTGTTCATACCAGTCCTTAAGGAAGCACAGAAAACTTTCTACTAGACAATGTATCTGCACTGGGGAATTTTATTTTGTCTACTGTTCAGTTTTGGCATCTTCTTACCTTTGTGCATTTGGTACATTTTAAACCTAGCTAAGCTTAAATTCCACTGTGGGTGATCCTGTGACATCAAGTAAAAGAAAATTATTCTGCTTAGGGATTTTGAAAGTCAGACATATTTAAAAAGGCAGACATAAAAACTAAAACATTAGAGATGTTGAAGTGCTTTAGGTTGGAGGTGATATCTGGTTTTATCCAGATACAACCATAGACTAAATCTATGGTTCAAAATATATTTTCTTTCTCAGCACATTTCATAAAACGACATTGTCAGCCAATAAAACTGTAATTGCAGTTTTGTAAAGCCTATGGAGGCAAGAGGAGGTATGGATACAAATATAAGGCCTGACATTTAAAATCTGAATTTCTGAGATTCTCCAGGAGGAAAGAAGAAAACAATAATTGCATCTGCTTGGAGCTGATTTGCAGAGGGAGGACCAGCAGCTGAGGGCTTTTTTACCTGAGGCAGTACATCCTGCTCAGGCAGGTTCACAGGGAGCTGATGACCTGCCTCTGGCTACCTCTGTGTGTGTGGAGCAAGCATCCTATTGATGGCACCCCACATACCCTGTGAATCAGTGAAACAGATTGTATACAAGAAGCTCTTCTTGTCTCGTAACTATTCTTCTCAGCCACATTTTATATCTTACTTGCCCTTCTGTTTTTCCCCCTCTTATGGGGCAGGCTAACATGAGTGACACTGTTGTGGTTGTTTAATACAGACAACCTCATCAGGATGAGGAGGCTGATGAAGCCTTTTACAGGCAGCAGAAAGTAGCCTCATCATCACAAGCCCTGGTTCTCATGGGGGACTTCAACCCTGGCACAACTTGAGGCTATTTCCTCATATTCTACCATTTGTTACTTGGAAGAAGAGACCAACACTCACCTCACTACAACCTCCTTTCAGGTGCAACTCAGTTTCAGTAGTTACAGGGAACAATAAGGTCTCCCCTCAGCCTCCTTATCTCCAGCCTAAACAACCACAGTTCCCTCAGATGCTCCTCATAAGACTTGGGCTCTAGACCCTTTACCAGCTTCATTGCCCTTCTTTGGACATGGTCAAGCTATGTTAGACACTGTGAAGAGTATCAAAGACAGAAAGTTAACTATTAGCTGGGTACATTGCACCTTTGTAATGGTAAGGTATGGCATGTCAGCATCACCACGACTTCTGGCCAAAAATAAGAATTCATGCGTGATTGTAACTGAACCAACCATCCAGGAAATTCTAACAGCACTGGGAAGAGCCTGTCTGAGTGGCAAACTGTTTTGTTTCCACAACATTAGAAATACACTTCTATATTGCTAGTGCCATGTATTGAGTATTTAGATGCTGCTAGCCCAAAGCATATTTTTCTCTGATTCCCACTGTTCTTTTCACCTCAGTTCTGCAAATTACTTAAATCTGTGTTTAGTTTTTTACTTTGCTGAAGTTGAGTTGAAATACTGAACACCAAGACACTATTGGATAGGTTGGCTACTTTTTACTTCACATTCCAAAGTCAAATTGAGAGGGGGAAAAAACAAAAAAACCTTTTCAGAACACATGGAGAAAAAAATCAACCCTTACATAACTTACATGATATATATCTAATGCCATCTCATGAGAAATGCAGGTAAATATTTTCTACCTAAATCATAAAAGACCAGACAGTTTTGTAATGGTGGATAAGTGGACACTTGGTGATAGTGGGGAAGTTTGTGATAACCGTAGCCACTGCTACTAAAACATTGTTCAGCAGCAGTGATAATCAGTGGTTCCTGACCATTATCTAAACACACCAGCAACTTCCACAAGTATCTGTTCATCATAGTCGCAAATTACTTCTGGTGTTTTTCCATTCAAAGTGTGCATGAGCCCAGTCTCAGTAATGCCAGGCTTGGTAGCACTGGAAAAGGATATTGTCTTCTAAATCATAGAATGTGCAGAAAAGATGACAAATCATAGGGCCCTAGGTTATATTCTAATTTTCAGTAAAACAAGATTTAATGGCCAGAGGTAGTCTCAAGTTACTGCAGAAAGTATAATGAATATTACATTTGCCCACATAGATACCTAAGAATCAGCAATTAAATTGCTAAAATTACTTAGAATACCTAGTGGGAAAAACATTGTACCATAAAAGTAAATTCTCAGCTACTTTGAAATGCAGAATTAAAAACCTGGAAGAAAAGGCAGTAGGAATGTATTTTGAAGCTACTAATGATGAATGATCAAATGTTTTTTCCAGACAATACATAAAAGTTATAAGAAAAGTTAATAGCTAAAGTTCTGTGGTTTATTCTTTATTATGTTGACTGAATAATGTATGAGACAAAGTCCAGCTCTACCAAATATTAGGAACCTAAGTCCATTCTTAACTGGAGTGACATCACTTTGAAGCTCATGTGATGTTAGGTCAGAAGTGCATGGATTTGGGCTTTAAAGTTTTAGCCATTTGTGAGTCATGAGATAAATTTGACAAAGGATGCAAAGAATAATAAGGCCATCTACAGGCACATCATCTAGAAAAGGAAGATTAGAGAAAAAGATAAATAAAACAGGAGAATTAGTGACAACCAACATGGAGAAGGCTGAGGTACTCAAAAATATTTTATTTTTTTTTTTTTCCTCAGCTTTCAGTGGTAATATCTCTTCCTACATTTTTCAAGCCCCTGAACCTCAAGGCAGGGGCTGGGGCAGTGAAATTCGTCCCATTGTAGGAGATCAGGTTCGGGGCAACCTGAAGAACCTGGACATAACTAAGTCCATGCTACCCAACAAGATGCATCCCAGAGCCTTGAGGGAACTGACTGATGTAATTTCCAAACCATTCTTCATCAGATTTGAAAATGCATGTCAGTCAACTGAAGACCCCAGTGACTGGAAAAAGGGAAACATCACACTCATTTTAAAAAAGACTAAAAAGGAAGACCCTGGGAATTAACAATCATTAAGCTTCATCTCCATGCCAGCTAATACCTTGGGAATAGATCCTCTGGAAAACCTGTTGAAACATATGGAAGACAGGGAGGTGACTAGAAACAGTCAACATGGCTTCACCAAAGGTAAATTGTGCCTGACTAATCTTACAGCCTTCAATTGATGGACTTACTGTATCAGTGGACAAGGAAGAAGTTACTTATATTGTCTACCCAGCCCTCTGTAAGGCCTTTGATATGGTCTTATAAGGGGGCTAATAGGAAAACCAGAAAGAGACATTTTACCAAGGACTGTAGGAATAGGACAAGGGGCCATGATTTTTAACTGAAAAATGGTAGATTTAGAATGGACATAAGAAAGACATTTTTCACAATGAGGGTGGTGAGACATTGGAACTGGTTGCCCAGGGAAGCTGTGAATGCACTGTCATTGCAAGTGTTCAAGGTTAGGTTGGACAGGGCTTTAAGTGACCTGATCTAATGAAGGATGTCCTTGTCCACAGTGGAAGGGGTGAACTAGATGATCCTTAATGGTCCCTTCCAACCTAAACCGTGCTATGATTCTTTGAGTCTAGTCATATGTAAAAGGACACAAGGGCGTCTAGAGAAAAATACAAAGAGGTGATTATGACAATACTGCAGGAAAGCAGTCTGATCTTATTTCAGCCAGTCTATGACTGTTTTAATCACTTGAGAATCTCCTTATCGTATCTGTATTATACCTTTCATTTGCCTGACTAGGTAATTCTATTCATAGAATCATACAATCATAGAATTGTTTTCAATGGGAAAGACCTTTAGGATCATCAAGTCCAATTGTTAACCTAGTAACCATGTCCCTAAGAACCCCACCTACATATCTTTTTCATACCTGCAGGGAAGGTGAGTCAACCACTTCCCTGTACTGTTCCAGTGCTTGACAACCCTTTCAGGGAAGAAATTTTTACTAGCATCCAATGTAAACCTCCCCTGGCAAACCTTGAGGCCATTTCTTCTTGTTCTATCATTTGTTACTTGGGAGAAAAGACTAACTGTCATTTCACCCTCACTCTTATTTCAGGTAGTTGTAAAGAGCAATAAGGTCTCCCCTCAGCCTGCTTTCTCCAGGATAATCGACCCAAATTCCCTCAGATGCTCCTCATAAGACTTGTGCTCTAGACCTTTCACCAGTTTTGTTGACCTTCTCAGGACTTGCTCTGGCATCCCAATGTCTTGTAGTGAGGGTCCCAAAACTGACCATAGTATTTCAGATGTGATGTCACCAATGCTAAGTACAGGAGGAACAATCTCTTCGCTAGTCCTGCTGGCCATAGTATTTCTGATACAAGGATGCTGTTGACCTCGGCCACCCAGGCACACTGCTGCCTTCTATTCAGCCAGCTGTTGACCAACACCCCCAAGCCCTTTTCCTCTGGTCAGCTCTCCAGCCACTCTTCCCCAAGCCTGTAGCACTGCCTGGGGTTGTTGCATTGACCCAGATGCAGTACCTGGTACTGAGTCTTACTGAACCTCATACAATTGGCCTCTGCCCATTGAGCCAGCCTGTCCAGATTCCTCTGCAGAGCTTTCTTCTCTCACTCTCTCCCAGCTTGGTGTCATCTGCAAACTTATTGAGGGTGCACTTGATCCCCTTGTGCAGATCATTGATAAAGATATTAAACAAACTGGCCCAAATACTGAGCCCTCCTCACTCACAAAGAAGAATAGCCTAATAGCATTTTATTTTTGAGCAAACAAACATATGTGATGTCTCTTAAGTGTCCTTTCTGGCCTCAAGCTCAGTGACACTAAGGTTTCCTAAGCTTTTTGCTAAGTGTTGCTGCTTGCAGCGGCAGCAACAAGCAGCACCTGTGATGGCAGCAGCCACAATTCTGCATTCCATGACACACTACATGTCACTTTCAAGTGGCCAGAGTGCAGCTCATTCTACACATAACCTCAATTTGTATTACGTTATCTGACAACAATACATCTCTAAGGCTACAATACACACAGATTGTTGTTCTGTGCTTAAGTTAGGAGATGGAAACATAAAGCAGGTGAACAAGTCTCTCCATGGGTTTTAATGGATCCCTACAAGTTTCTCATGCAGGCAATAGCAGTTGATTCTCAGGCCAAAATGGCACAGTTAAAACATTGTGGAAGGAAAGAAGCACTTGTAGAATATTCTGAAACAAGTTATTTTTGGTAAAACTATTAGATGGACTGATATTCCTGAGGGAGATCATATTCCTGATCCTCAGAGCTACCAACAAAAGTCATTTTGCAGCCAGAAGTCAGAATGGACACACTGAAGAACTACACAGAAAGATCAGCAAGCTAGGGACATCAATCACAGGTGAAACATACTTAAAATTTCCCTGAGGTGGAATATTTCAGGTCCAGGTGACTAGGGGATCTTGTGCCAGTGCCATACTAGGCATTAGCCAGAGAAAACAATGATAGTCTTAAAAGCCCTCAGAGCTTGGAGGTGCTGAGTGGCCAATGTTCATCACCCTGGGGAGTTTCTAGAAGAACAGATGACTGAACACAGATCCCATCAATGAGAAGCACGTGTCCAAGTCAACAGATCAGTTTTGCTACCTAAACTCACCTGTTTGAAGTTATGATGTTTAGAAGAGTTCAGGTTTTAATGTGTTCCAGGAAATAGTGGTCATGTGAACACCTGAAAAGTTATAAACCTGCACAGGACACTCAGTTTCATAAACTTAAACCAGCCATGAGAATGTAATGTACTGTGGGAAAATGTGTTATGAGTCTAGCTTGAAAACAAAAATAAAACCGTTTTAGAGGGATGAAACAATTTTAGATAGAATAAGCCAGTAAAACTTTGCCCATTTTCCACTGAGTGAACTGGGTAAAGTATTGCATGTTAATGCTGAGATCTCTAATTAGTCACTTAAAAAAACCTGTCAATATATATATTTCAAAATATCTATATCTGTATCAAAATATCTATATTTCTAAACAAGAAAACCAGACTACTGCTATGACAGATGACAGCAAAAGTCACCAGCCTTAAATTGTGTTTGGCACTGCCCACAAAGAGTCAGGTTAGCTGTATTCTGCATCTACTCATCAGTAGCCTTATCTAATTGATTCCCAACTTACTATATAATTAAATGATTTTGCCTTGATTTTTTTTCTGACATAGTGTGCTGGAATCTTGCCTGACAAGCAGCAAAACAATTTATAGTGAAATTTCTCAACCCAGTTCTTCTTGCAGCCACAGAGGTTGTCCAGCTGTTGGGCTATTAAGTCATAGCAATGTTTCATCTACACTTGTCTGATGTTTTCTTCTTACAATATTAAAACCTCTTCCCTCTGGATTGTATATTTATTGATATTTCTCTCCTTCTTTTATATAAATTTTCTTCTTCTGCCTCTATGGAGGACTTTAAGAACAGCCTTTTTTATTTTCTTAGGTAATTTTATCATCCAGTTTGGACCCAAGTACTGTCACATATAAACAGCTGTGTAACATACTGTACACGTCTACCCCATTTTTAAGCAAAAATATGTTTAATAGATAAAATAATCTTTACATAACTTTGCAAATTCATAAGCTTAACTATTTGCTTCAGATGTTAAATCTTGACCCATATCTGTGCTGACACAGAGATATCAACACATTTTTTCTTAGCCAACTGTAGTGAGTATTTCCCATCATCTGGTGAGAATTTCAGCCTCTGATTCTGACATATCTGGCTTTCTTCTTTTCTGAACACGCAACAGCCACAGAACACATGTATTGACATCATAGTGCACAAACAAAAGGTGGTTAAAATGGATTTAGAAAGAACAGGCTGAGCCTATTTGCTAGGGCAACTGGTACTGAGGAAGAATTTATTAGATTTACTTGGCAGTTGGGCTACCTGGACCTATTTTTAAGGAATTCTGTGAGGAGACTCTCATGTTATACTGTTTTTTTCTAAGTGGTCATTTCACAACATCAAAGATTTTTACTCTTGAAACTGCACTGTGTAATTGAGGTTATTTTCATCTGTTACTCCTCCTATTAATTACCCTTCTCTAACTCCTCTTTTTCCTTCCAGTTTGTTGAATGCATAAGCATCATCTATAATGACTATACTACTTTCACTAACGAATAAAACATTAAGGAAGTGCAGAAACAAACTGCCTGTGTATGCCAACAGCTTCATTAGCTCTGATCTGCTTCTTGTGTTGTTTCCAACAATGTATTTTTTAATTTAGACTGAATAGGGAAGTAAACAAAGTCACAGTTTACCATGTTTGCAAGAACGTTTTTAATATCCAAGCTAATATTTACAGTCTTAACACAATCCATGTAATAAAGTTTCTACTAACATTCTAAGCACAAAAAAGGAAAGGGACCTAGTGTAAATATTTAAACCACAGAGATCCTTATCCAGCCAAGGCTGGTGTACATGGAGGTGGCAGCTGCAGACAGTATTTCAAGTCTTTTAGCCAACTTCTGACACAGGCAAGGCATGACCTAGCTCTGACTGAGAAGTCACACAGCCCATTTTTCCACCATCTGATGTTACTATGAGCCAGTTGAAAGGCTCGCAGCATTTCCAGACTTTTAGCTTGTATATGTAGAGCTCATTTAGATACAAACATCTTACAAATCTTTCTAACATGTTCTAATTTTTCAGCAGCTCCCAGCTATATTTTCATTTTTCATGGCAAGATATTTTCGACTGCGGTGATGGGTTATCTTGGTGTAGTTTTAATAACACTTGTAGGGAACCAATTACTTTTGAAATGGCTTATGGCTCACAATAAACAGAATGAATCACACTAACAGATGTGGTGTTGCCTGTTACTAGATGTGAGTGTCCTACTATCTTGTGACTTCCTATGCAACCTAACTGATTGGCATATGGCTGTCATCCTATTTGTTGCTCTGTTTAAGTAGAGCAATCACTATAGCCACTCCAAACACACATTTGGAAGTCTAATGCAGTAGGCAAAACTGACAAATGTAAAAGTGTAAATCATTTCAGAGGGTCTAAGAGAGTTACAAACCTCACTTTAATGCAGTATTTACTGAATCAGGGTTCTTTGAAATTTCCTAATAGGAAATAAATTGGCTACTGTCATGGATGCAAAAATACCGCAAAAGAACAATCTAATAGGACTGTTTATAAAAGAAGATATATTAATACAAATGTGTTGTTGTTGTGTTTTTTTTTAATTGCCAAAGAGGAAGAGACAGTACAGAAATAATGGCCAAGAATTCTTCTTGCCTTCTTCTCAGCCTGCCTCCCTCTCTCTTTGCCTCCCAGCCCTTCTTCCTTTTCTTCCCTTCTCTTCTTCTCTGACATAAGTTTTGGGCTATGTTTTCTTATTGTAGAAATATCTGGAATTATCCATATGAACTCAGGTTCTCTGTGAAACTGTGGAAGTCAGAAACTTAACTCCCTACTAATTCTGGGTAATTCACATGTCATTCCATGGAGTTTCTGATAAAGTGAAAAAGATTACTCATAGCTATTTCAGCAAAATATTTTATCTAAAAATCCAGATTATTCTCAGTGACAATGACTACTAGGATGCACTGTAACAGGACCTACTAGTTTTTCCAGCAACTAAACATTGACTGTTAGCAAAAACTGCAGAGTTTTAGTATAAACTTATCAAAGAATTGCTTACTGCATTCTTTTTCCACTATAAGCATTCCCATAAAATACACAGGTCTTGATAATAGCAAATATAATAACTAACAATACTGGAAATGGCACCTTCTTTTTCTTAAGGTAAAGGATAACTGAAGTTTTTCTGAAGTTCTATTTTCACATCATATTTCATACAGATAACTTTATACATAAATACATATATGTTCATATATCCAACTGAGATATGATCTGATAGAAAAAGAAAGAAGAAACTGATAAAAAGAAAAGAAGATCTGATAAAATATGTTGATTGCTACTTTTAATTCCTGACAGAATCTGTCTGAGACTCAATATAATACACTCAGGGAAAGCGTAAGAGCTAGTTAGACTTAAGTGGAACCAAAATTCACACAAGTTCACACTTTTTCAGCACTGAATATAAGATATTTGAAAAATTCAACTGTTTGTCAAGTACATAGGAATTACCAAACTGAGAAATGAGTCCTACTGCGTTGTTCAAATCTCTTCAGTTTCAAAATCAAAAGGACACATTTTCCATTGAAGACATCCCATTAGGCCTTTCTGGTTTCATGGAACTGCAAAAATGTAGCTGACATAGCTTTTTCATATCCAGTATTTGAGAATCCTATGCTAGGAAAGAAGTGGCTCAATGCCATCTCTCTTTCCCAGAGCAGTTGCAAAGTGTGCTAATGTTCTTGGTGCTGAACCAGTAACTCAAAGACTGGTAATGCCAGTAATGTTAGTATATTACTGGAACAATCTTTATGTTCTTCTAATATACACCAGAAATCACAGTGGGGAAGAAATGAAAGTTTTTCAACTTGCTTGACAGGTATCTTCTGGCTCGGCAAGAAGAGATGAGGTGATTCACCAGGATTTGTACTGAAGTAGTTCTTTCAAAGTGTTAAAATTCTTTAAAGTGCACACTAATGACTTAAATAGACTGTCATTCCATTGAAGTCAGCTGTAATCTTCAGAATTTCCACTATGTTAAAACAAAATTATCTATCCAAGAAGCAAGGATGTATCATATTGTTTGCAATGTGACATTAACTTTTGTATTTTAATTAAATGAAGTGATAATTAGATTATACATGAAAAATATATATTTTCATTAAAATCACACATTTAGTGAGAAGATAGCACAGTGCAAACACTAAGTTTGAACCTAATACAGCTTTTTTCTTTAGATGTATAGGAAAGCTAAAGCCTCCTTGGAATTAAACCTTGCGAGAGAGGCCAAGGACAACAGATAATCAAATAGATTGCAAACAAAACTAATACTAGAGGCAATATAGGCCCATTGCTGAATGAGGTGGGTGCCCTGGTGAGAGAGGATACTAAGAAGGCAGAGTTACTGAATGCTTTCTTTGTCTCTGCCTATATTTCTGGAGAGTGTTCCCAGGAGTCTCAGACCCCTCTGGTCTCAGAGGAAGTCAGGATAAAGGAGGAGTTTGCCTTGGTTGATGAGGACAGCGTTAGGGATCAGTTAAGCAACTTGGCCATCCACAAATCTACGGGATGCACCCGCGGTGCTGAGGGAGTTGGTGGAAGTCATTGCTAGGCCACTGTCCTGGTTTGAGCCAGGATGAAGCCAATTTTTCTTTTACTGATTTTTTTTTTCCTTCAGTAAGCTTTCTTTTAACTAGCAACAGTGTGTTCTGCTTGGCTGATAAGCCAGTGGAATGTTTTTCTAACTACTGAGGCTTCAAGGTCGCACCTTCACTCTGCTGGCTCAGACACTACGGGAAGATCTGTGACCCCCCCGTAGGAGGCTGAGTTAGACAGACAGCAAAATTGGCCAAAGATATTCCATTCCATATATCTATGTAAGCTCAAAGGAAGGTCAGAGATCAAAGAAGACAACTTCCTTCCTCCTTCTTCTTCCCTTTTCTTCCATCCATGGCCAGCGTCCGGGGAGGACTCTGTTCATCCATCACCGTCGACCCTTAGGCTTGAGCTCTCATGACCCTCATCACTCTGCTCTTTCTCCAGCAGCAGCTCCGGGATTCCTTGGGCCTCTTCCCAGTTCAGGGAAGTGCTATGGGAGTTGCTGGGGTGGGGGGAGGTGAGAGGCTTTTGCCCATACCTGAATCTATCTGTATATAATTGTATATATTTTCTTGTATCATTCATTAGTGTTTTAATTAAAGCTGTGTAGTTTAGTTTTCAATCCAGCCAAGTCTCTCTCTTTTTCTCTCTCTCCTTCCCTACCTGGGGGGCGGGGGGGGAGGGGATCGAGAGCGTTGTTGTCGGACCTGAGTCAAACTGTGACAGCCACTCTCCATCATCTTTGGTAAGTCATGGGGAACAGGAGAGGTGGTTTTGATTCCATAATACTATCTACTCTTTCCTCTGATTTGGTGTACTTTACTGGCCTGTTCTCCTCTTCTTTGTGTGCATTATCACCAGTTGCACCATGACTTATGGAGTGTTCCAGTTCCTCCCCAAATCCTCTCTGTCTTGTATCACTCCTGCAAAGGAACAATAAAGTGTTCACATGTGATCTTCCTAATCTTGTAGTTTCAGTCTTAGAAAACGAATTCTTAAAATGGATAAATGATTCAGGTTTGGATCCTTGTGGTATTTAGGCATCTAATTCCCATTCATTTGATCAGGGCATATTTTTAATTTGGTACTTAATGACTTTTAAATATTAAAGAATGCTTTTAATCCATAGCTGATGAGGTCTATAAAAGATGTTGCAATGTTAATTTCCACACTGTAGACAGCACAGGCACTCCTCTGGCTCACACAGTTGCATCCTGGAGATGTCTTCCTTCATCAGCTTGTTTTGTCTCTCCCTTGCTTTTTCCTTAAACTGGGTATATAGGAGTTTGGGACCTAACTATGCTTGAATCATGGGTTCCAGTGGTTCTCAGCCCTCATGCTTGATTTGTAAATCCCTACGAGAAAAAAAATGCTATCAGGAAAAGAGAGAGTGACATGTCTTTGGAACACTGCTAGTCTATTTCTGAGTAGTCAAAAGCATGACTTCACTCTCAGGACACAAGAAAGAGTTACAAGGAGTTCAGAGCTCAGTGTTGGGACTATTTTGGTTTAACATCCTCATTGATGATCTTGATAAGGACATAGTATGTATTATCAGTAAGTTTGCAGATGATACCAAGCTAGATGGGAGTGTCGATCTGCATGAGGATAGGGAGGCTCTACAGAGAGACGTGGATAGATTGGATCGTTGGGCTAATGTTAATGGTCTGGGCTTCAACAAGGCCAAGTGCTGGGTCCTGCACTTGGGCCACAACAACCCCAGGCAACACTACAGGCTTGGTGAAGTGTGGCTGGAAAGCTGCCTGGCAGAAAAGGACCGGGGGGTTCTAATTGACAAGCAGCTGAATATGAGCCAGAAGTGTGCCCAGGTGGCTAAGAAAGCCCATGGCATCCTGGCTTGTCTTAGAAATAATGTGACCAGCAAAAGCAGAGAGGTGATTGTCCCCCTGTATTCAGCACTGGTGAAGCCACACCTGGAGTGTTGTGTCCAGTTTTGGGCACTTCAATTCAAGAGAGATATCAAGGTGCTGGAGCAAGTACAGAGACAAAGGGCAACAAAGCTGGTGAAGGGCCTAGAGAAAAAAATCTTATGAAGAACACTTGAAGGAGCTGGGAATGTTTAGTTTGAGGAAGAGAAGGCTGAGGGGAAACCTCATGAGTCTTTACAGCCACCTGAAAGGACATTGTAGAGAGGTTGGTGCTGGTCTCTTCTCACAGGTAATTAGTGATAGAACAAGAGGGAATGGCTTCAAGCTGCAACAGGGGAGGTTTAGACTGGACATCAGGGAATTTTTTTTCACAAAGAGAGTGGTCAGAGACTGGAATAGGCTGCCCAGGGAGGTGGTTGAGTCACCATCCCTGGATGTGTTGAAGGGTCATATGGATGTGGTGTTGGTGGATAAGATTTAAGGGAGAACTTTGTAGAGTAGGGATGATGGTTGGACTTGGTGATCCCAAGGGTCTTTTCCAACCTGAATAGTTCTATGATTCTATGATTAGTCCCACTAAATGTTCTGAAATGAAGTCCTAATGCACACTTAGAACTCTTGTAAGTGCTGACATTTGCATAGCTGCCTGTTTTAATATTAACAGAAAAAAAACCTACAAATTGCTATTTGGAAACAGTAAGAACAAACAGGAAGAGGTCCCAAGAGACTCCTTGGCTTTTTAAGAAGAAGATGAAAGAATAGTTTGGTTTGCTGAGTCTGACAAAATCAGGACTACAGAAAGCTACAACTGGCCTGTTCAAAGTAAATAAGAAGGATAAAAACCATAGCAAGGGAAGAATAGCTTAAAACAGAAGACAGTGTTGACCAAGGGGAGATGTTCATCCCCAGATCATCAATAAATTTTCACTTGAAATCACAGAAACAGTCATAGAAACATAGAATGGTTTGGGTTAGAATGGACCTTAAACATCCTCTAGATTGACCCCCCCTGCATGAGCAGAGACATCTTCAACTAGACCATGTTGCTCAAAGCCCCATTCAAACTGGCCTTGAACACCTTCAAAGAGGGACATGCACAACTTCACCTGTTCCAGTGACTCACCACACTCACACTGAATAATTTCTTCCTAGTAAGAAGCTTTCAGCTTGAGAGCATTCTTCTTCATCCTATAGTTACATGTCCTTGTAAAAAGTCTCTCCCCAGTTTTCCTGTAGGCCCCTTCAGGTACTGGAAGGCTGTTATAAGGTCTCCCTGGAACCTTCTCTTCTCCAAGCTGAGCAATCTGAACTCTCTCAGCCTGTCTTCATAGCAGAGGTGCTGTAGCACTCTCATCATCTTCGTGAACTCTTCTGGACTCACTCCAACAACTCCATGTCCTTCTTAGGCTGATGACTTGAGCACTGGACACAGTAACCCCAGTGGGGTTTCATAAGGGTGGAAAATCATCTCCCTTGATCTGCTGGACATGTTTCTTTTGATGCAGCCCAGGACACAGTTGACTTTCTGGACTGCAAATGCACATTGCTAGCTCATATTGAGCTTCTTATCCACCAACACATCCAAGTCCTTATCCTCAGTGTTGTTCTCAATAACTCTCAATAATTCTTAAGTATGAAAGCAGTAAGATGTTGGAGGAGCCTTTTAGCAGGAGCCATAGGGGTAAGAAATGTAACTGGCTTTAAGGCAGAATTTGTTCACCTGATGAATGATATAGTTTGACCACTCAGGTTATCAGACAACTGCATTTAGCAACTGCAGAAATCCCTTTTAAAAAAAAAAAAACAACATTTAAAATGACATGATGATTTGAAATTCTGATTTTGAGGAAACTGGGTTTTGTGGCTGAGAACCACTGTTCAATATCCACAAAACTGCAGCCATGTCCCTGTTAATGAACCAATGGACTGCATTGTCTAGTTACCTGTTGTAACAAGATTCTGTGAACACAACACATTTAATGATTCAAGCACTGTATGGCAACACTGGACAATAAAACAAGTGCACTGGTAAGTCTACAGTCTATCCATACCACTCTTTCTTGAATTCCATGTTTTTAGAGGTAATCATACTGTGCTGTAAAGCTGCAACTATGACTAAGATTATTTTTCTTTGCGCACCTGGTTTCTGTCTCCTGAGATAGAAGCTCTGTATCCAAAGAGTCAAATACATAGAGTTGTGTAGCGATGCTGGACAACTTGTGCAGGGAGAAATTGCTAAGTTGATTGACTGTTGAGAGGTTAGAAAGCTATTTTTCATCTGTCTCCTTGAGTCTCTAAGCCAAGTCACAAACTGAGCTAGCTGAGCTGAGTTACAATGCTTGGCACATTTCAGTAAGCTGGAAAAAGATGAACTGCAGAATCAGAAGATCTATCCTTGTCAAATATCAATTTAGGAAACTTTTATTCTTTATAAAAAAATACGCATAGATAAAACTTTTTTTTTTTTTCTCTAAAATCCAAATAAATATTCTATTCTAAATATTTTATTGTTGTCATCAAAATGATAGAAATACTTGAGAATGTGCCTCTCTGAACCACAAATCCCTTAGTAAGGCTCATAGATTCTGAAGCAAGAAGATGAAATCACACAGAACTTCAATTTGTGATACTGCTTGGAGCCTGTCAGCCATTTTCTTCAGATTGCACAATTATGTATTTTAGTTTATGTGGAAAAGTCAATTTGACTGATATGTGCTTGCACAAGGAAACATTGTTCTCTATCAAAATGCTGGCTAGAGTAACTCTTCCAGCATCAGGGAACGGTGTAGTCTGACTTTCAGTCTAATGCAGATGGGGCCAAAGAGTCTATTGAGAATTAGGTCAAAGGAACTGAGCAATTTTGTGGCAATTTGAAAATAAAGTGCAGAAAACAAAATATGATTTATAGTTCAAAAAGAAAACTCATGCAACTCATAACGCTGCCCCATGTTGCATTAGGTCTTGATCAGAGTCTTCTACTTTTCATATGGCAATTCTAATTTTTGAAACATTTATTAGTGAAGTGAATCTTCACAAGCAGACAGTATTCCTCTTCAGTGATGTTTTGATTTTCCATTAGAAGCAATTAGTTCACTGCAAATAGGTAAACAAATATCCTCCAGTGACTACCTAACAAAACTGAAACTACTCAAAGATATTGCTTTAGAAAAAAAAAAACTTCTGGTACAGAAGGTACATTTGCAGCCAGAAATGAAAATGGATAGGCTTGGATTTGATGTATGAAAAAAAAAAATAAAGCTTCAAAGATCACTTGATGAGTTTAGATGTTCCTCCCACACTGACCAATGCATACCTACCTCTTTTAAATAAGCATCTGTCTACACAGCACGAGCCACCAGATGACATCACTGGTGGCTCCACATGTCACAAGAGCTTACTGATATAAGTATCAGATAAGGATTCAAATAGCCCTATCTGTGTGTTCTTATATATGTGTTGCTTCAGAGAGAAATCACCTGCAAACCTCTTGAATGGTAAGCGTAATATAGTTTTCCTCTAGTTCAGATTCTGTCGCTCAAATTTTTGCCGGGCCTGGTTTTCTTTTGCTTTGAGGGAGATATCTGTGTTTAAAATACAAGGTAGACTATTTGAAATTCATACTTAAATGTAAATTTGGCATAATTTCATCTAATCGAAGAACTATATCATACTTATATTACTGAATTTTAACAAAATCTACTTTTTCCAAAAAAAGCAAGTAATATACAAATAATATGCCATTTTTTCATGTTTGGTATGAATTTACATTTATTTTTATTGGAAAAATATTTTTACAATCTACTTTTTCTTTTGGCCACGAGACATTGTGTATTTTCCCCAGTAGATCCATATGAAAAAAAACCCAAAACATCCAAAGCATTGCACCTTCCTTACTAATAGATATTAAGTCTATTTTAAGTAATGTTTGTAAAAATGAAATATTTAATTATATTTGCTTAGGATAAAATAGACTATTGTTGAATAGACCACACCTGAGGGTCTGATCACACTTTCCTATCTAGTAAATAAGAAATAGAAAAAAAAAAAATTTAAAAGTATCTGTATCTATTCCATCTAATAAGCATATAGAACTTAATCTTCATGAAACACAATGGTTGAATGACTTTGATATGACTATTACCCTTCTGTTAGGAAAGGAATATCCGGGACTTGGGAAGGAAAAGTCAGGAAGTCTGAAAGACTAGCTACAATATGCAATGTTGTACTTAAAGCCATTTCAGTAAGATATTCTGGGCCTTTTTCTTCTTTCCTGAATTATATCTGTTTAAACTGCCTCACTCAGAAAGAAACTCTCTATTTCCATACTTTACAAATTCAGGTATGTAAGCATCATTTTCTCTAAATTACATATGTAATAATTTTCAAGATAATGTTGCATTTAATTTTAAAATCATATGTATATCATTTATTTGTACTATATAATGTAAATTTTAATAATTCTAGCTTTCAATACTACTTTTTTTTTTTTTTTCCTAAACTGAAATAAATATAGTGTAATATACCAGAAGTTCAGCTACACGATTTCAGTGCAATTGCATGGGCAATTCATTGAGAAGAAATAAAAGTGACATAGACATTTTGCAAAATAAATTATGAGTATTTGAAAGAAGTAAAAATCTGAGGTGTAATCTGACACAGCTAATAGGAACTGTATTCTGTTTTGAAAAATTGGTATTTTGTTTCAGTTACCAGTCTGTGGTGATTCATAGAAAACATATATTGAAGTCTTACAGTGTTGGCTGCTTCTGTGAAATAGATTCAATTCTTTATTCCTAGTTACTTATACAAGAGGTTCAGGTTAGCCAGTGGAAAGGTAGGATCCATGTCTTTCTTTGATATTAGAAATGATGGAAGCACTTTCAGAAAATGCTTGTACGTAACAGAGTTAGAGAGTTGAGGGTATCCTCTTAGTTCAAAAAATGCAAAACATAGATATCAGAAGCTAAGGGGAAGACAGACTTTGGCTGTCTAATATGTACAGAAAGAAAAAAAGGCCTTGAAATATAAAAAAGAAGAACAGGCAAGAGAGGGGGTACTGGAAAGGACAGAGATAAGATCATAAAAATAAGTTTGAAATGCCAATGTGAAGGCAGTCGGAAATAATGTGCACTGTTGCTCTACTAATGCTACTTTTGCACACTTGAGGTTGCCACCCTTCATTTTCTGTGCTTGCAAACAGGTGACAGGGAGAACATCCATTAGATTTTCCATCAGCAGTTCCCCAGAACAACTATGGACATAAAAAAGATTGAGGACTCTGGTTTAGCAGTGAGATAGATGCGCACTGCACTATTCAAGGAAAATAGCATCAGTGTGTCTCTCTTGAAAATGCTGACACGCACATTTCCTCAATTTTACCTGTTGTTATGATCCTAAAGCCCAGTTCATTTCTCTCTGTTTATTTGGGTCCCCTGCCCTGCTCCTTCTTCAAGCTGAAACTTTTCTATTTCAGTCTGAATTCTAGGACTTTCTGGCACAAATAATCTTTGATATAATGGCTATTTTCTACAAACATTAATAAGTATGGCTAGATTCACACTCATCTAGTAATTTCTAACATCTTTCCATCATTGGTTTAATCCCTTAATGCTGAATTTTCTTTTGGAAATCATCTTTATGTCTAAAAAATTGTATCAGACATTCTACACAATAGGAAACTCCAAGACAGTGAGCTTAAAAATTTACTGTGTATTTTCATTAGGAAATAATGAATACATGGAAACATTAAACAGAATGATAAATAAAGCAGTTAATAGTTGTAATAAGGAATTATCCCTACATATTTTGCCTTTCTGTTTCTTGATATGATAAACTTAGTTATATTCCTAAGGAGTGTTATGAAATACTAGGCTAAATTCTGACAAGTTTTCCTTCATAAAATAATTTTTAAGAATTTCCATCTTTAAAGATACGTATCAATAACTGACCATTATCAATAACTACCAGTGAGACTAGGCTACCTATATATCTGAAAGAACAAAAGTCATTGAAGGCTCTTTCTAGCTTTCAGAGAACAAGATAAGAATGGGAGTTTTGTGATTAAGACATCTTTAGAGAGGACTGATTTTTCTGGATATTCAGAAAAGAGTTTCTAAGCAGGCAGACTAACGAATGGTTGCAATGAGGGTGTTATTGCTGGACAGGCATAGCAGCATATATACTGTACAGGAGACAGCTGTGGGTGCATGTTGGGACAGCAGTAGTGATATAAAATAAACAGCTGATGAGGAAAAGCCACATAGTATCAAGAAAGAATACTGAGTGTCCTTTTGGTCAGCAAGAAAGTATTTACATTATACTTCAGGTAGGATTTAGGCATCTGAAATCCAAGACCTTCTTGCCTAAAACAAACTCTTGCCTAGTCCTTTGATGTATGAGTACCCTGAGGCACCTGTATCTTCAACCCGATCTCACTGAAGATCTCCTTGCTCATTGCAGGAGACTACATGAACTTCAAAGATCCCTTCCAACCCAAACTCTTCAGTAATTCTATGTATTTCATGACTAAGATTCTCCAGATTTTTAGAGCTGATACAACTGGAAGTGTATCTTCACAATATCCAGTACTGAAATAAACTTGTCCATAATAAGCAATGCAAAGCATATATACTATGTCTCAGTCTGATTGGACTTCATGGACCAGAAAGATTCTGAAGCCTGGTAATTCAGCTTTTCCTAAATTCCTAAGTCCTGGGGAAGCCCAGGACTGATCACAGATAGTTGCTGGGTTTGATCAGTTGTACTGAATGCAAGTTGTACTGAAAACAAGAAGTTTTCCAGTGTGACAGGGAGCCAGACTTCAGAACTTAGACCTTACAGTCTCTGGCTGTACATTGGCACAGCTTCAACCAGAGTCAGCAAACAGCCATTTGGTGGCCATGATTGCTTTTATTAAGAAATAAAGAGTACGTTTTAATCTCTTTAATCTGAGGGACGTCTATGATGCCTGGTATGTAAGAGGTCCTCCACTTGCTCAAAATATAGTTTGCAAGAGATGGCTTAGCTCCAAGCTCCACAGGAGCATTACTGTCTGAAATGTGTAACTAAGCCACCTCTCACCTGCACACATTCCACTATAAAGCATCCAGTCCTCAAAGGGACAGGGACTGCAGCCACTTTTGCTACCATAGAGCTAAACCTTCTCTAGATCCATACTTGAAATCTTTTGCCTAGGAGTTAACTTGAAACCAATAGTCACTGCAATTAATTGCTGGGTTGTACTGGACACTTTGGGCAGTATGTTTACCAAGAATGTTCTCATGGAGTGTCACCTCCCTTACTTATCACAAGTTATATTAACCATAAGATGAATTTATGCATACTTTCAAGCACTCAATGGGCCTACATATAAGCTTCCTCTTGTCCAAAGCATTGAAAGTAGGACTCAAAATCTGTTCCAATCAGGCAATGAAGCCTTCGAAGGGTCTGTAGAACAAGTCCTGTGAGGAGCGACTGAGGGACCTGGGGTTGTTTAGCCTGAAGAAAAGGAGGCTGAGGGGAGACCTTATGGCTCTCTATAACTACCTGAAAGGAGGCTGTAGCAAGGTGAGGGTCAGTCTTTTCTCCCAAGTAAAAAGGACAAGAGGAAATGGCCTCAAGTTGTGCCAGGGGAGGTTTAAATTGGAATTAGAAGAAACCTTTTCACCAAAAGGGTTATCAAACACTGGAACAGGCTGCCCAGAAAGGTAGCTAAATCACAAGCCCCCGAGTTATTTAAAAGACCTGTAGATGTGGTGTTTAAAGACACGTTTTAGCAACGAAATCAGTAGGGTTAGGTTAATGGTTGGATTCAATGATCTTATAGGATTTTTTCCAGGCAAAATAATCCTGTGATTCTGTGAATTATTGTTTTCTAAATCCACTTCTTTTGCTTTTTTTTTATGAGGCATGCAATAAACCTGTCAGTGACTTATATCCTTCTGAGTGTAGTAGCATGTTCCTGACTACAGTAAAATCTCAAGAAGAAAAAATGCAATGAAAAACCCATTAGACATAAGTATAAAATATGAGTCAAACTCACCTTGCTGGTTTGAAAAGACAGCTCGATTTTTCTCTGTAGTAAGTACACGCATGTTTCTGACAACAGAATTGACATTGCAGGAGACAATGCAGGCTTGCTTACTTAGGCAGTAGCTCAGATTCATTTCTGGATGACTGTAATCAATATCTGAAGTAGTATCATTAATTCATCTGGCTTAATGAATAAAGCTGACAACACAAAATCCTAATTATAATTTTACACATCATAATTTGTATAACACTGTTGCCAAACAAGTAACTGCCAAAGCAAAAAAAACATACAGTACACCTTTTTCATTACTGATATTTGATTGAATTTATGGCTCCTAAGCCTGCAAAATTAACAAGGTTGCAGAAGTGTATTACTAAGGCTACACAGCTGGAATGGTGCATATTTACTGTATATGTAACTTAATTAATAAACAATTATATTTTTAAATTAAATGTTGCTCTATTATTACCTTCAGTGAATTTTGCTTGTAGTACTGGATCCACTATTCTAGCTTTACCAAGATCATGTTTGAAATAAAATGATAACAATGTATTTTAATCCACTCTTGGGAAAAGCAGCTCTAAGATAGGTTACTTTTGGAGTACTTATGTGAATCAGTTCCTTATGTCAAATCATTATGTAGAAGTAAAAGCTGTGGTCAGCCCACTTAAAATTCCATTTGTTTCCCCCTGGGAATGGAAAACATTTGTATTATTTTTCATGCTCTGAACATTCTTCTGAACATTTACTAGAAGACTGAAAACTAACAGTAATTTTAAAAGAGGGGGGCAGTATTATCAGATTCAATAAAAGAAGTAAAACTATGGTTTTTCAAGGATCATGACTTGTATTGCTTGCCCAGAATGTGGGCTGAAGAAACTTTTTTTTTGCTTCATTTTAAAGTGTTGCCTGATAATTGATAGAATCAAAGCTCTACACCACAAGCACTTAAAACCACCCAGTTAGTCTTAGGACTCTTCCGTCCTACAATCTACTACTTAGTATAAGGTTGTGTAACTTAAGCAAGTTACTATAAACTATTCCTGAGTTACCTATGTTATCTATATCTATATATATATCTATAATCAAAACAACACAACACTTGTAGAGAGAAGTCTGGTCTTACATTTACCAGTGAAACTCTCTGAAGGAATTAGCATAAAGGTACAAATTATGTCAGTAACTTTGGGATTTCATAGAATCATAGAACTATTCAGCTTGGAAAAGACCCTTGGGATCACCAAGTCCAACCATCATCCCTACTCTACAAAGTTCTCCCCTAAACCATATCCACCAACACCACATCCATATGACCCTTCAACACATCCAGGGATGGTGACTCAATCACCTCCCTGGGCAGCCTATTCCAGTCTCTGACCTCTCTTTCTCTGATTTTTTTTTTTTTTTTCCCTGATGTCCAGTCTAAACCTCCCCTGTTGCAGCTTGAAGCCATTCCCTCTTGCTCTGTCACTAATTACCTGTGAGAAGAGACCAGCACCAACCTCTCTACAATGACCTTTCAGGTAGTTGTAGAGACTGATGAGGTCTCCCCTCAGCCTCCTCTTCCTCAAACTAAACATTCCCAGCTCCTTCAGACATTCATCATAAGTTTTATTCTCTAGGCCCTTCACCAGCTTTGTTGCCCACCTCTGTACTCGCTCCAGCACCTCAATATCCCTCTTGAATTGAGGTGCCCAAAACTGGACACAATACTCCAGGTGTGGCCTCACCAGTGCTGAGTACAGAGGGACAATCACCTCTCTACTTCTGCCAGCCAGGATTTCCTAAATTTAGTGAAGGTTAAGAAACATGGAATAGGATTACATGTTTGCATAGCAGGGATGTTCCCTAGGATCCCATAAAGCCAGTGTTGGGATCTATGGTGCAAAGATATTCTGGTGATCTGGAAGGTGCTACTGGATTTTTCAGAATGACCAAAAATGCAAATAATTGTGGACAGCATTTGATGATATAGTAATGAAATGTGAGATTAAATTCAATGTTGACAAATGCCAGGTAACTATACAGAAGAAACCCTAACTGCCATTATATGACTCAGTATAGCACGAGTGGTATTTATATACTGTGTCCACTCAAAAAAGGGATTGTGGTGGAGCAGCAAAAATTCTCAGGAAACTTTGCTCAGAGGCAGTAAAGAAATAAAAAATAAAATAAAAAAAAAAATAAAAGGAATGACTTTGTGAGCATTTAGGAGATGAATGAAGCAGAAAAAGAATTGAAAAACCAATTAATACTATTGCTCAAATACACCTTGACTTCAGCATGTACATCTTGCCATTTCATTTTAAAAGGAACATGGAAAAGGTGTAGAGTAGCAGGATAAGGATGTTCAGTGATACAAAGTAGCATCCCTAAGAATGCAAACCATATGAACAAAGCCCCATCAGTGAGCAAAGAGCTGGAAAAACTTTGTGAAATTAAGAGCACTAACAGGGACCAAAAAAATGGGAACAACTTACCATTTCTCAAAACAAAAACACGAGGGAGAACTAAGTGAAGCTAGTGGTAAAAGCATTTTTTCCCAAACACATGATGAAATGATGGCACTTAGTGCCACAGGATGTTGTGGCACGGACAGTGTAAAAAGGATTGAGAGAAGGCATGAGCGAAGTCATGGAGAACTGCCAGTTGCCAGCTATTAAACAGGCTGGACTGGATGTGACACTTGGCTCGGGCAGCCCTTAAGCTGCCGATTGCCGTGAACCACGAAGACACAGACAAAAAGTCGTCCCGGATGCCTCCTGCTGCTTTTCCTGAGCGTCTGCACCAACCGCTACCTGACCTTTGGCAGGGCTGCTCTTAGCACATTAAGTAAACTCTTCCTTCTCCGAGCTACAAACGCTTCCGCTAAAGACTCAACAAGAATGAGTCATTTAAACTCGCTGTAGTAATTAACCCTTTGAAACACTTCGTGCTTCTTCTTCCTATACTCTGCCTCGAGCTTTCCTACGCTTCTCCAAACTTGCTGGCAAAGCGAACTCTAGCCGAAAATCCTACGATTACAAAGTAAAGGGCAAGAAGTTCATCGCGGGGCCCCGAGCGCGGGCAGGACGGGTTTGCTCCTCAGAGGTGGCACCGCGGGCGCTGCTCGCGTTTCACGTTGCGTTTATTGATTGTATTTTTCACACGTCGCTCTCCCTGTGCTGCAGCTCTTGCCTGTACAGCCGCACCTCCGAGGGACCTGGGTCACTGTCACACACCCCATCAGGGAAAAAAAAAAAACACATAACCAAAAAAAACCAAACAAATAAACAAAAAATCCGAACAAACCCGAAACCAACCAAACAAAACAAAAACAGCCGAACAAAAGAGCAAACAAAAAACAAAATAAATAAAAATAAACAAAAAAAACCCCAAATAAATGTAAAAAAAAAACCCCAAGTAACTACAACAAGCGCTGCAGAAGCCCAGCGATGACCGGCGGCGGGGCAGCCAGGAGCACACCCGGCACC